>NC_133647.1:195144867-195751117 GCF_009905375.1 Apium graveolens
TATAGCACTTGTGTTGTCACAAAAGAGAGGAATTCTATCAACATGAAGTCCATAATCAAGGAGTTGATTCCTCATCCATAACAGTTGAGAGCAGCAACTTCCAGCAGCAATGTACTCAGCCTCAGCTGTAGAAGTAGAGACTGAATTTTGCTTTTTGCTAAACCATGATACAAGCTTGTTTCCCAGGAATTGGCAGAGCCTGTTGTACTTTTCCTGTCTATTTTGCAACCTGCATAGTCTGCATCTGAATAACCAATTAGATCAAAGCCAGATTTTCTAGGATACCAAATACCTAAATTTGGTGTACTCTTGAGATATCTGAAAATCCTTTTGATAGCAATTAAGTGAGACTCCCTTGGATCAACTTGAAATCTAGCACACAGACATTAGCAAACATTATATCTGGTCTACCTGGCAGTTAAATATAAAAGTGAACCAACCATGCCTCTATAACTTGTAATGTCCACAGACCTTTCAGTCTTATTCAATTCAAGTTGGTGGCAGGTGGCCATGGGAGTTTTTGCAGATGAACATTCCATTAAGTCAAACCTTTTTAGAAGATCATGAATATATTTAGTATGACTAATGAAAATTCCATCACTAACTTGTTTAACTTGTAAACCAAGAAAATAGGTTAGTTCTCCCATCAGGCTCATTCATACTTACTTTGCATTAGCTTAGCAAATTTTTTGCAAAGTTTATTATCTTTAGAACCAAATATTATGTCATCTACATAAATTTGAACAAGTATACTAGAGCCATTAACATTCCTAAAGAAGAGAGTTTTATCAACAGTTCCTCTAGTGAAGTGATTCTCCAAAAGGAATTTTGATAGGGTTTCATACCAGGCTCTAGGTGCTTGCTTCAGTCCATAGAGTGCTTTCAACAGATAATACACATAGTCTGGAAAATTTGGATCTTCAAACCCTGGAGGTTGACTTACATAGACTTATTCCTCCAATTTCCCATTTAGAAATGCACTCTTGACATCCATTTGATAGACTTTGAAATTGGCATGGGCTGCATAGGCTAGAAAAATTCTGATGGCTTCAAGTCTTGCAACAGGAGCATATGTTTCATCAAAATCTATTCCCTCTTGTTGAGAATAGCCTTTAGCAACCAATCTGGTTTTATTCCTTATGACAATGCCATTTTCATCCATCTTGTTTCTGAATACCCATTTTGTGTCAATAGGACTCTTATTCTTTGGTTTGGGTACCAGCTTCCAAACTTTGTTTCTCTCAAATTGGTTCAGCTCTTCCTGCATAGCTAATATCCAATCTGGATCCAATAAAGCTTCTTCCACTTTCTTAGGTTCCTCCTGAGATAGAAAACTACTATACAGATATTCATCTTGAGTAGCTTTTCTTGTTTGCACTTTAGATGATGCATCACCAATGATCAGTTCAAAGGGATGATTCTTGGTCCATTTCCTTTGAGGTGGAAGATGTGCTCTAGATGAGGTGGCCTCAGTATTGTCATGATGTGAGACAGAGTGTTGATTAGTTGAAACTCCCCCTGAGTTATTGGTTCTTTGCAGGGAATTTGGAGTTCTATCAACTGATGATGTAAATCGATTATCCGTTGATGAACTATGATCAACGGATGCTTCATTTTGTACTTCAACGGATGATGCACTATGTCTTTCAACGGATACTGCATTGCCGTCTATCAACGGATGCAGAATTTTGTGCATTATCCAAGGGCATATTTTGAATCCCTTTTGAAGTGTCATCTCCATCAATCTCCTCTTCACTATCATCACAATATATCTCAATGTTGTCAAATTTGAGTCTCTCATTGTGTCCCTCATCTGTTAGTCCATCAATCTTTTTATCATCAAACACAACATGCACAGATTCCATAACAATGTTGGTTCTTAGATTGTAGACCCTATAAGATTTTCCAGCTGAGTAACCAACAAATATCCCTTCATCAGCCTTTGCATCAAACTTCCCTTTATGGTCAGATTGATTCCTCAGTATAAACATTTACATCCAAAGACATGAAGAAAGTTTAGAGTTGGTTTTCTTCTCTTGAACAACTGATAAGGAGTCATGCCTTTAACTTGATTGATCAAAGAAATATTCTGAGTGTAGCAGGCACAATTAACAGCTTCAGCCCAGAAATATGTTGGTAACTTTGATTCTTCAAACATTGTTCTGGCAGCCTCAATCAAAGATCTGTTCTTTCTTTCAACTACCCCATTTTGCTGAGGGTGTTCTTGGAGCTGAGAACTCATGCATGATTCCATTTTCTTCACAGAACAGCCTTATTGACAAATTCTTGAACTCAGTTCCATTGTCACTCCTGATATTCCTAACCTTCAAGTCAGGATGATTATTGACTTGCCTGATGTGATTGATAATGATTTCACTTGCTTCATCCTTTGATCCAAGAAAATAGACCCATGAAAACTTTGAGAAATCATCTACAATCACTAAGCAATATCTTTTTCTTGCATTGACAATACATTGACTGGTCCAAACAAATCCATATGCAGCAGCTGTAATGGTTCATCAATTGTTGTTTCAAGCTTCTTTTTGAATGATGCTTTCCTTTGTTTGCCTTTCTGACAAGCATCACACAAACCATCCCTTGAGAATTCAACTAGAGGAATTCCTCTAACTAAGTCCTTTTTGACTAGATCATTCATTGTCTTGAAATTCAAATGGGATAGCTTCTTGTGCCATAGCCAACTCTCAACTGAACTTGCTTTGCTGAAGAGACAAGTAATAGATTCTGCATCTGTAGAGTTGAAGTCAGCTAAGTACACATTCATTTTCTAACTCCAGTTAGAACCACTTTGTTATCTTTCTTGCTGGTGACAACACAGGCTTCTGAATTGAAGGAAATTGTATTCCCTTTATCACATAGTTGACTGATGCTCAGTAAGTTATACTTGAGACCATCAACTAATGCAACTTCATCAATGATGACATTCCCTGTTGAAATCAAGCCATATCCCATAGTAAACCCTTTGCTGTCATCTCCAAAGGTTATGCTAGGGCCAGCTCCTCTCCTTAAACTCAGTGAGCAGGGAGAAATCTCCTGTCATGTGTCTTGAACAACCACTGTCCAAGTACCATAGATTTCTTCTTTTCCCTGCACACCATAAAATCAATCAAGTTAATTTTGGTACCCAAGTTTCCTTGGGTCCATTCTTGTTAGCCTTTCTCCCAGACTTCATTCCTCCTGCATCTTTAGACTTAGGTAACTTTGAGTCAACCTTGATCTTAGATGTAGTTGGTTGAGGTGTAGGGTTAGTCACAGAATCATTTAGCACATTTGGAATTTGATAAGGCATGGATTGTGTAAGCATGTTATTCCATATTGGCATATTGTATGGCATTTGAGGCATACTAAATGCAGCAAGATAAGGATTGTTAAAATATGGCATGTTTGCAAAATGTGCATAAGGATTCTGTTGAGACATAACAGGCATAGCATGCAGAGGTGATGCAGACATATTAGGCATGGAAGAGGGTACAGGTATGGGAGTTTTCTTAATAGATTTGCAATTAGCAGATAGATGATTAACACTACTACAATGCACACAGCTTTTTCTAGGAGCATACTTATCAGGTGTGTAATTGTTATGTTTGTTAACCCCTACCTTCCCATTTCTATTAGATTTCCTTTTAGTTTCCTTTTTATCCTCAACCACTTTGAGCCTATTCTTTAACTGTTCTAAGGTCATGTGTCCTATATTCACCTTATTGAAATCTTTGGATGTGCTTGCTCCTTCTTTGACAAAGTTCTTGGAAGTTGAACCAAACTTTTTGTTGAGTTTCTTTAGATTTTCACTTTTAGAAACATCTGCCTGTTTTAATTGAGGAACCTTCAACGGATGCTCCTTTTCTTCCTTCAACGGATAACTTTCATCATCCGTTGATTCCACATCCGTTGACAGCCCATCAATTAATTCCAGTTTCTTTTTGTTTTTATCCCAGGCATTCTCACAGAATGATTCAATTCCTTGGACCTTGGAAATTTGAGCACTAACATCCCTAGATGTCTTCCAGGCTTTAATCACCTCTTGCTCTCTCTCTAATTGATTGGAAAGTATTTCTACTTTCTTAACAGATTCAGCTAGTTCATTTTCAACAGATATACAATGTAGCTTAGTTTTCTCTAGGTCAATCAACTTATCTTCTAACATAGCATTTCTATTACTTAAAAACAGATTGTTCTCTTTAATTCTACTATTTTCTTTAGCAAGAGATTTAAGAGACACACGCAAATGATACAATTCGGTAGACATGTCATTAAAAGCATCATTGCACTCTTCTTTAGTAAGCTGTGTTAAATCCGTAGTGATTACCTGGTTGCTTGATGAACTAACTTCATTTTCCTCAGAATCAGCCATTAGAGCCAAGTTGACATATTCCACATCTTCATCCTCTTCTTCTCCATCAGCTGCCCAGTCTTTTTCTTGAGTAATGAAAGCCCTCTCCTTTTGTTTGAGCAGATCAAAATATTTCTTTTTGTAATCTACTTGGTCAAATTTCTTCTTTTCAGAAGTTGGCTTTCTGCACTCACTTGCAAAGTGTCCACTTATACCACAATTGAAACACTTGAACTTGGATTTGTCCACCATGTTCTTATGAGGTTTAGTGGCTCTAGTGTTTTTCTTAAATTTCATCTTTGCAAATCTCCTGGACAGAAATGCAAGATGCTCATCAATACCATCAGAGTCATCTTGGCTGGAGTTGTCTTCATTCTCAGTAACTTGCTCCTTACCCTTGCTTGATTCTGATTTGCTTGTGCCATCTTTGGAGTTTGATGTAGATCTCACAGTTTCTTGTCTGCATTCTTTCTCATTTTCAGCTACCAAGGCAACTGAACCTCCTTTCTTTCTTCCCTTCTCCAATACCTCATCATGTTCCAGCTCTAGTTTACAAGTCTTCAAGATTCCATATAATCTTTCAAGAGTGAAGTCCTTATAATCTTGAGAGTTTCTCAAGGAGACAGTCATGGGTTTCCATTCCTTTGGCAAGGATCTTAAAAATTTAAGATTTGAATCCTTCACCTGGTACACTCTACCATACAGCTTCAGTCCATTCAACAGCTTTTGGAATCTATTGAATGTGTCATTTAAAGATTCATTTTCTTCAAAATGAAAATACTCATACTGTTGAATGAGAAGCTGCATTTTGTTTTCTTTTACTTGTTCTGTACCTTCACACAGTAGCTGAACTGTGTCCCAAACCTCTTTGGCAGTTGTGCAATTTATCACATTATCAAACATATCCTTGTCAAGACCATTAAACAAAATGTTCATAGCCTTCTTATCCTTGTGGACTTCTTCTGTGTCTTCCATTGTCCATTCTGCTCTAGGTTTTGGAATGGATTGACCAACAGCAATTGTGGCCGTAGCAACTGTGGCTACTTTGTGGGGAATATGAGGACCATTCTCAATGCAGTTTACATAATTTTCATCTTGGGAGAGTAGATGAAGGTGCATTTTCACCTTCCAATGGTGATAACTGTCTTTGTCAAGAACTGGGATTTTTACTCCAATATCCTTCTTACTCATCTTTGTTAGTTTCCAAGATCTTTAAACTCTTTGTGTGTCAAGAGCTTGCTCTGATACCAATTGTTATTCCTAGTGGACTAACAATGAGATTTACAGAATGGGGGTTGAATGTAAATCTCAAAACTTTTTCAAGTTTTGAGCAGTTTTAAAGGCTTTGTGTTCAAGATAGACAAGTGTGTGAATTGCTTTAAGCTAATACAGACAGATATATATTCAAGCACTAATGTAAAGAACACAACAGACCTTAAAAACTTTTCTGGTGGATTATTGTTCCACCAGAGATGGTATTTCAGAAAATCTGTGATTCAAGATGTTGATCACAGTTGCGTCCTAGTACAAACTAGATAATTTTTCTCTCAAGATTTTTCTAAACAGCACTGGAAAAATTCTTATCTAATTACTAGCTGCTACTTGGTTTATATATCACCAAGTGTACAAGTGAAGACAAAGATAAAAATACAATAATAAAATAAGTTCTCCACTTGTTTTTTCTCCATATCACTCAAGTACTTTGTTGACTATTGCCTCTTTGTACTAGAGTAGAACGGCTGCTTTTTCTGATGTTCCTGAAATTAGGCTTCCACATTTCAGTTATCTCTGTCAACCCACGTGCCTCTGTCTGCTGTTACAACTACCACTTATCAACTGCTATTTAACAGAACATCCGTTGAAGCCTTCATCCGTTGATGGCTTTATCCGTTGATGTGTTAGCAGTTGAAGCTCTATCCGTTAAGCTTTAGAGACATCCGTTGAAGCTTTGTTTCTCATCCGTTGAAGGTCTTTAAGATATCCGTTAATACCACTTCATTTATACAAAATTACAAGGCATGAAATATTTACAATTGGCCTTCCTATTTGCATATCTTCTAGTAGTCAACATGACTTATATTTTCTCTCAACTTCTAAGAATTATATCTTAAATACAGAGACTGAAATGTGCTACAACACTAGACTTATTTCTAAGTAAAGCTGCACCATCAACGGATAGCCAAAGTGGTCTTATCCGTTGAGGCTACAAACACTAAACTTCTACTTAAGTGTTTTGTTAAACATATCATCAAACTAATGCACATATAATCCTAACAGAAATGATAAAATTTACTTGTAAATTTAACTTGTAAATTTACTTGAATATATTTTTACTTTTAAATTAAAATAAAATTATTTGCAATATGAAAAATTAAACAATGTGACAATGAAATAAATAAATGATGGCATAAATTTGTTTAACACATCAAGTGTACAATCTTTGGACATATAAAATACATATTTCAAATGTAACAATTTTTAGACTCACAATCAAAATAGTATCAAAACAAAATATTTTATTTATCTAAAAAACCTATATCATCATAGGCTCATATATGTCACTCCTAATTTATTCTACTAATCTGCTGATTCTGCTCATAATATATTAATTCCATATAACTCTCTAAATCCTAACAGAAGCACCGACTACTTCACCTACACAACTATATAATATCATATCGTTTAGCCCTGTAAACACACATCACAGTAACACCATCCTCTTCTCTCTGCTAATCACCCGGACCTCTGCAATGACATCATCACAGCAGCCAACAAGGCCAAACACAATACAACAGACCCCGTTTGATCCAGCACCTTTATGGAGTCATGTAACAGTTGTTAAAGCTCCAACAAAAGGTGGAGGTAATCGTGTCTGGATTTGCAACTACTGCCACAAACAAGTGATAGGGTCCTATACCAAAGTAAAAAGTCATCTTCTACAGCTGAAAGGAAATGGCGTTGATCTATGTAATAGTATATCTGATCAAACAAGAGATGAGTTGAGCAGAGAGCATGAAGCAACTGAAAGTCGCAAGTCAAGGCAGGCTCTGGAAGCGAAGAGGAGACAAGAATACATGTCTTTGCCTCCCGGGTCAGACATCAAGCAACAAAAAAATTTGAAAGGAACGGTGGAATCATGCTTTAATGTTGTTAACAGAGATGAGTGTGACAAAGAATTGGCTCGTATGTTATATGCATCTGCTCTACCATTCTCATTAGTCAAGAATCCATTCTTTCGTCGATTTTGTTGGAGACTATCAAATAGCAAGGTGGTTGGCTATGTTCCTCCGACATATAATAGGATGAGGACTAACTTACTTGAGCAAGAAAAGGCACACGTTAATGTTTTGCTCCAACCATTTCGAGATTCTTGGAATAAAAGAGGAGTTTCATTGTGCTCTGATGGGTGGGGAGATAGGCAAAAGAGGCCACTAATCAATGTCATGGCAGCTTCGGGAGAAATTCTATGTTCATCAAATCATTTGATACAAGTGGCAATATAAAAGATTTTGATTATGTTGCAAGTTTGTTTCTGAATGTTATTGATCAAGAAGGGGCTGATAATGTGGTTCAGATCATCACCGACAATGCTGCTAACTTCAAGGCAGTTGATTTAAGCATCGAGGCAAAGTACCCGCATATTTTCTGGACTCCATGTGTGGTTCACTCGCTTAATTTGGCTCTCAAGTCCATTTGCGAACCAACGGTAAACTCCAACCACTTTGAAAATTGTAAGTGGATCTCAACCTTAATTTCTGATTGTGATGAAATCACTATGTTCATTCTAAATCATGGCAAGGCCCTCACTTTGTTTCAAAAGCATTCAAATCATATGTTGGTTAAAACGGCCGAGACTCATTTTGCATCTCATGTCATCATGGCCCAAAGGTTATTGTTAGTTAAAACTTCTCTTGAAAAACAGTTTTAGATCCTAACTGGAAAACATTTAGAAAAACAAACTTAGAGTCCAAGGCTGATCATGTTAAGGAGTGTGTAATTTCTGATCGATGGTGGGATAAACTTGAGTATTCTATAGGCTTCACATCTCCTATATATAACATGATAAGGTTGGGAGATACTGATACTCCATGTTTGCACTTAATTTATGATATGTGGGACACAATGATTGAGGAAGTAAGGGAAAAAGTTTTTAAGGAAGAGGGGGTAGATTTAAAAATGGGTGAATCTTTATTTTTTAATGGTATTCAACATATTTTGGAAGCAAGGTGGAATAAAAGTAACACCCCTCTTCATTGTATGGCTCATTCACTTGTTCCTAAATATTATAGTCAAACATGGTTGGAAAGTGGTAGTGAAATTGTTCCGAGAGTGGCCCCAAATGAGGACCAGGAGGTTTCTCTTAATAGGGCTAAGTGCTTTAAAAAAATGTTTCCAAATCCAGATGATTTAAGAAAGGTGAATGCTAAATATGGAATGTTTTCTGCTGCGTTGGGTTTTTTTCGGAGTCTCATGTTATGGATGCTAGGATTCATGAGGAACCACTTAGTTGGTGGGCTAGTTATGGGTCTGAAACACCAATGTTGCAAAACTTGGCTTTCAAGTTACTTTCACAACCTGCTTCTTCCTCTTGCTGCGAGAGAAATTGGAGTTCTTTCGGAAATATTCAAAGTGTAAATAGGAACAAATTAGCATCAAGTAGAACCGAAGATCTTGTGTATGTTCATAGTAATTTGAGATTGCTATCTCGTAAAAGTGAAGAATACACTAAGGGTCCTTCGAAATATTGGGATGTTGGTATGATTTTTGAACTTTACAACCAATTTATTTATTTTTTTCTAACTAATGCTAATATTTTCTCTCTTTTTTTTGTAAGGTGGAGATTCACTTTATATTGATGATGGATATGCAGAAGCATTTGTTAGGAATATATGTGCATTAGTTTGATGATATGTTTAACAAAACACTTAAGTAGAAATTCAGTGTCTGTAGCCTCAACGGATAAGACCACTTTGGCTATCCGTTGATGGTGTAGCTTTACTTAGAAATAAGTCTAGTGTTGTAGCATATTTCAGTCTCTGTATTTAAGATGTAATTCTTAGAAGTTGAGAGAAACTATGAGTCATGTTGACTACTAGAAGATATGCAGATAGGAAGGCCAATTGTAAATATTTCATGCCTTGTAATTTTGTATAAATGAAGTGGTATCAACGGATGACTTAAAGACCTTCAACGGATGAGAAGCTAAGCTTCAACGGATGTCTCTAAAGCTTCAACGGATAACATCCTTCAACGGATGAGTGCATCAACGGATGAAAGCTTCAACGGATTTTCTGTTGATTAACCGTTGATAAGTGGTAGTTGTACCTACAAACAGAGGCACGTGGGTGAACAGAGATAACTGAAATGTGGCAGCCTAATTTCAGGAACATCAGAAAAAGCAGCCGTTCTACTCTAGTATAAAGAGACATTAAGTCAACAAAGTACTGGAGTGAACTGGAGAAGAAACAAGTGGAGATCTTACTTTATCATTTTATTATATCCCTGTCTTCACTTGTAAACTTGGTAATATATAAACCAAGTAGTAGCTAGTAATTAGATAAGAATTTTTCCAGAGCTGTTTAGAAAAATCTTGAGAGAAAAATTATCTAGTTTGTACTAGGATGCAGCTGTGATCAAATTCTTAGATCACAGAATTTCTGAAATACCATCTCTGGTGGAACAACAAATCCACCAAAAAAGTTTTTAAAGGTTTATTGTGTTCTTTACATTTGTGTTTGAATATATATCTGTCTGTATCAGCTTAAAGCAATTCACACACTTGTTCATCTTGAACACACAGTCTTTATAAACTGCTCAAAACTTGAAAAAGTTTTGAGATTTACATTCAACCCCCCTTCTGTAAATCTCATTGTTAGTTCTCTAGAAATAACAATTGGTATCAGAGCAGGCTCTTGACAAACAAAGAGTTTAAAGATCTTGGAATCTAACAAAGATGAGTAAGAAGGATATTGGAGTAAAAATCCCAGTTCTTGACAGAGACAGTTATCACCACTGGAAGGTGAAAATGCACCTTCATCTACTCTCCCAAGATGAAGGTTATGTAAACTGTATTGAGAATGGTCCTCACATTCCCCACAAAGTAGCCACAGTTGCTACGGCCACAATTGCTGTTGGTCAATCCATTCCAAAACCTAGAGCAGAATGGACAATGGAAGACACAGAAGAAGTCCACAAGGATAAGAAGGCTATGAACATTTTGTTTAATGGTCTTGACAAGGATATGTTTGATAATGTGATAAATTGCTCAACTGCCAAAGAGGTTTGGGACACAGTCCAGCTGCTGTGTGAAGGTACAGAACAAGTAAAAGAGAACAAGATGCAGCTTCTCATTCAACAGTATGAGTATTTTCATTTTGAAGAAAATGAATCTTTAAATGACACATTTAACAGATTCCAAAAGCTGTTGAATGGATTGAAGCTGTATGGTAGAGTGTACCAGGTGAAGGATTCAAATCTTAAATTCTTAAGATCCTTGCCAAAGGAATGGAAACCCATGACTGTCTCCTTAAGAAACTCTCAGGATTATAAGGACTTCACTCTTGAAAGATTATATGGAATCTTGAAGACTTATGAACTAGAGTTGGAACAGGATGAGGTATTGGAGAAGGGGAGAAGGAAAGGAAGTTCAGTTGCATTGGTAGCTGAAAATGAGAGGGAATGCAGACAAGAAACTGTGAGATCTACATCAAACTCCAAAGATGGTACAAGATATCAGGAATCAAGCAAAGGAAAAGAGCAAGTTGCTGAGAATGAAGACAACTCCAGTCAAGATGACTCTGATAGTGTTGATGAGCATCTTGCATTTCTGTCCAGGAGATTTGCAAAGATGAAGTTTAAGAAAAACACTAGAGCCACTAAACCTCATAAGAACATGGTGGACAAATCAAAGTTCAAGTGTTTCAATTGTGGTATAAGTGGACACTTTGCAAGTGAGTGCAGAAAGCCAACTTCTGAAAAGAAGAAATTTGACCAAGTAGATTACAAGAAGAAATATTTTGATCTGCTCAAGCAAAAGGAAAGGGCTTTCATTACTCAAGAAAAAGATTGGGCAGCTGATGGAGAGGAAGAGAATGAAGATGTGGAGTATCATTTGCGTGTGTCTCTTAAATCTCTTGCTAAAGAAAATAGTAGGATTAAAGAGAACAATCTGTTTTTAAGTAATAGAAATGCTATGTTAGAAGATAAGTTGATTGACCTAGAGAAAACCAAGCTGCATTGTATATCTGTTGAGAATGAACTAGCTGAATCTATTAAGAAAGTAGAAATACTTTCTAATCAATTAAAGAGAGAGCAAGAGGTGATTAAAGCCTGGAAAACATCTAGGGATGTTAGTGCTCAAATTGCCAAGGTCCAAGGAATTGAATCATTCTGTGAAACTGCCTGGGATAAAAACAAAAAGAAACTGGAATTAATTGATGGGCTGTCAACGGATGTGGAATCAACGAATGATGAAGGTTATCCGTTGAAGGAAGAAAATGAGCATCCGTTGAAGGTTCCTCAATTAAAACAGGCAGATGTTTCTAATAGTGAAAATCTAAAGAAACTCAACAAAAAGTTTGGTTCAACTTCCAAGAACTTTGTTAAAGAAGAAGCAAGCACATCCAAAGATGTCAGTAAGGTGAATATAGGGCACATGACCTTAGAACAGTTAAATAATAGGCTCAAGATGGTTGAGGATAAAAAGGAAACTAAAAGAAAATCTAACAGAAATGGGAAGGTAGGTGTTAACAAACATAACAATTACACACCTGATAGGTATGCTCCTAGAAAAAGCTGTGTGCATTGTAGTAGTGTTAATCATCTATCTGCTAATTGCAAATCTATTAAGAAAACCCCCATAACTGTACCCTCTTCCATGCCTAACATGTCTGCATCATCTCTACATGCTATGCCTACTATGTCTCAACAGAATCCTTATGCACATTTTGCAAACATGCCATATTTTAACAATCCTTATCTTGCTGTATTTAGTATGCCTCAAATGCCATACAATATGCCTATGTGGAATAACATGTATGTACAATCCATGCCTTATCATATTCCAAATGTGCTAAATGATTCTGTGACTAACCCTACACCTCAACCAACTACATCCAAGACCAAGGTTGACTCAAAGTTACCTAAGTCTAGAGATGCAGGAGGAATGAAGTCTAGGAGAAAGGCTAACAAGAATGGACCCAAGGAAACTTGGGTACCAAAATCAAATTGATTGATTTTATGGTGTGCAGGGAAATAGAAGAAATCTATGGTACTTGGACAGTGGCTGTTCAAGACACATGACAGGAGATTTCTCCCTGCTCACAGAGTTTAAGGAAAGAGCTGGCCCTAGCATAACCTTTGGAGATGACAGCAAAGGGTTTACTATGGGATATGGCTTGATTTCAACAAGGAATGTCATCATTGATGAAGTTGCATTAGTTGATGGTCTCAAACATAACTTACTGAGCATCAGTCAACTATGTGATAAAGGGAATATAGTTTCCTTCAATTCTGAAGCCTGTGTTGTCACTAGTAAGAAAGACAACAAAGTGGTTCTAACTGGAGTTAGAAAAGGAAATGTGTACTTAGCTGACTTCAACTCTGCAAATGCAGAATCTATTACTTGTCTCTTCAGCAAAGCAAGTTCAGTTGAGAGTTGGCTATGGTACAAGAAGCTATCCCATTTGAATTTCAAGACAATGAATGATCTAGTCAAAAAGGACCTAGTAAGAGGAATTCCTCTTGTTGAATTCTCAAGGGATGGTTTGTGTGATGCTTGTCAGAAAGGCAAACAAAGGAAAGCATCATTCAAAAAGAAGCTTGAAACAACAATTGATGAATCATTACAGCTGCTACATATGGATTTGTTTGGACCAGTCAATGTATTGTCAATTGCAAGAAAAAGATATTGCTTAGTGATTGTAGATGATTTCTCAAAGTTTTCATGGGTCTATTTTCTTGGAACAAAGAATGAAGCAAGTGAAATCATTATCAATCACATCAGGCAAGTCAATAATCATCCTGACCTGAAGGTTAGGAATATCAGGAGTGACAATGGAACTGAGTTCAAGAATTTATCAATGAGGCTGTTCTGTGAAGAAAATGGAATCATGCATGAGTTCTCAGCTCCAAGAACACCTCAGCAAAATGGGGTAGTGGAAAGAAAGAACAGATCTTTAATTGAGGCTGCCAGAACAATGCTTGAAGAATCAAAGTTACCAACATATTTCTGGGCTGAAGCTGTTAATTGTGCCAGTTTCACTCAAAATATCTCTTTGATCAATCAAGCTAAAGGCATGACTCCTTATCAGTTGTTCAAGAGAAGAAAACCAACTCTAAACTTTCTTCATGTCTTTGGATGTAAATGCTTTATACTAAGGAATCAATCTGACCATAAAGGGAAGTTTGATGCAAAGGCTGATGAAGGGATATTTGTTGGTTATTCAGCTGGAAAATCTTATAGGGTCTACAATCTAAGAACCAACATTGTTATGGAATCTGTGCATGTTGTGTTTGATGATAAAAAGATTGATGGACTAACAGATGAGGGACAATATGAGAGACTCAAATTTGACAACATTGAGATATATTGTGATGATAGTGAAGAGGAGACTGATGGAGATAACACTTCAAAAGGGATTCAAAACATGCCCTTGGATAATGCACAAAATACTGCATCCGTTGAAAGTCAGAATTCTGCATCCGTTGATAGAGGCAATGCAGTATCCGTTGAAAGACATGGTGTATCATCCGTTGAAGTACTAAATGAAGCATCCGTTGATCATAGTTTATCAACGGATAATCGATTTACATCATCAGTTGATAGAACTCCAAGTTCCCTGCAAAGGACTAACAACTCAGGGGGAGTTTCAACTAGTCAACACTCTGTCTCACATCATGACAATACTGAGGCCACCTCATCTAGAGCACATCTTCCACTTCAAAGGAAATGGACCAAGAATCATCCCTTTGAACTGATCATTGGTGATGCATCATCTAAAGTGCAAACAAGAAGAGCTACTCAAGATGAATGTCTGTATAGTAGTTTTCTATCTCAGGAGGAACCTAAGAAAGTGGAAGAAGCCTTATTGGATCCAGATTGGATATTAGCTATGCAGGAAGAGCTAAACCAATTTGAGAGAAACCAAGTTTGGAAGCTGGTACCCAAACCAAAGAACAAGAGTCCTATTGACACAAATGGGTATTCAGAAACAAGATGGATGAAAATGGCATTATCATAAGGAATAAAGCCAGATTGGTTGCTAAAGGCTATTCTCAGCAAGAGGGAATAGATTTTGATGAGACATATGCTCCTGTTGCAAGACTTGAAGCCATCAGAATTTTTCTAGCCTATGCAGCTCATGCCAATTTCAAAGTCTATCAAATGGATGTCAAGAGTGCATTTCTAAATGGGAAATTAGAGGAAGAAGTCTATGTAAGTCAACCTCCAGGATTTGAAGATCCAAATTTTCCAGACTATGTATATTATCTGTTGAAAGCACTCTATGGACTGAAGCAAGCACCTAGAGCCTGGTATGAAACCTTATCAAAATTTCTTTTGGAGAATCACTTCACTAGAGGTACTGTTGATAAAACTCTCTTCTTTAGGAATGTTAATGGCTCTAGTATACTTGTTCAAATTTATGTAGACGGCATAATATTTGGTTCTAAAGATGATAAACTTTGTAAAAAGTTTGCTAAGCTAATGCAAAGTAATTATGAAATGAGCCTTATGGGAGAACTAACCTATTTTCTTGGTTTACAAATTAAACAAGTTAGTAATGGAATTTTCATTAGTCAAACTAAATATATTCATGATCTTTTAAAGAAGTTTGACTTAATGGAATGTTCATCTGCAAAAACTCCCATGGCCACTGCCACCAAACTTGAATTAAATAAGACTGAAAGGTCTGTGGACATTACAAGTTATAGAGGCATGGTTGGTTCACTTTTATATTTAACTGCTAGCAGACCAGATATAATATTTGCTACATGTCTGTGTGCTAGATTTCAAGCTGATCCTAGGGAGTCTCACTTAATAGCTATCAAAAGGATTTTCAGATATCTCAAGGGTACACCAAATTTAGGTATTTGGTATCCTAGAGAATCTGGCTTTGATCTAATTGGTTATTCAGATGCAGACTATGCAGGTTGCAAAATAGACAGGAAAAGTACAACAGGCTCCTGCCAATTCCTGGGAAACAAGCTTGTATCATGGTTTAGCAAAAAGCAAAATTCAGTCTCTACTTCTACAGCTGAGGCTGAATACATTGCTGCTGGAAGTTGCTGCTCTCAAGTGTTATGGATGAGAAATCAACTCCTTGACTATGGACTTCATGTTGATAGAATTCCTATCTTTTGTGACAACACAAGTGCCGTAGCCATAACAGAGAATCCTGTACAGCACTCAAGAACCAAGCACATTGATATCAAGTACCACTTCATTAGGGAGCATGTCATGAATGGTACAGTGGAACTACATTTTGTTCCAAGTGAACAACAAATTACAGACATATTTACCAAGCCACTTGATGAATCAACATTCACAAGATTAGTAAGTGAGCTAGGTATGCTTAATTACTCTTAAAATTCATGTCCTTATTGCAATTTGAATTGAAGCCTGAAATATATTAGTTGCTAGAACAAATTTGACTTTTAACAAAGTTTATACCATCAACGGATGTTTCCTATCCGTTGAAAGTCAAAATTGCTCTATCAACGGATATTCATTATCCGTTGAAAGACAAATACATTTCTGGAATTTTTATCCGTCAACGGATAAAACTGAAGTACCTTTCAACGGATGACAATTTGCCTTATCCGTTGAAATGTCACATCAGTCGATTCAGGTGTTTCACAGCCGTTGATTCTATTTTCTTAACCGTTAATACTCATACATACATCTGTATGTATTGGTTTTAAAGGTAGTTGTTAGAATACTTACAGTTTATTCTTAAACGGCTGAAATTCACTAACATATACTTATTGATTAATCTTTTACTAATTTATTTTTTTTTGAAAGCATATAAGCCCTTCTGATTTTTTATTTTTACTTTACGCTTTCTTAAAATTTCAAGCATTTACCATTTTCTCTCTGCAAAACCTTCAAGTTATTCTCTGCAATTTCTACTCACAACAATGGCACCAGTCGTGAAAATTATGTCTCAATCTGGGTTCATCTATGAGAAGAACAATTTCATAGCTTTGGTAGAAAAGAATGAAGCCCATTCAGACTATCACAAAATGATGGACTTCATCAAAAACTGTAAACTTAGCTATGCAATGCTGGAAGCCCCAACGATCTACTGTGAAGTAGTTGAGGAGATTTGGACAACTGCTGAGTTCAACTCCATAGATATGACTATCTCCTTCACTCTCAAAGGTAAAAATCACTGTATTAACTGTGATGATTTACAAGCATGTTTTAAATTACCTGAGAACAATGCCATGACACCACACACTGATAATGATGTATCCAGCATGTTAGATTCCATAGGTTATTCTCTTAACTCTGCTAGTTTAGGGAGTATTAGAAGAAAAGGCCTTAGGAAAGAATGGAGTTTTCTTGGGGATGCCTTTATAAAGGTTTTCTCTGGGAAGATTAGTAATTTTGATGCCATAACTTCATCTCTTGTTAATATGCTCTATATGCTTGTTTCTGATAGGTATTTTAACCTTAGCAACTATGTGATGCTAGAATTGGGTACTAGATTAGGTAACAAAGCTAATAGACCTAATAACATCTATTATGCTAGATTCTTTATGTTATTGGCTAACCATGTTGCTGAAGGTTTGGTCATAATCAATGAGAATAATAAACTCAAGTGCTGGGCACAAGAGAAAAGAGTTCTTGCAGATTTATTGAGAATGGATCTCAACAGCAGTGTGCCATTGGTATATTTACCAATCATGAATGCACCTCAGGTAGGTGAGGTAATTGCTTCTACAACTCCTACTTCTTTCAACCCCTCTATTTCTTTATCTTCTAGTGTGGCCATGAAATCTGTGACAATGCCCCAACAGATTTCTACCAAGGTCACCAAACCTAAACTTTCAAAATCAAAGACAAAGAAAACCACCTCTGTTGTTTCTCAAAAGACAACAGTTGTAACACCAACCATTAACCCTGAGGGGAGTGAACAGGGTGTGAGTGGTGAGGGGAGGGGTGAACATCAAAGAAACCCCCAGGATAAGGAAGGAGAGTTAAGTGCTTCCCAAGCTAGCCAAGCCACAGTTTCTCAAAAAGCCGTGGTGGTTGAAAAGGTATCTAGCACATCCCTAGTTGCATCCTCCCAAAAGGATGTTACTATTGAAAATAGTTCCCAACCAGGAACACAGAACAAACGAGGGAGGGACACTGAAGCCAAACACTCACCAACAAAAGCTTTTATTAGAAGAAAGAAGGCAAGAACCCAATCTTCTACACAGGGTGCACACACTGCACAGATACATCCATCTGTATCTATGCCTTCTCAAACTCAGTTTGATGTGGCTCCAATAAATGTGGAGTCACAGCCCCATTCTCTCACAATAATCACACATCAATCACCAAACACTTCATCACCATCTCTGGATGTGGATATGTTATTCCCATCAATTCCTGATTCTCCCTCTTTACAACTCAGGGAGGAGCCCCACTCAAATACAGGTGATCATCATCTCTTAGATGATTTGTTGGATCACCCGCAAATTCTTTCAGATATAATTGAAGGATCTGTGTCACCACATCTCAAATCAATCTACACAGATTCAACAGTTATATCACTTTCAATTTCAACTTCTTTTCCTTCTTCAACGGATATCACTCATCCGTTGACAAGTGGTTGCTCTTCAACGGATAAGCTTAACAGCAGTTATCCGTTGATAACATCAGTTTCACCTTCAACGGATATTCCACATCCGTTGATAGTCTCTCCACACATAACTGAATCAATTCCAAGTGTAGAAGACATGAATACTGTGCAATCACTCTTAGGATTGAGGGAAGGGAGTGAAAATTTGAGTGAGAGGCTGGGTTGCTCCCAGGCAAAAGGAGAGATTGAGAGCTCAAAAATGCATGCTATTTCTTCCAGCATGGCAAAAGTAAGTGAGAGGAGTACCACCTTAGTAGGTAAAGGTGAGGGAGTGAGTTGTGTGAGCCAGAGGGAGCCCCTGATGCAAGAAAATAGAGAAAAAGAGAGAAAGGCAGGTACAATAGATATAAGGGTGGAACCAGCCATTGCTAGTGAGTCAATGATTGTGGATGATGCTGAAAAGGAAAGACAATTTCAGCAACACTACAAAGCTGTAATTGATAACATTTCCTTGGATGCTGACACTTTTACTCATCCTGTGTCAGCCTATCAAATGTTGGCTGCTCAGGGCAATGAGGAGGCAGAAAAGACACTACATCTAGTACACACAACAGAATCTCTTCAAAGGGATAAAGCTGCTATTAACAAGATGCCTTCTACAGCTGGTGAGCCATCTGAGGAATTTGGAGTAAATTCTGATGATGATGACTCTGTTTCTTTTGATGGAAGCATGAACTTAGGGGGAGATGAAGGCCCTAGTTCAATTCCAAATCTACCTGAATGGGCTTTGACAAAGGAGTATAGATCAGGGGAATTCAATGTCTCCTTAGTCAAACAAATCAACACTATTCAACAGGCCATTCAGAACACTTCATATGCAAGTATCAAGGCTATCCTTCAAGCTCACCTGGACTCACTGCATCTCATGAAGTTGCAGCAAGTAAAGCAGAATCTGAGTATGGATGATCTCAGGAAGGATACTGCTGACTTGAAATCCTACAGTTCTGAAAAATTGGATTCAGTCATGCCCTATGGTACATTGCAGGACTTGGTTTTGAGATTGAAAAAGGAATCAGTTACTGAGAAAAGGCTGGCCAAGTTGGAAGACAGAGTTCAAGTTATTGAAGATTCTGTGGCCACCATTCTTCACAACCAACAATCTCAAACCAGTCTCCTCATGCAGCTGGCAAAAGCACAAGGCTTGACCCCTCTCCTTGATGATAACAAAAAGGGGGAGAGTAAAAGGGAAGGGGAAGGAGAGCCATCTACAAAAATCAATATATCTAAAGTGCTAGTTCCTGCCATCACTACTTCTCCAATCATTCAAATCAAAGGAAAGCCTGATGGAATTGATTTGATTCAGCTAGCAGCAGCTGAAATTCAAGTGAAAGAGCAAAGGAGGAGAATTGATGAAAGGTTGCAACTGTTGTTTGGCTCTACACAAGATAAATCAACATCTGTGAAATATAGCACAAAGATTGAACCAATCAACATGGAGCTCAAGCCAGTAGGGAGACATAAGGATGGAGAAGCTTCTTCCAAAGAACTACAAGCTATAATTCTCAAGCCCAATAAAAGATCCAATAAGGACTCTACAAAGAATCCTTTAAAAGAAGTGGACTTTCCTCCTCCAAAAGCTGATGAGAACAAGCTTTTAGGTAGGAGTATTGCTTATCTCAAAGAGACCATGGATGAGGCTGTAAGGAGAAATAGGGCTATTATCTCTAGAGAGGGAAAGAGCATATGTGTGATGCAAGGACATCCCAAATTCTCAATAGCCAAGAAGGAAGAAGTCAAGCAACTAAAGGCTGACAAAAGAGCACAAGCAAAGCTTGAACAACAGCTAAAGTCAAGTCAAGTTGAAGAAGATAAAGGAATTGAAGTCAGGGGTGAAGACAAGATTGCAAACCTAGATGAGGTTTTTGGGAGTATATTTGGTGAGAGTATGGAAGAAAGAGAGGAATGGCAGAAGGGAAACAGAAGAAAGGCCAAGGCACATAGAAGGAGTGAAGATAATACTGAAGTAACCAAATCTATATCTAAACCACTACCTTCTATACCTGAACCTCTTGTTGCTAATCCCACTATAAACATCCATGGTGAACCAATCATTCCAAAAGAGGAACCTATTGATTGGGACACCATCAAATTGCCTACCTTTCTAACCACTCTTCCACTACCAAAGAAACAGAAAAGAAAACCCAAATCTACACCTCCCATAACCTCTAAGAAATTCACTCAAAAACAAAAGCCTAAGCCTAAGCCATCCATTTCTAAAGATGATTATGTTCACATCTGTGACATAAAAGAAATTTCAGACATTGAACTCTATCTGGATGAGCTGGAGGATGTAAGAGGAATAGCTGCTTACAGACAGCTACCAGAGAGATTAGTGTTCAGATACAAAGGAGCTGGGGAAAGAACATGGCCTCTCCACAGGATTCTGAATGAAGGCTACTCTACCTTGATTAGAGTCTTTTCAGCTATACAAAAGGATTCTGGCTTTACCAGAACTGCCAAGACTGAAATTCTCAACAAGATTGCCAATATAAGGAAAACTTGGAGGGAGCCCAATGCTTTACCCAGGACTTTACTCATTCAAGAAAGGGGAATTACAATTCACAAATCACCTCATTGGTTGATAGAATTTAGAGATGATAAAGGAGTCAGAAGATTTTTCAGACTTGAAGACCAACTCAAGATTGCCAGCAATGAAACTCTCAAGGAAATGCAATCTAAGTTGGATATCAGTGTTGAAGATGAAGCTGAATTCTTCAGACAACTCCAACTCCAAATTGAGGAAAATGACAAAGGGCTAGGAAAGAAAATCAGGGAACAAAGAAGAAAAAGATGATTTGCTCAGGCTAAAGGAGTATCCTTGGAAATACTGTAAATCTTCAATTTCCTCCTAGTACATACATTTTTGCAGCATTTTCAAATTTCTACTTAGTTTCAATTCATATATCTGTTAAGTGTTTTGTTATCATCAAGTTAACCCTGAATTTATGCCTACAAGTCTTATAGACATAAATAGGGGGAGATTGTTAGGAATATATGTGCATTAGTTTGATGATATGTTTAACAAAACACTTAAGTAGAAATTCAGTGTCTGTAGCCTCAACGGATAAGACCACTTTGGCTATCCGTTGATGGTGTAGCTTTACTTAGAAATAAGTCTAGTGTTGTAGCATATTTCAGTCTCTGTATTTAAGATGTAATTCTTAGAAGTTGAGAGAAACTATGAGTCATGTTGACTACTAGAAGATATGCAGATAGGAAGGCCAATTGTAAATATTTCATGCCTTGTAATTTTGTATAAATGAAGTGGTATCAACGGATGACTTAAAGACCTTCAACGGATGAGAAGCTAAGCTTCAACGGATGTCTCTAAAGCTTCAACGGATAACATCCTTCAACGGATGAGTGCATCAACGGATGAAAGCTTCAACGGATGTTCTGTTGATTAACCGTTGATAAGTGGTAGTTGTACCTACAAACAGAGGCACGTGGGTGAACAGAGATAACTGAAATGTGGCAGCCTAATTTCAGGAACATCAGAAAAAGCAGCCGTTCTACTCTAGTATAAAGAGACATTAAGTCAACAAAGTACTGGAGTGAACTGGAGAAGAAACAAGTGGAGATCTTACTTTATCATTTTATTATATCCCTGTCTTCACTTGTAAACTTGGTAATATATAAACCAAGTAGTAGATAGTAATTAGATAAGAATTTTTCCAGAGCTGTTTAGAAAAATCTTGAGAGAAAAATTATCTAGTTTGTACTAGGATGCAGCTGTGATCAAATTCTTAGATCACAGAATTTCTGAAATACCATCTCTGGTGGAACAACAAATCCACCAGAAAAGTTTTTAAAGGTTTATTGTGTTCTTTACATTTGTGTTTGAATATATATCTGTCTGTATCAGCTTAAAGCAATTCACACACTTGTTCATCTTGAACACACAGTCTTTATAAACTGCTCAAAACTTGAAAAAGTTTTGAGATTTACATTCAACCCCCCTTCTGTAAATCTCATTGTTAGTTCTCTAGAAATAACAGCATTTGCTAATATATTTTGAAGTCCTAATGATGCACCGTGGCATCTCATATGTTTTCCTTTGTTTTTCAAAACTTTATCACTAAGTTTGTTTCATTTGAATTATTATTGCAATTGCTGCTACTTGGTTTTTTGATGGTTATTTCATGGAATTTAAGTTCTTAATTTTGTTATATTTTTTTTGAATAACATAACTCAACATAAATTCCGAAAAACACTTTATATATAATTTAAATTTATTTAAAATAAAAAATTGAAGTGTCCATATCACCGTGTCCGATCCTTATTAAACGTGTCCCCGAGTCTACGAATTTAAATTTTGAAGAGTCTGACACTCCGATCCGTGTCCGATCCTTTTACAAGAGTCCGAGCATCCTAGCCCAAAAGGCCAAATCATACACATACTAGCCATGGCTATACGTGTCCCACAACTTCGGTGACATGCCCATACAATTTAAGTACACCGCATAGGAGGTGCCAAGTACGAGATTATCCACTCGCGACGGATGTCTTACAAACTCCCAAGTCATACAAATAACATAAATAACTCAAAATAAATACTCAAAGATCACACACTCAAATATCTTACATCTCCAAAATCATATATAAATTTATCAAATAACCTAAAAAAAACTATAACCCAACATCATGAAACAAAATAACATAGCAAACCACTAATTATTGATAAGCTCAAATCTGATCAGTTTCAAAGAATGTCAAATTACTGCATAAAGATGAAATCAACTGAAAAAGTACGAAACACGAAAGTCGTAGGAAATTCCGAGACCTTTCCAGAATGATAAGGCTCGTCAAAAACGAACAAGTAAAGAATTCAGAAAATAAATAAATGTGGACTGTAGAACAGAATCAGCCCCTGATTACAATTGTATTTTGATGTTTAAGACATCAAAATCACAGAATTTAGCAGCAGAATGTAAACGCAAATTGTAAATATCGAAAAGAGCTTTCCAGAATGGTATTACTCATAATATTTGAACAAATATTCAATTTATAATAAATTTATGAAGTTAGGCCGAACAAACAGAAATTTCAACAATAGATTACACAAATAACAGATTTTGACATATTTACAATCTGAATTTCAGAAAATACAAATAACGAAAAACGAAGATAATCAAATTAGCTTTCCAACGAGAATAAAATCACAATCATACGATGAACAACGAATCGGATGCGAATTTAACAAGATTCAGAATATGCAATATACATACACGAATTCGAATACGAAAAGAAAGAATATAAGAAAGATATCCGTACCTCAAGATCTTAGTGACCGAGAATGCTAATAACGATTTCAGAAACACAAATCACAAGAACCCTAATTTCACAAACGCCAAATTCATAACCCTCCAAAAAGTTCTTGATATTCATCTCAATCTCCATCCATTTTTCTCTTTCTCTCTCCCTCTCTCCTCTCTTCTCCGATCAAAATAACGCAAACCCTTTTTTAGCAAACCCTAACTCTTCACTTCCTTCTTTCTCCCTTTTTTCTTAGTAAAACCCTCACTCTTTTTTAATAAAAGCCTTACTATTTTTTTTTAAACTAATACTCTTAAAACAATATTCTGATTATAAATATAAAAATAAATTTACACAAACTATTTTAATTACAACACATTGACATTAATAAATAATTAAATCAAATAATCCAACTAAAAATAATTATAAAATATCGGGATGTTACGGTGTATATGATTGATCTACGCTAATTCGTTGTTAGCTATAATGTAGGTTTAAGATTGTGGGATAACTAGGATGCGACCCTAATAGCCAAAATATTAAAAGTTTGATTGCAGATTTGTGTGTAAAATATTTGATTTTATATAATTATGGCGTTTTTTCAATTTCTATAATATCCAAAACTATTTTAATAAAAAGAAAATAGAAATGATTTTTTAGTTAGTATAATCGCGTCATACTAAAATAAATCAATATATGTTATTCATCCGGACTAAAAAGTTATACAAATGATTCATGATAAATCAAAATTAAAATAAGAAAATAATTATACTAGCTAACATAAAATAATATGTACTTTTATTCGGTTTATCATTGATACATAAACTTTTTATCATTGATCCGGGTTTAAACAAATTAACCCAAAATAAATTTGAATATAATTAATTAGATTTGTTCGGTATACCAAAGTAAAGATAATTCGTTTACTATTGATGTGCGCTAAAATTTATCTTTTAATTAAAACATAATTATCTTTTGTAAACACGCCTATGAATTTTAAAATTAAATATTTCAATTAGTGATATTTCTTTAAAAACTAAAATTTAATAAACTATACACATGCATATTTACAATAATTATCAAATAATATTATCAAAATTTTCTAAAAATAAATTTCAGAGCTTAAAATTTACACTTCAAATTAAATTCAAAAATTATATAATATTAAAGACAATGTATGCATCACACGGGTTTTAGTAAGCAATAATAGATGCTAAATATAAACTTAGGGGCTATTTGGCAAATCTGAATGATTTATATCTGAATTATTAATATTTCTGAATGATCTGAACGAATCAAAATTTTGAATGTTGAACGAATAATATTGTTTGGTATATAATTCTTTTTATAACTTCTGAATGAAAATTTCGCAAATAATTTTTCTAAACAACAAGTTTAAAAAAAATACAAAATTTAATAATATTGATTTATTGAATGTTCGATGTAGAGAAAATATGTATTATCAATACAAATAATATATATCAAGATGTTAGATGATACGTTAAATTTCGATAAACGACGACTCTTAAAACAATATTTTTTTTATTTGTCAATTTTTTTATTAATATTTTATTTTGAAATCGGAAAGAATTTTTTATTCATCAAAATTATTATTGAAACATTTATTTAATTTTAATGCATTGTTTTACATGAACATCAAAATAATAGTATAATAAAATAGAAAAGTTGAAATAAGGGGCAAAGTGCAAGGCAGCAGGCTAGGACATATGAATCATTCAGACACATTTTTTTACATGAATGGCTAGGTAAAATATGAATCATTCATATGTAGAAAACTTTCAAACAAATGAACTTATATAATATAAGATTCGGTCAGATGAGAAGTCAAGAGTTCATGGGTAAACAAATGAGACCTTAATAATTACTGAATCATAATAACATCACTCTAGCACTGTTACATTTCATATTAAGACTTCATACATAACTAAACAAGCTCCATAACTGCTAATAATTAAAAATTAATCTTACTACTAAACAATAATCAAGATATACTCGTGCAACTCCCACATCATCATCTTCGCAGACCCTCTTTGCCCTCTCAGTCCTCTTCCATGCTTTCTCCTTCATCATCTTCTTCTCCTTCCTCTTCCTCACTTTCCTCACTTTCTCCTTCATCATCTTCTTCTGACGAACTTGCAGGAATGCTTTCTTCGTGATCCCAGTGATAGTGAAAATGACTATGAGCAGTTAAAGGATTTCGAGGATAAAGATTTTCAATTTGTACTAGAAGATTGTTAGGTGGTACATGATTTGCAAGGTCATTATTACGATAATTTTCATCCCAATTAAAGTCACGAGCAAAATGATGATAATGCACGTGTAGATAATTGTGATCTTCACGATTTTGCCAAGCAAAATGTGGGTGTGTTTGATTTGGTGCAGGGTCGTGGAGAAGGGAGTTGTGATTGTATATGAATATAAGATTTTGCGAAACAATCGGTATTTGGTCCGGTTGAAAATGTTGAAGACTCTCTCTAGCTTCTTCATTGATTTCGCTCATAAATCCTTCATCTACACGTGCAACAATATGAAGGTTAAAGTGATGGTGATAATGATGGGTAGAAAGAATAGGAGGAGGAGGAGGAGGAGGAGGAGGAGGAGGAGGAGATGGGGTACGGGGAAGAAGGGGACGAACCCTTTCATGGCATGGAGGCATAGTGTAGAATTAGACTAGAAAAGAAGAGGATATAGGATTGAGTAAATAGAATTTTTTTAGAGCTGTAAATATATGTAGTAGAGGTGTGAAAGTTGATTGTGCATGTAGTTGTATTATTAGGTTGGGAGAAAGAGGTGACTAAAATAAGATTTCAATGCATATATAATATTGCAGAGCTCCTACAATATATATATATTAGTGATAGTACATACCTAACTAGTCTTCATGAGATTTAAAAGCTTACCACTCAATCTGATATCCTTGCAAATCTTTAACCAGAGGTATCCAGGCAAGACAAGATAACAAAACCAAGAAGTTGGAGATAAGTAAGAGTTGTGCAGAGGTTTTCTAAGAAGATTTGTATTGGGATGGTGATGTCTCCTGGGCTAAAGCTAGCTAGCATGAGTAATGTTTGATTGTTACATTCTTGTGTTTTTTGTGAGCACAGTATGGGTATTTTTTAATGGCTCTGTGCTTGTGTCTGTAGCATGTAGGATGGTAGATCTGTGTTTTGTATGTGCAATTGGGCTCACTATTTTGAGAGAGATGTTTGTGTAAAATTTTCTAATATTGATGTCCTCTGTTTACAGCTCAAATGTACTTCTGTTTATAAGATTTCATGTACATAAATTGCAGGAGCTCCTGCTACTTAAATTAATGAAAAGGTATTTTTTGAAACATAAAATGGTAAAAAAATTGAGCTACTAAACGCCATTCTTAATTTAAAAATAATACATACTAATGAAATTGACAACTAAAATTTTAAGAGTGTTGTATTTATCTTAATCAATAAATATAACAATAAATATAAGTCAAATAATTATTATAAGGTGCACACTTTGCATATGCAGATATGCTATCATCTTTGACCTGAGGCATGCAGGAAAGAGTGAGGCCCACGTGAAATCTTTGGGATGGAGGATGAAGAGAAGATACCAAGATCAAAAAGTTAATAAGAGGTGTGCAGAGATTTTTTCAGAATCTTTGAATTGAGATGTTGATCTATGCAACAAAACCAAGGAGTTGGAGATAAGTAAGAGTTGTGCAGAGGCTTTGTAAGAAGATTTGTATTGGGATGGTGATATCGCCCAGGCTAAAGCTAGCTAAAGCTAGCTAGCATGAGTAATGTTTGATTGGCACATGAAAGTAGATTTGTGTTTCATATAGAAAGTGTCCAAGTGTTGTTCATGTAGTTTGTACATGTGCTGCTACATACTATTGAGAGAGAGAGAAAGCAGATGATGGCTTAAATATGGTTTATAAGATTTTCATGTGCATATATAGCAGGGCTCCTGCAACAGTACCTTGACGTGCATAAACTGCTAATGTTAATGCACTGCACATCACAAACCCTGGCTAGTCATTGTGACACGTGTTTACTTGAAATTAATGATAAGGTCGGACTTCGGGTTGAGCAAAAAACTAAATTAAAACGGAAGTCGACTGAAATAAGTAAAAACTGCAAATAATTAAACCGCACAAAATCGAACAGAAACAGAAACAGAAACCGAAAATTAAAAACCGAACCAAATTTAATGGTTGCGATTCTGGTTTTAGGTTAAAGCCGAATAGAAATAAATCGAACCGAACCCATTATCAAAATAAATAAATATTAATAATATATATATTATATTAAAGTAAAAATTATATTCATATTAATAATAAATTATAAACTATAGTTTTGACTTGGTACTGCACCTCATTTTTATTGCTAGTGTTCTTAATGACATATTCACAAGTTTAGCCTTACCCTACATTGACCATAGACGTACAAATTCAAAAATGGAACAAATTAATTTACTGCTATATATTCCACTATTGTAATTATAGTTCTATAACATAAAATTAGTTTTATTTTCTACTTTCAGGTCTTTACTATAATTTTCAGACCATATATATTTTTGACATTTTTATTTTTTGCGATTTTATAACCGAAACCATACCGGTTGAAACCGAAACCGAGACCGATCTGGACGTTTGGTTACGGTTTCGATTTTTATTTTAAAAACCGAAGTTATGTGGTTTCGGTTTCAGTTTTAGCATAAAACTGCACCGAAACAAACCGTACTCTCCTCTAATCGGGCCAGTCAAAAAAATTGAAAAATTGGATTTTCATCCAGAAAATTAGTTTTCATATCTTCGAGAAAACTGGAAATTATCTGTATTTAAAATAAAGCGGATATTATTTTTATCCGAATCCGGAAATCTAAAATTAAATATGTATATGATATTTAGAATATATATAATTTTAAAATTTGTTCTACATTAATAATACACTTATACAAATTTTATAAAATTTTAAAAAATACTTAATACATGTATAAAAATATAATTTGAGTTTAATCATAAAAAAATGTTATAAATTTATCGTCAATATGGTAGGGAAATAAAATAATTTAAAAAATCTGATATATGTCCGAAATATCTACATTCTTATCTGAGAAAAAGAATATATTGTCAATATTCGAAATAAAATGGATATATCTCTATATGAATTTGATAATTGCGGAGACGGATACATACAGATACAGATATAGTCAGAATCGTATCCGAATTATCGGGTTAACAGGCCTGTTAAGGTATTATTTAAAATAAAAATGGTAATAATTTTGAGCTACTAAACGTCATTCTTAATTTTAAAATACGACACACTTGTGAAATTTAAAAATAAAATATAATTAAAAATAAATATTTTGCACTTGCACATACACGTTTCGGCAAATTTATAGTTATGTCAATATTATACTCCAAAAATTGATCTTGAAAATTTTTACATTCCCCCTAAAACACAATATTTGAATAATTTTGTTTCTAAAACTACAATTTAGTACTCCCTCAGTCCCTTCCAATTGTTTACATTTCTGAGAAGTGTCGGACACGCATTTTATGGTGCACAAAAAGTATAGTTATTTAACTTATTTTTACAAATTTCTTTTTCCGAATAAAAGGTTGAATGTTTTAATTTTTATTCAGAAAAACAAAATTGTAAAAAACAATTACAGAACTATACTTTATATGCACCTTAAAATGCGTGCCGGACACTCTCTAAAAAATGTAAACAATTGAAAGGGACGGATGGAGTATTATTTAAGTCGAAAAAGGCCATCATATTCCACCTAAAACGTAAAATTAAAAAAAAATTAAAATTAAAATTATATGTATTTTTAAATATTGATATAACGGATATTATCGGTATCTAAATCCGATAATTACGGATACGAATACGTACATATACGGATGTAGTCCGACAAGTATATATAAATTCCCAAAACGTAGCACCTATCTAGCCCATTTACAAATTACAATCAATCCAAAGATCCGGCCCAATACAAGATCCCACCTTCCGGTTACTGCAGGTCTGTAGAAAGCCCTCAAAACAGAAGAAAGCCTAAAACTTTACTTGAAAACGCGAATTTGTAAATTTATGCAGCAAGTCTACTTCAATATTTCAATATATTCAAACAGATAGGAAGCAGCAATAAACATCAAACATCTACAAAAATATTCCATCGATAGATTATAAGCAACTAACTAGCTAGGCGTTGAGATTTATCATAGAATGTCCTCAACTTGCAAGCTCTGGATCAGTATCAGTTTGGCCTGTAAACGCTATCAACTCCAACTTCTAATCAATTCATGGAGTTTTCTGGAAATTAAATGCAGATTGCAGGTGAATAAGAGGTCGGGTACTATATATTCAATAAAAACGTGCCATTTTGGAGTAAATTTTGTGAATGAAGGTCATCATCTGCATTTTGTGTTGAAATTTTGTAATATAAACTTGTAAAAAAATATATTTTTTTTACAAAAAAATGCCAATAATGACTTTTCAGCGACAAAATTAATTACAAAAATGCAGGTTTTTAATGATTACTAGTACTGGAGTACCCAACCTCTCAATTCACCTGCAATCTGCATTTAATTATTTCCCGAAATCGTCATGAATTGGATAGAAGTTGGAGTTGATATAGTAGCGTTTACCGGCCCAACCTGCCTCTTCTTCGTGTTTTCTTCTGGCATGAATCCGCAAGTTCAGGACAATCATTGTTTTTAGCACCCCACTGCATGCAAGGACGGAGGCCGGGAGTGGTCGGCAGGTGCGGCCGTCACCCCAAACTCAGTTATAATCATAAAATTAGTATTAAAATTTATGGGAAAAAATTAAGTATTTATATATTTAATAGTAAAAAAAATTATTTTTAATTTTCGCCCCCTCAAAAGTATATAAATTTTATAAATTTAGTACTAATATTAATGATATTTACAATTGTTCTTAATTTAAATGTACGAATTCAAGTATATTCTGTAATTGAAATTGTTAAAAAAATATTTAATAATTTATTTAAAATATGATAAATTAAAAATATATATATCGTTTACTCAGAAAATATATATTTAGTAGTAAAACAATTATTTTTAATATTCGCCCCCTCAAAAGTATATAAATTTTATGAATTTAGTACTAATATTAATAATATTTATAATTGTTATTAATTTAGATATACGAATTCAAGTATATTTTGTATATTGAAATTGTTAAAAAAATATTTATTAATTTATTTAAAATATGATAAATTAAATATATATATTAGTTACTCCAAGAAAAATTTCGCTATCCCAAACTCCGATTTCTGGCTGGTGTGCCTTGGACTGTTATTAAGTGTTTTTACCGCATTAGTATTGAGTGTCGACATGATATCTCTCAACTTTGCTGATAGGTACAAATTGTAATAAGTTTTGTATTTGTTATAGTATCACCCTTCTTTGTAATTGAAATTTCATGCTAAAGAAATACACAGAGAAATTATAATCATGCTATAAAGTTATTGCAGTAAGGTAAACTTGCTCTAATTCTTTTGAATTCTTATAGCGTAGTCGCTGATTTAATGCAATTACTGATCTGGACGTGTACATTCTGCAGGAGGCAGGGCTAGGTATAAGAATGGAGGTGCTCAATTTGAAGGGGGAATTCTGCGTACACTACAAAAATTTGGCTAAATTTGATCAAATTTTTTCGGTCGAATTTAGTTTCCAGCTAAATTCGACCGATATTGTGTTGGTCGAACAAAGGCTGGTCGAAAATGATAAATCTAATCGAATTTATCTAAATTCGACCGTCCTAAATTCGACCAACTAAATTCGACCACCCTAAATTCGACTGTTTTTTGTGTTAATTTATTTTACAATTTTTTGAATGAAATTTCAAATTATTTTAAAAAAAAATCAAAAATCCCGCCAAAATACTAAATTCAACCAAATTTGGTCGTACCTAAATTCGACCTAATATAGTCGGATACCAAATTCGACTATCTTTGGTTAAATATAAATTCGACCTGATATGGTCACACACTATATTCGACCATATCTTGTCATTATAAATTCGATCAGCTTTGGTTGGTTTTAACTTTAAAATTTACTTTTTCTAGTCGAATATAATATACCATATTTTTTTTTCAAGCTATATTAGTCTAACTTTAGTCGTATTTAACATATTAAAGCTTTAATTGCCTAATATTACATACACAAAAAATTTCATAAAATAATTTATAAAATGAGTTGGAATATTTTAATTGGTACTGTTTATTTGAACTCTGAGAGCCAATTCTAATTAACACTTCTCACACCTCATTTTGTGGAAAATTTCACATTTAATTTTAGAAAATCTAGCATTTTCCTTATATTTTCAATAACTAGGTGCTTAGGCCCCCTGGTACTAGGTAGCAATATCATAGCATTTTCTTAAAAATTTAGCAATTCCTTACTTTTATTTTTAATAATAAAAAATTTATTTTTATCTCTTTCTCTATGATCAAATACATAACTAGAGTTTAAATATAATAATAAAATATTATTGAGATACATTTCCAAGAAATGTTGTTAGAGTTAATCTGTAATAAATATTCCAAAATACTAGAATTTATTTTATAGGAATATTTTTAAAAAATATGTTACTACTCTAGTGGAGCTACTGTCCTGCATCAATCAAATGGGGGTGGGTGATTGCATTATTAAGTTCATTATTTCTGGAGTAATATTAGGTGCACACTTTGAGGTACATAAAACATTTACTACATAATGATGCGGCAGTGTAAATTAATTTCCAGCATTAAATATGTTGGTATTTTCTATCTGTTGTCTAGGTAGTTTCACAGTTACCTTTCATTTTATCTTAGTACAAATTTTTAACTATTTGATTTTATTTTTAGTGTAATTATCATAAAAAGCATATTTTAAATTAATTAATTCAAAATACAATACAATACAATTAAGCTAAGTTGACATTCATAAAAAAATTGTTATGAAACTTTAGAGACAGAAATAACATATATGTACTAAGGTTCATAAGGAAATCAGAAGATTAAAAAACAGCAGTATTTAAAAATATAATCCAAATAACTATTATCGATAATATTATACTCCTAAGTACGTACTCAACTTGTACTCAAGGTGTACAACAATTTACTTGTAAGGGTTTGCTCCAGAGTTTTTTAATGTAAAGAAAGGAAATGTTTAGTAGGTGAAGTGAAAAATTGTCAAATTTACATTTATTAACACTTACTTTTGCACCTTTTAAAAACTCGGCAGCAGAATTTACTTATCATTCACTTGATTTCCTTCCCTTTTAAAACTCTGGAGCAAAGAGTGAGTTCACGTGACAACCGATAAAATAGCTAGTCTGGCTACCAGGATCAACGCCTATAAATACAAAACCCTAACATGCAATAATCACAACCAAGCATTCCAGCATTAAGTTCCAGGTTAGAAAATGGTGACAGTGAATGAGTTCCGAAAGACACAACGGGCTGAAGGTCCTGCAACTGTGCTTGCTATCGGAACTGCTACGCCGCCTAACTGTCTCGATCAAAGCACGTTACCGGATATTTATTTTCATGTCACTAATACTGAAGATAAAACAGGTCTCATGAAAGAAATATTTAAGCGCATGTGTAAGTGTTTTCATGTTATCATAATTTAAATCAAAATGTAATGTTACAACTAGGTTTATTCAATGTGTTAGAATGTAATATAAGATATTGTTGAGACTTTTGTCTAATACAGCTGTACTAGACAACGGTGCAAAACTGTTGTGTGATTGCTTGTTTCTTGTAGTGCAGTGAGATTTCTGCAGAACCCATAATTTAACACTAAACTTCTCAGGTGACAAATCGGGGATCAAAACTCGTTACTTGCACTTTACAGAAGAATTACTGAAAGATCATCCAGATTTCTTAGATAACATTACACCATCACTTGACGCTAGGCTAGAAATTTTGGTAAATGAAGTGCCGAAATTAGGAAATGGAGCTGCCACAAGGGCCATAAAAGAATGGGGGCAGCCAAAGTCCAAAATCACCCACCTTATCTTTTGCACCACTAGCGGTGCCCATTTGCCTGGAGCAGACTTTCGCCTTGCCAAGCTTCTGGGGCTCTGTCCATCGGTGAAGCGCTACATGATGTACCAACAAGGTTGCTTTGGCGGTGGCACAGTTCTTCGTCTTGCAAAAGACTTGGCTGAGAACAACAAAGGTGCTCGTGTGCTTGCCGTTTGCTGTGAGATGACTGTCATTGGATTTCGGGGGCCAAACGGAATGCCAACTGATAGTCTGGTGGCCCAGGTCTTGTTTGGTGATGGAGCTGCTGCGGTGATAGTGGGCTCGGACCCGGTTGTTGGAGTCGAGAACCCTTTGTTCGAGATTGTTTCTGCAGCTCAAACCTTCCTTCCGGATAGTGTTGATGCTATAAGCGGTCAGCTTAGAAGTATAGGGCTTACTTATCACATTCGTAGAGAAGTTCCCGAGATGATTGCAAAAAATATTGGGAAGAGTTTAGTTGAGGCATTCCAACCCTTGGAAATAACTGACTGGAACTCGATTTTTTGGATTGCACATCCTGGAGGCCCAGCTATACTCGATCAAATCGAAAAAGAGTTAAGCTTGAAGCCTGACAAACTGAAGTCTGCACGAACGGTTCTAAGGGACTACGGAAACATGTCAAGTGCTACTGTTCTGTTCATACTGGATGAAATGAGAAATGCTTCAGCTAAGGATGGAAAGAAAACTACTGGAGAAGGACTTGATTGGGGTGTTCTGTGTAGTTTTGGGCCTGGTCTCACTTTCGAGACTGTTGTTCTTCACAGTGTGCCTACTTAACAATTAAGACCTCGCTTAGGGTTTGAAGAACCGCCTACCATCATTTGTCTTTATCCTTTCTCAAGTTAGCTGAGGGGTTTCTACTGAGTTTTCTCCGGTGAAAAATCCCAACCGCTTGCTTTTCTTTCATTTTCGTTGATTTTCCTTTAAAAATCCAATTTGTTGGATATCTGCGTATCTCTTTTTTGGAGTGTTTGTTTTGTCTCTTTTTTATATGTTTTGTTATATTTTTGGCTGTTGCTTATTTTCAGGTAAAGAATTTGTAATTTATGTAGCAAGTGTGCTTAATGTTCCGACAAAAATAATTAAGGTAAAAATGCGGTATTGGAACATAATTTTCATTATACTCCGAGTTTCAATATTCAAACAGATTGGAAACATTAATAAACATCAAACGTCGATAGATTACAAGCAACAAACCCAATTAGTATATATAAGGAAACATATAAACATCTATTGAGCAGAGCAAAGATAAACATACTCCATATAGCCTTCAAACACCGCATTCCATTTAGAACAGCATTAAACAACCTAACGTGATGCTTATATGATGGTCTTAGTACTAGTTTCGGAATTGATGTAGGTTGGATTACTCCAAATATCATTATAATACTTTTTAGTTTAAAGAATTTGAATATTTTATGTATTAAACAATCTGAAAACAAAACAGCTATTTGGTTATCTCGATTTTTGTTTTACAATCAGGTTATAGTTGACAGTTCGGGGGTTTCTCCCGGTTGGGGTTCAATATTTTAATAAATTTTTTACTTTGTTCGTAAAAAAAAAACCTAACGATTATCCCCTCCATATCGTAAGTAATTACCATTTCATTCTAATTTTTTAAACCCTTCTGATGAAACAAGACTCTATGTGTACTTCACAACTAACTCTACTGATTTACAATTATGTCTATCAAAGCATGTATCCAGATTACTATTTTCATATTACTAATTGTATAAGCAAAACGGAGCTTAAAGAGAAATTTAAGCATATCTGTAAGTTTTTAAGCATATATCTCTGTTTACTGTCTCGTCTGTCAACAATAGCTACTATATATGTCCTTATGAATTGTCAAAAATATGTAAATATCACATTCAAAATACGAGTATAATATGGACATACTTATGTTTTGTCGTGTCGCATCACCTAGGCATAAAGATGCTTAGGGCCGTCAAAATAATTTGAAAAATCTGATATCCGTATTTGAAATAAAACGAATATTATCTGACATCCGTATTCGAATATGACAATTGTGGTTACAGATACGGATATTAGTATCCGGATAGTATCAGTCGGATCCGGATTCAGATATTATTTTTTAAATATTTCGGGATATAAATATGGATACGGATTTTCGGATTAAGATCTATAGGTAGATCCGTATGCAAATTATCCGTTTGACAGCTCTAAAGAAGCTGATCATTACCGATAGCCTTGTCCATAGCCACCATCATATCCCTGATAAAAATCATTGTAATAAGCCTGCATCTCAAAATCATTGTAATAAGCCTGCATTTCAGCACCATCTTTTAGGCATTGTTTATATCTTTGACGTTGCTCGAATTCAGGCATATATAAATTCTGAGAGCATCCTCCGGATTGGAAATCAACAAGGAGTACTGCTGTTCTGTCAGTTTTTCCCAACACCTTAAGCAGTAGTTTGGGATCCAATGCTCCAGATACTTGAAACAAGCCCTCACCATACATCCTGAAATTAGATATCTCTGTATACAAAGTAGAGTGTTAAGCAGTAACAAGAATAAGCGCGAGAACTTATAATTTTAGTGCATCTTGATTGGTTCTTTTTTATGATAGTGGTGGATCCCTGCATCCAACTCCATCAATCTAAAATAATACTCCCTCGTCCCAATTTATCTGTCTTGTTTGACTTTTGATGGTCAAATTGACTTAACTTTGACCGTAAATAAAAATTCATTTTTTTATTATTTTGAAAAATTAAAATATACAGATAAAAGTAGATTAAACATACTTTCTAATGATATAAATTTTATAAGTATTTTCGATATTATACTATGTGAAATTTTCGGTCAAAGTTGGGTTAATTTGACCTTAAAAAATCAAACAAGACAAATATATTGAGACGGATGGAGTAACTTCTGGCGTTTATCATGTGCCCATTAGTACATAATAGAAAAACCGTTACTTAATTATTAAGAAAAAAAAGCCTTACGAAGTTGCGAGGACAAAAATTATAACCTAATTTTGTCTTTTTCAAGATTTTTGCCATAATCGATTCCCATGCTAGAGTTGGATCTACCTTCACAACAAAACTCTACATCCACCATTCAGAAAAACTATGTTAAGAATTACAACTATTTGTTACAAAAGAAAAAAAATCAAAGCTTACATAAGATGCTACAATGGAACAATATATACGTTATTTGATTGTAAGTTTATAAAGAACACGAGATAAACTGACAACAATTTGCATTGATCGTAAATTTATAAAGAACACGAGATAAGCGAACAACAATCTACGTCGAAAGAATTGTACCGTGAAGGGATAAAGAGGCTTCTCCTCCTCACTTTTGCCAAATCCAAAGCAGGCCAACATCTCTTATTACAATTCTTCAAGAATTAAGGGTATAAAAAATGGAGCAGGGGTTTTCAGTTTATGATTTGCAAGAGTAAAATATGTATTCTTTGGTGTGAATATAATACCTGCAGCAAGGGTAATAATAACGGAATAAATTGTTTATGCATGGAAATCTTGTAAGCAGAATCTTAAAATATAATTAGTTTTTAAAACTACATGTTAATTGCTTAAATGGAGATATTAGTTTCCTTAACTAAAAATCAGCAGAATCTTTCAATCATTTAATTGGTATCAAATTATTTATTAGATACATATATGGTTATATTAATAAGTCGATTTTTCAAACTTTGCAGATAATTCGGTCAAAATTATTTGTTTGATTCGATAAATCATCCAGTTTTTCAAAAATCATGTTATATACTATAAATCGGTACATCATTCCGATTTTCGAAATTAATAACCATAATAACATCTTATTTTTTCGAAGTTATATTTACATATTTTTGAATAACAAAAGTACAAATTATTGAGCGCGATGAGATAGCTCAATTGGTTAAAGTCTTATCTCTTATCGTTCCCGGTTCTAAATTCGATTTTTGCTCACCCCGAGATTTGTTAGGACAGATGCTCAATTGTAAGGGCATATAAGCCAAATTAGTCAAAAAAAGTACAAACCGATCCGGCCCATTAACAAATTTCAAGCGATCCACAGACCCGGCCCATTCATACCAATACAAAATCGTCTACAACGGACACGTCACTTTCAAAAAATTAACAAGCTCCTCATCTCTCACAGAAGCCCAATTAACGCGATTTGATAGCGCGTGGCACACACTTTCCCCTCATTGTAAACCACAAATCTACATTTCTCTCATCACTATATATAAATCTCACCGGTAAATTTTTCCGGCGAGACGAGTCGTCGGAGATCGTCGCAAGGTTCGATCTTTGTCACTCCGATTCATTGTTATAACTCGCTGTTTGTTTTTTCATTGATTTTTTAAGTTTGTAAATTGAATTTAGTTTAATTTGTGATATTTGTAGCTTTGATGTGTGTTTGTGTGTGTGTGTATATGTAATTTTGTGATTTTAGGTTTAATCTAGTGTTTGATTTGGAATTGATTAGAATTGAACATTTCGATTGTTTCGTTATTAGGTTATTATAGTAATTGTTTGCGTAATTAGATTGATATGTGTGTGTGTGTGTTTTGTATGAAAGGTATATTTAGTTTTATGTATTGATTGGTTGTTGTGTGTTATCGGATTTCGATGCCTGATTGTTGTGTTTGTTTCCGTCGATATGATGAATTTGTCTGTTTCCATTAATTTTTGTTGATTTTATTGAAAATAAAGATTAATTAGATTTTTATGTGATCTGGTGGTGTAGATACACGTATGTTTGTTCCGATCTGGTAATGATAGTAAGCCTATGCCGTCATCAATATTTGTTTTCATTTTTATTGTAAGGTTAATGTTTCGGATGGAATTTCTTTTAACTAATGGTTCGGAGATTTGGATGAACGGGATATTGACATAAAGTGTATTCTTTTATTCTAGGATTAATGTCTCGGATGGCATTTTATATATGATTTTAATAAACGGTGTGGAGATTTGAATGAACGGGATAATGAGTGCTAATGTTTTTGGATCGCTTCTTTCAGTTGAATATAACGATTTTTCTTTTTCCTGCTTACCCGTTTCTTTTTTCATTAACGAGTTCGATTTAACAAGCATTTTTATCATGTTTTTTCACATTTCTCAGAATTGTGAAAAATTACATGAGTTTTATTTGGTTATGTATTTTGTGGTGGCTTGGTACAGTGCTAAACTGCTAGATGCCTAGTCCACACTTTGAAGCTTCTGACATTAGATGCAAGGTTTGTTACTTCTCTGTGTAGAATTAATTAATTAAATGTTTCTTATTTGGATTGTTACTTTGCAGAAGATGGATGACATGGATATTGATCAGGTTGTGGAGGTTCCTGATACCCCAGATAGATTAGCATCTCAGAATATCAATGGCAAAAACTGTATAAGACGAGAGAGACATGTATCATCCATGGGTAATCTTAATGAGAATGCTGATATGTCTAATGCTGGGTTACAAGGTGGGCTGAGAAACAATAAACGGACAGCTAAAAGTGAGGGCAGAAGCGTTTATCTTCCCCCTAGAAATGGTTCCAAAAAATCTGAGCTTCAGGGGAATATCATAAATATTTTATCAGGACCTGCACTGTCTTCTAGGGGTGCGTGCAACTCAAGAAGAGCTGAGGCAGACCTTAAATTCAATCATCGGGGAAAAAGTAGCATCCAAACTGAATACACGGGAAAAGGAAAAGCTCTTTCTAGTTCTCATTCTGAGATGCCTGGATACCAAGGACCTGTTAAAGTACCTGATCTGACCAAAGACGATGACCATTTTAAAATAAGTCAGAAATTCGTCACAGGAAGTAGTCAATCTGAAGAACATAAAAAGGAAATGTCAGACACAAGCTTTTCGCCTCTGCTCATTGCAGAAGAATCTGATATTGGGAAAAAAGTTGACTACCCGAGGACTTCAAATAGAAACAGTTTTCAAAGAAAATTGGTTAGAAATGGATGCATATCTCCACTTAACGTAGCAAAAGCTAAACTGTCGACACAGAAACAGAATAATACTTTTCTGCACACCCACCAGGATTATTCTGCAACTAGTAGGGATTCATCGGCTGAATTCAAAGATTCTTTTCGAGTCGAGGGTAATGGATGTGTATCTCCACTTAATGTGGCAAAGGCTAATCAGTCGGCTCATAAAAAGAATAACACTTTTCTGCACCCTTACCATGAAGATTCTGGAACTAGTAGGGAATTACCTGCTGAAGACTTGGATTCTCGTCGAGTCAAGGGGAAGGGATTACTAACCCATAGCAGATTATTAAAGGAATCTGAGGCAAAAACAAGGCCTTCATCTGGAAGGTATATAGCTGAAATTTAATCAGGCATTTGTTTTTTTTATATGTGTATAAGTATATACACACACGTCAATTAATTTGGCCATCACATTTTCCCTTTTGGTAAGCATACTGCATCATGTTTAGGAGGTAATTTATTTCTGAACAGAATTGGTGTTGATATGCCTTAATTTCTAATTGAATTACCTCACTAACACACACACACCTTCTGTATATGTGATTTATGAATTCGGCATATTCAAAGTGTCGTGTGCGACTAGCAAAATAATGATATCTACGAGAGGCCATTCTTTTAAAATTTATGCAGTTTCAGTTATATATTGCAACTTCAGCTTGGTTTGACTGCCTTATCTGCTAGAGGAGATGATCAGTAGTTTAGATTGGGTTTAGTGGCTCTGTCCTTTTAGCCATTTTGTGCCTCACCGGCTGATCAGACCATGGCCTTGTTTTTTTAGTTTTTACTAGTAAGTAACTTATAAGTTATAACATGAAATAAGTAAAAAAAAAAACTTTTGTCCATGTGTCTATAAAGTCAAAGGAACTAGGCACTAATTCCATTGACATATTTTGAGTAACTTATAAGTTATAAAATGAAATAAGGACTTAAAACAGGCTTTTAAGTTGAATTTTTATGAAGTAGAAACTAGGCACTGATTCCATTGACGTATTTTGAGTTAACAATCTGACTTGATATGGTAGATATTTATATCCCCACATGTAAATTTTGATATAAATACTTTTTAATTTTATGTTTACTAACTTCTAACTTCGACATTATCAGAGAAAAACATATAGTGACAGAAGTAAAAAAATTCACTTCTACTTGTTAAGTTCTGAAGATAACTTTAAAGTAGCTAGTTTTCAAGCAGTATTCTGAATTGCAAGTTCTTGGTTTTTTATTCATTTTTTTCTAATTTTGTTTTCATGCAATATTGAATTGATTCTATACTACCGGCAGCGAGCATTTGTAGAATTTTATAATGGCTGCCCAACAATTTGTTGGTGTTTACAAAATTTAGAATACATGGAGTCGCTCATTTAAAATTTAACGTTGAAGTATGCCAAGTTGAATGGGCAAATTCCAGTTTTTCCTTTCCTTTCTCGCATTAATGAACCATTTATTGCAAGTAACATGTTTTAAGGACACCTACTAAGTGTATCTATCTATGATATAATCTTTATGTTGATGCCATTTTCTGTTTTCTTGATTCCAACACCATAATGAACAAGAGATATTTTATAAAAAATTTGCATCTCTGCCATTCCTGTTTAATGTCAATTCTGTGGTGGCGCTTAGTTATGTAGTCGATGCATGTGAATTGAATAAAATTTAGTTTTAAAGTTGATGAATAATTTTCCCTATTGATTTTTTTTTGAGATATTGACTTGTAATAAACTTACAGGACTCTTGCCGGTAAAGTAGATGTAGCTAGTCATGCCAACAAGGATGGACCAAGTGGATGGATAAGTACACATGAGCATACAAGAAGATTAAATCCTTCCTTGTCCAATGAAGAACCTCTTCTTTCCCGCAGGGCAGATGATCCATGTAATGTGAATAAATTTCCTAGGACTGTGGTGGTGAAAAGGGATAATAAAGATGGAAATATTACAAGAAAACACTCAATTCAATCCCAGAATGTATCAGCTGCACCTATAGTCCAGACCGTGCCCCAAAAGCAACAAGGATGCCACTTGAATGATCATCATGATCCTTCAAACATAGTGATTAAAAGACAGAGGCAGGGTTCCTCTAGTAGTCATCAAGGTGAATCCTCTTCATCAGCAATTGCTAACTCTGAATTGGTGGTTCTTGGGTCACCAGGAGAACCATCAAACGGAAGATCAAATAGGACACAGAATAGTCAGGCAGCACGCGGTTTTAAGCCGATTATTGATATTGATGAGTTTTCCCCCGAAACAAGAAATAATGGCTCCTGTAACATAGATTGCAGTAGTAGAAGCGTGTCAGATATGAGGGATAGACAGCTTGAAGCAGATGAAATTTTAGCTAGGGAACTTCAAGAACAACTATATAATGAGTCGAATTTCGCAGCAGATCATGAGGTATGTCACTCTATTTATTGTACTTTCTGTTTTTGGATCTAAAGAAAACAAGGCACCTTAAAAAAAATTGTTTGCTTAATGTTTTGTTGTCACCTAACAACAGTTTGATGAACACTTTGCATTGGCACTGCAGCAAGAGAATTTACAGCATGCTTTTGATAGTAGAAGTCGGCATGTATCTCATCCTGTAAGTGCATCATCAATCATTATGTTAAATTTTGGTGTACTATACTTTAAGGCATCAAGATGCACACATTTTGTTGTCGGATTTGTGAACAATTAGTTAATTATCACAGAATCTCAAGGGGTAAGTTAAAATGCTTAAATTAAGAATATAATTGCATATGCTGTTGTTTCTTATAATCATGTTGATGTGTTTTCGTTTTAGATCCTTCAACAAATATATCTCCGTGCCTTGTATTAAGGGGCTAATCGAATAATGGAGAGTTTTATTTTAATGAATCTACAGGCAAATTTTTGGCCTATACTAATTATTAGTTCTCAATATATAAAATTGAAGATTTTAAGCTTTCAGAATCTTCGTGGTTCCAGTAAACTATACATCATGTTTTACAAAATGTTTTTTTGCTATCATCTGAAAGCAATTGCGGGCATGCAGCTATGTTTTCATTGCTTTAGGTGGTAAACTAATACTGATGGAGGTATTTCTGCAAAGAAAAATATGAATATCAACCATGTATTCATATGTAGAGCCACTACTAGCAAGTCTTTGCCAGGCAATCATTTTTTAAATGCTTTAGAAATTATCTGTATTTTTTTTGTTGCAGAGAAGCTCGTCCATATCAAATTTACATCGAGAAAACGTATTTCGGTCTTCTCCAAATTCTTCCACCCGGAGAGTTACCCAGCCTCGAGTGCCTACCTCTACTAGAATGGCACGGCTGAGAGGAGGTCGGTTTCCAGGACAATCTCGTACTGTATCATCTAGACAAAGAAATGTCGTGTTTCCTCCCAACATGGATGTTGACATGGTATTGACTTATATATTTGGTGCTCGTACTTATACCCGCTGTTTTAATATTTCTCTAGTTCAGGGTTTAGGATAGACGTGATCAAGATTGATGTTTTATACTGCAGAGAATGCATATACTGGAAACACTAGAGGCCTTCAATGATATGGGAATGGCTGGTAGTCTCCTTCAAACTCAGCGTGATTTCAACGAGTAAGTTATTCATCTTAAATGAGCAAGTTTTTCTTTCTTCTCTTGTTTAGTAGCCCAATATTCTCACTGTCATTCTAGACAATAAACTTTGAATGAAAGTAAACTGCCACTTGTATCTGCACGGCTCATGGAAATTTTAGCACCACTACTATGAAAGTTGAGGACTTCAGGTTATACCTAAGTAACTAGGATTTGATAATCGTGTCTAAGAAAAATTGCTTTGAGTACATAACTACATATTAAACAGTACTGTTACTATCACTTAATTAAAGTTACGATGGTGTACCTAAATCAAAGCCAAGTCCGTCACTGTTTTTTTTGTTTATTTTACTTCAATGAAAAGTTTATGAATTTCTGCCTACCTAGTGCACTGCCTCCATTTTGAGGGAGAAGATTTAAGGGAGGAGTTGGACTGAATCTTCCCTATATACCTTTTCCAGGCTAAGATTTCCCAAATTAAGACAGAGTATAGAAATGTAATCTCTATTACTATGCGTTGTAAATAATGCATTACCTAAAAAAATTTCTACCATAGAATATAGGAAATTTGTGATTCCGACTAATAATTACGAGAAAAGTTAATTTTTACTTGGACAGTAACCAGTCTAACATATGAATTTATAAGCTGTTTTTAAAATTATTACATGAAGCTTCTTATATTAAGGTTTACCTAAAGGAATAAAAATACATAAAGTGTAATGTATCCACATGGGATGTATAAATAATCTTTACAACAAAGTTAATGAAACATATTGCTTATGTTATTAGTGTTTCCCAGAAAGTTCTTCATATATTTCTTGCTAGCTTATAACTTGGGAAATGTACGGATTATCTGTAACTTCTTTTTCTCATATTTATAGAAGTTGGAATTTTTTTATAAATATATAGTTTTACTAGAACATGATGTACTACTAACATTTTATATCAATTATAGTTGTTAAGGTTTAAAACATAGGTCTATTTAGCATAAAAGTATTAAATATCAATTGGTTCCATTTTGTATAAATAATATACTATTATATATCGATTTATGACGTGTCAATTTTTTTCATGTACTATCGATATATTATATTAGTGTATAATTAATAGTTGAACCCAAATCCTCTTTGTTCTTTGATTAAAAAGAAGAAAACGTGATTGTAGTTGTCAAGGTTTGTACACAACTCTACGAAATACTCTCTACCACTAAATCTAACAGTTGTTATCTATTTAGTTATAGATCTAATGGTTCTTCTTCTTGTTTTCATTGCGGTACCTAGACAAATGCCCCTAAACAAAGCCCTTTTAAACCGTCTCATTCCTCATTACTAATCATATAGTGGAGTCCGGTCCTTTTCAGACGCAGCTGCCCAATGCCCAATGGTGCCAACAACTACATCTTGCCAGTTCTAGTGCAGTTAACCTGCTAGGTCATTTATTCAACAATTGTCATATCTGTTGTGGCAGATTATTCTACTGGGTTTCCACAAGATGTGTTTGTTAGAACTTAGGAAGTAGATATAGAGAGTTAAAAATAACTCGAGAAAGAATTAGATCATAATATAACGGTATAGATAGTTATAACATAGACAGAGGGAGAAAATATTGATCTGACAACTTACAAGTACTTGTAGGAAAATGAAAGGTCACCTAGTAGTTTAAGTACTTGTAAGTTTATTTTTGTCTTATTTGGCTGATAGAAGCATTGCTATTGATCTGTTTCATTTTTTGTGGAGTTGCATTCTTACATGAAGAAATGTGCTTGACTAATGACTGCTGCTTTTACCTGCTAAAATTCCTTTTACTAGTTGTTTTTAACAATTTATTTTATTGTTTATGACAAACAATTTAAAACAAGTCATAGAAGGGTACCGTATAATGCATTTTCCTACAATTTTTCTTCCACACTAGAGAGACCAATTCCCCTTTTTGGACATACATTCCTGCATGAAGTGATTGTATCTTAAAGAAGTTTAGTAGTAATCTGAACCTCATTTCTTCTCTGCGTCAGAAATGATTATGAAATGTTATTGGCTCTTGATGAGAACAATGACCGACATGGAGGTGCATCTGCGGCTCAGATAAATGCTTTGCCAGAATCTACGGTTCAGGTACTGTTGGAACCTACTTACCCATAAATACTAATATTAGAAAAATATTGAATTGTAAAGGTGTAACATAGTATTACACCTACTGTACTTGCAACCTTTAAGAGAAAATAAGGATAATTTTCTGTATTTTCCTTCTCTCTTTTTTTTATTTGTATTATTTAGTCCCTTCCCTGTCCAATTCGTGCGTACATGCTGCTGATCTAATAATTTGTTCGTCCACTTGTTTATGCAGACTGATAATTTTGAAGAGTGTTCAATTTGTCTCGAAACTCCAACCATTGGGGATACAATACGCCATCTTCCTTGTCTGCACAAATTTCACAAAGATGTAAGAACTAAATATTTAATACTTGTGACTTGTCCTTTTCTATTTTCTAGCAGCTGCAAGAATCTAACAATGCGGTTTTCTCAACTCCCAGTGCATCGACGAATGGGTCCGAAGAAAAACATCGTGTCCAATTTGCAAGTCATCCGTCACTTGAGTTGTGCTTCATCTCTCTATCAAGTACCAGGCCATCATAATGTAGGAGCAGGAGTTCTCATGATGACCAACTAATATAAAATGTCTGGCATGGACAGATAAATTTAGGCCTCAAAAAATTCAATGCAAATATATTACTTTTTGTTGGTTAATTAAATCTGTTGTCATGAATTTAAAAGTTGTGTTTTGAGATTGATCTATCTATGAATCGATCTAGACTATTAAGGACTAGCCGATTGGTGGCAATTGTGTCCCTAGTGCTAGGAGAGGTTTCAAGTTTGATTTTCACATCCCTTTCTGTAAGCGCAAAATAAGCCTATATTCTACATGGAACTAATTTGAAATGACATAGAGAAGCCTATATTCTACATGGTTCATCTTGCAAATGAGCCTCATCTTAGTTATGTTGACGGATATATGCAGGGTAAAAACCAGAAAACAGCTTGAAATATTTTTTGCCACTGATTTCGACAGAAATTGTGATATTCCATTGGAATTTGACTACCAACCAATTTAGAAGCAATTTTCTGTTGTATTACACTTTCTAACTAAACATTGGCCCCCAATTTGAGCCAACATAGTGTTGGTGCAGTGGTTGAGCACCCATGTCTTACAAGTCACGAGTTTGACTCCTGATGTGCATGTGATTAATTGTCGAATTTTTTTTTATATACAAATACAATCCAAGCTGCACAATATATGTGCACACCACATTTTAACACTAAAAGAAGTCATGAAATGTAGTCAATCCAACGTGAACCATCCATATAAGATTATAACTATGGCAAATCTATACCATCAAAAATAGTGTATAGCACATCACTAGATCATTTCAGCTATCGAAAAGTTCTCAGACCACCTCAAGAATTATATAAAACGGAACAAAATAAAATAAAGGGAGCTGATATGTGCACACCCTGATTTATAAGTGCACACCCAATTATGACCAAATTATCCTCATGAAAGTAGACTTAAGTTAAATATGAATATAAGAATATGTTGGTCTTAATATTGGGTGTGCACCTATAAACCGTGTGCAGAGATTCTCGTCTTCTCTCCAGTGCTCAGATCCGATCATGTAGATAAACACAAGAATGATAATCTTTTTCAGACGTGATCATAAATTTTTTTCTCAAGCAACACAGAGGAGTTAAAAGTTTGTTGCCATCTTCAACTATTTGAAACCGGAGAGCCCATGAATCATGAACATTGTAATCATTCATGACCAGTGTTCTAAAAATTCCCGATTCAACCGATTAATCCCCGATTAATCCTCCACAAAGTATCCGACCGATTCGATCTTTGAAATCCAATTAATTATTACGAATTTTTCTTTATAGGAGTATATATAAATATTTTTTTTAAATTAAAATATTATATTAATTTAAATATGAATAAGTATAGAAATTATGATAAAATAAATATATATTTGTTAATAAATAAATAATATAATGATAATAATATACTAAATATAATTTAATATTATAATACATCCGATTTTTACTCCGATTAATCCCCGATTTTCAATTAATCCTAAATCGGTAGCTCGACCGATCTTCACCGATTCCCGATTTTTACAACACTGTTCATGACCCATAATTCAAATTTGTATGGCACTTCAAAGTTGTAATATAACACGGCTAGTGAGTCCTCTACTGTCGTAAGTACCCAAGAATATTTCAACCGATCAACAACATCGTTATCAAACACCTTTATTAATTTATTTATTTTTATCGTAAATAACACACGACATCTATCATTCGGGTGCGTACTGGGTAAATCATACGGGCTCACGCAATAGTCTGCACCGGTAAAACTTGGATCGATTAAAGAGCGAATGTCCTTACCGATATGGCTTTACCCCTGCATTATACATCTTACTGCATAGTTTCATGAACAATTAATTGATTTTGAATGATTTTGGCTGATTTTAATTATAAGTGAATTTTAACGGAGTTGTTGAATAAATCTCGTAGAGTCTTGTTGATTTGACTAATAATTTCTATAAATCTATCAAATTCTCTTGGATTTTGTTAAGATTTCTGAAAATATAAAATACACTAGCAAATCAACCGAATTTTATAAAATACAAAAAAATTCATGAATTTTATAATACCACCAGATTTTTAATGGATTTAGTGTCCGTTTGAGAAATCTTAAAATAAATAACTTATGACTTAAAATTAATAAGTAACTTAAAATTGATAAGTAGATGAATACTTATAAGTTATGTAAGTGTTTGGTTAATTTTACTTATAAGTCGGAATTTTTATTAACTTAAATAAATTAAAATAAATAATTTTTAAATATTATTATCTTAATTCATGACTTTTAAATTAACTTAACATTTAAAAACATATATTTAAAAACTAAAATTAATAAAAAAGTGAAAATTCAAAATAAGTTGAGAAAAAGTACGTCGTTACCAAAATTGAACTAATCAGCTTATAAGTTATAAATTCGACTCATAAGTTGGGTCGACAAACACTCTTCGATAAGTACCTAGGCTGGTTTTAGACATTTGAGAAAGGCCACCTTTAGTGAAAAACTGGGCTGAGGCCCATTTTTCGTAAAATGCTATTATGTCACCTAAAAAAATAGGAAAATGACTGTTCAAACTTGCAAAGGGTTTAAGAAACCCCAAAATTAGGGTTTTACAAACTGAAAGCTCTGCCCCCAAAAGATGGCGAAAAAGCGAAGCAGAAATCAAAATCCAGAGCCGTTTCTCCCCGAAGAAGAGCATGACTCCAAATCCAAATCCTCCAAAAAGCATTCCAAAGCTCCCAAACTTCACCAGCAACATAACAAGGTACACACTTTACGCTCGGGACCGGAAAATTTTATTCATTTATCGAGATTACGGTTAAACCTCGATAAATAAATATTCGCGGAATTTTATTCATTTATCGAGATTGAACCACATTTTTTATTTTATAATAAATACAATAGATACAATTGATTAAATTACATTGTCTCTGTTATTATTCTCTGTTGTAATCTGCTGAACCTGAGAAGCGTATTCATTTATCGAAATTAAAGTACACTGTTGTTATAATTCTCTTTTATAATCAGCTGAACCTGAGAATTGTATTCATTTATCGAGATTAAAAAAACCACATTGTCTCCAGTTATAATCATTGCAATAGATACAATTGATTGAAATTACATTGTCTCTGTTGTAATTCTCTGTTATAATTGGCTAAAGCTGAGAATTGTATTCATGTTATAGATAAAATAGGTTAGAATCACTATGCCTTTGTTACGGTCCTGATAATTTTATTCATTCTTCGAGATTAAAACTATGTTGTCTGTTATAATAGATAAATTGATTAAATTAACTGTCTCTGTTATAATCCGCTGAACCTGAGAATCTAATTCATTTATCGAGATTAAAACCACACTGTCTCCTGTTATAATAGATACATATATACAGTATTAAAAATTGCAATGTCTTTGTTACCGTACTGAGGATTTTATTCGTTTATTCTCGATTTAACAGGTACATTGTTTTTTTTGCTTATAGACCGGTTATGGTTGTTTATTTGTTAATTAACTGTGTGTACAGCTTATTGCATCGGATATGAGCTCGAAGATATTAAAGGAGGCTTTAATTCAGCAAAAGGAAATACAGGATGAGGCCGATACTCAGAGACCTGGTGCTGCCGGTTTTGCGTTCCTTAAGGAAAATACGGATGCTGTTCAATTAGATGAAGAGGAGATTGATCATTTCTCTGGATTTTCCGAGACTCAAAGCCAGTATGGAGGCAATGAGGTGGTTAAATATCTTGGATTTTTATATTAATTGCGGTTTTCTATTTAAATTTTTACAATTTATATGCGCTTTACTGCATTAGTGTAATTTCTGAGTTGTCGGATTGTGTTGAGGATTTTCTTTTCGTGTCATCTAGATCTTCATTTTTTGTTGTTGCAGTGTTTGACGAATTAAATAATTTTTGTTCTGCAAGTAGGATTATCTTTGTATGTGTATTATGCAGCTATCAATTCTGTTATCATGTCTTGATTTGGTTAACGTGCGTTGTCCCACCAAAATTAGAGTAATTATATTTCCCATGGCTGCAATGGTACATTTGGTACGAAATGTAATTTGAAAAAAAACAGAAAAGTCTTCGTCCCTACTAGTTAGTCTTCCCCTGTTATATGAAAAATTAGAAGTTGTGTTATCTAACATGTATTTGACCCGTACAATGTTGCTAAAACCATCTGGTTTATTATGTGTAGTCTGGTATTTTTCAATTTGGGTTTTTTTTAGAAACAAAATTAAATAATGTTGTTTTCATTTTTCCATAAGTTTCCCCTCATATGGATAAAGACAGAGACCAAAATCATTTTTGCTGCTTACTATTTTTTGGTTTTTATGTTGGTTATGTGTGAGAATATGGAGAAGCGATGTGAATTTACCTGTAATTTCTGTATTTACTAACCATGTTAGTGATTTCTATAAGAAGAGACATAAAATTTACAAAATTATAAATTACTATAACAAAACAGGAGGAGATTGATGAGGATGATGAGAAGTTACTGGAGGCATTTTTATCAAAAGATGCCCGTCCGCAGCGGACTCTGGCAGATCTTATTGTTGACAAGATCAAAGAAAAAGATGCTCAAGTTTCCTCAGGTTTCTTTTTGTTTTTTTCTGCTCTTTTATATTCCGTTGCAATTATAGTAGCATCCCTTTTCTTCCATGAACTTTTCTTTTTAATTCAAGCTGCTATGCTCTAATTTTCTATGTTTTCTTTGAGATTAAAGTAAATTCGAGGTCTCTCTGTGTTTCTTGGTCTGTCTTGTTTTTTTTTGTTGCAGTTTCTTTACTGTTAACTTTTTGTGGAGAATAAATTTGAATTATTGGCTGCAGAAAAACAATTGCTGCCTAAAATGGATGACTCCATCATCGAATTGTACAAGGGGTAGTTCACTTGACTGATTCTCATAGTTTTATTTGTGTACAAACTTTGTTTATTTATTAATCTCGGATGTAAATCTAATACGCAGAGTTGGAAAACTTCTTAATAAATACACGACAGGAAAGATACCCAAAGCTTTCAAGCACATTCCTTCCTTGCAATTCTGGGAAGAGGTATTGTACCTAACTGAACCTGAGAAATGGTCTCCAAATGCAATGTTTCAAGCCACAAGAATATTTTCTTCCAATTTCGGTGTAAAGAAAGCAGAACGATTTTACAAGCTAGTCTTACTTCCGAGAATTAGAGACGATATCAGCAAGAATAAGAAACTGCATTTTGCGTTGTATCAAGCTCTTAAAAAATCACTGTACAAACCTGCTGCATTTAACAAGGGGATATTGTTTCCTTTGTGCGAGGTATGCCTATTTCTTATTTGTTGACCAAATATATGCATGGAAGATGGAGTTTTATTGTATTTGACCATAAAGATTGAAGTGTAGAACTAATTAAATGTGTAAAATAAAAAAGGTATTATGAAAGGCTGTGCTCTACAATTCGTCACCCTGAATATTTGAGCAAGAATCTTTCTAATACATTCATTTCGATGCATGGATAAAGTTGAAATTGAACTATATTGTTTATCTGCATCACCCATGAAATATTTATGGAGATTTTGTAAATCTGGATATGTGTCTTTAGATGACTAAACTTTCTGGGTTTTAACATACTTTATTCGCAGTCAAGAACTTGCAACTTGAGGGAGGCTGTCATTATTGGGAGCATCCTTCAGAAAGTATCCATTCCTCCTCTTCATTCAAGGTCGGACATTGTACTTTCCTTTGAGACTATAAATTTTGGTGTACTTTCTGGTTTTGTCTTCTGATTCTGAATGTACTTATCTTATATACATATGTTTAAGCCCCGGAATGTTCATAGCATATATAACTTCTCTATTATATGTATGTATACTGTCATTTTCTCCACAAACCTACACAATATTTTTATTTGCATTAGGTGCATGTAGTACTTATTTTTGTAAGGTACATATTGAAATACCCATTTCATTTGGGTTGTTTTTGTATTTTTGAATACTTATTGTTCTCTAGTTCTCAGTTTTATCTCTAATGCATGTCTTCATATTATACCTGTTTGTTGGAGGCACTAATTTTTCTATTAACTACACAGTGTTGCGCTGTTGAAACTAGCTGAGATGGAGTACTGTGGAACAACAAGGTATGTCATGTATCTTCAGTAAATGATCGTAGATCCAGATTTGCAAATTACTATTTCCTCGAGTACTCTGGCTGTACTTAATGACTGTAATGTCTAGTATGCTTCTTTGCTTTATAGTCTTCGACACATTCGACAGTGAGCTTTGTTCAAATATTTAAATATAAAATCTGCTATTTTCTAGGTTATATTTTTATATTTTCCATTAAATTGGCTACTGTTATCAAGAAAGTTTTACTTAACCTCCTTTTTTTTGCTTCTGGTATTTGATGCAGCTATTTTATAAAGCTTTTAGTTGAGAAGAAGTATGCTTTGCCATATCGTGTCCTTGATGCCTTAGTTGAACATTTTATGGCCTTCCTTAACGATGAAAGGATAATGCCTGTGATCTGGCATCAATCACTTCTTGCGTTCGTGCAAAGGTTGATTCCATATTCTAATGTGTTGTGATTTATTTCATATCCCTTTGTTGTGATTTACTTTCTTAAGTGCCCAAAAGTGCCAAAGCTAAGTTCTACACTAGCTAGCCATATAATCAATTAGTATGTTTTTTGCTGAAAATAGTTTAATATTTGAAATACTAACTGCACTTGAAGTAATGCAATGAATTGATGTCATGCTCATTCATATATCAACAAGTTTTACTCTCACTTTCTCTGTGTGTCTACTGTTATTGACATTTTGTTCATAAAAAAAATCAGGATTTGAGTTGTCCAATGTCTCTCAGCTGTAACTAATGCAAAATAATGTTATGCAGGCTTAAGATTAGTTATTGTTTAACTTAATTTCATCATAATATGTTTTCTCTTTTTCTCCCATTAATATCATTGTAGTAGTTTTACTTTTGTTTTATGTGTTTGCTTACAACCGTCATTACAGGTACAAAAATGAGCTGGTGAAAGAAGACAAACTCAACCTTAACGCTCTTGTAGAAAGACAATGGCATAGATTAGTAAGGATCGTAACTTTTGCAACTTTTCTATGAATTTCTTCTCAACATGAAATTGCAAGTAATTGTATTTTATTTAAATACAGGTTACTCCTGAAATATGTAGGGAGCTGAAGAACAGCCGGAATCGTGGAGAGAAAGAGGATGACCTTATGTCAATATATATCCTTTTGTTTTTGCAGAATAATACTCCTTAAGTTCCCATATCTAAATTATTCTCGTGTTCTCGACAAATTAAATTCTTAATCTAAATGTTTAATGGGTAGTCAAGGTTACTAATAGAAGTAATGGGGAAATATGTAAATGTATAAGCTATGTTTTAGTCAGTAAAAAATTCAGCAGGCACTTCGTATCTGCTTTTAACTTTTTCTGTCTAGAAGTCTTTGCTGGGAATGCTATCTATTGATTAGGTGAGATAATTTTGTAAATGTAATAAAGCCAAAGAGCTCTAATTTTCATTGGCTCTATTATCTTCACTAGAAATGTTACCATGTATACTACTTGTAGACCCAATTTGCTGTACCGTTAAATTAAGCATACATGTTCTACAAGTTGTTCCCTGTTAGTTAGATAATCCTTTGTATTTTAGGCATAGCTACCTCAAACATAAATTCATACTTCCTTAACTTGTTCTCACCTTCTTCTGCTTATGTGATTAACAAAACAATTGAAGAAGATAGGTTTGATATTCCAGAGGTGCCAATGGAGGAGTATTGAATAAGCCTGCACTATATCTCACCAGTCAGGTTAGACCTATACACCCAGTGACAGATGCACATGCATATTGAAGATTGTGTTGTATTACTGATGAATAGTATTTTCAGGTACTGATAGAATGCTGATCTTGTTTAGCTTTAGTGAATGAAAAATCTGTGGCAAAAAGTGGAGCATGTTCAGTCAATTAGTCCTAATCCAAATGTTGTAGTTAGCAGCCTGTTCGAGATCTCAACAGACTTTGAAGGGATCTCAACAGCCTGTTCTTACAAGACAATTATTATTGTTGCTGCAAGTAGTGCTAAACAAATATTATTGTTGTGATAGTGATTGACATTAGGTTTTCGTTTTTTTTACAAGAGTAGTTGATATCACATTATATCAGCCTTTGTTAAAGTCCATCTTCAAGATTGTATACCATGACTCTCGTTTACCTAGCTGTTTTGTATCATAGTTAGGGATTAAACAAATTGTCAAGTCCTTGCGTGTGATAATATATTTGTATGTGAAAAAACCATCAACCCCTTGAGCGAGATTGCTTTTGATTTATATTTTAAGTACAAAGGGATAGTATTTTCTAGCCAAACTAGTTCTGCATTGAGCAGATACATATTGTGTTGTTTCACTACTATTGAACAGGCGAGAGTAATTCTTCTTGGAGACTCTACTGCAAAACTGCAATTTTGACCCAACAGGAAGCCCGCTTACCGTATTCAAAGTTAGGCTAACTGAAGATCTAAGGGAGTTTAGTTCTGGCAAACTGGGAATGTAGAAAGAAATGTAACTAGGCCAATAGCCGTATATGTTTTGCTGGTAATGTTGATTGGTATTTAGATCCTTGTGTCCTTCGTGAGATTTTGCACGTTTAATGGTCTAAAAACGTGCAAGTAATCGGAGTGATGAGAGATGATATCGAGTTTAGGGAGCTCCAAGTTCAGGTGCAGCATCTATTGCCTGTGGAGTCTTCAAGCATATATGAGGTTGTCGTACAATGTATATTTGGTCTCCATGGCTATCTTCCTTGTACACGTCCTGATTTCTGTGCCAAGTCCATAGTGCAAACGTAGAGTTCATAACCTGTATCCGAATATCGACATTACATCAATCTTTTTTAACTCTAGACTTTGCAATGTACTTTTTCGTATTCTGGCATCACAAACACAAACTATATTACCTCAAGTGATCCATGTCCGAAGCTGCTCTCTCTGTAGGCGCTCCAGTCCGGCTGTCTGTCCCAACAAAATTTTCCTTCAGCAGGGCCAGAAGAGAAGTTCATGTGGCATACCCCTCCAAATTCCGGCTTATTGTCTCCAGGTGAAGGGCAGTTACCAGGATCATCTGCGTGCTCAACGTCAACTTTCTCAATGTTCCCACCATCTCCAACTGTTATATAAACTGGTCCGCAAGGATCCAATGTATAATTGTAGACTCTATTCATTCGCTCATACGCGTGCACCTGGTACCAGAAACACACTTCTATTTATCAATGTAAACTAAACTATGTATGTTCTTACCAAATTTTCCATCAGCTTAGTCCATAATAATACTTATTTCGGCAACTTACTATAAGATCCTGAAAAGGATCATTCTCTAACATCTTGAGGTTTTAGAGTAACCGGTTCCTTGACATGGTCTTAGAACTCAGGCTGACTTGACATGGTCTTAGAACTCAGACTGACAGATGACTCAGGTTAGATGTCACCCCCAATATTTCTTATTGGCCATTATTGAACAAATAATGTAAGTTTCTTTCTCTTATTCAATATCAAATATTTTAGTTCAGAAGCTAACACTTACATGACCAGAAAAGACAATGTCAACTTTATATTCGTACAAAATCGCTTCCATTTCAAGTCTCATGCATTCGAATTCCTGATAATGTGACGAATAGCTATTATACCAAGGCGGATGCCACACAGCTACTAACCAAGGGGTCACACAACGGTTAAACTGTTTTAGATCTTTCTTAAGCCATGAAAATTGAGCACCTATATGAAATTTCACACTAATCAGATTAGTCTCATTCGATAAAACATGCTTTCAGTGAAACGTTTGCTCATCCGGGAAGTATATCAGATAGATAATCGAAGCAGTTACCAGTGGTATTGTAATCAACATATGCCCCCAACATGATAAAATGGATTCCTCCAGCATCAAAAGAGTAAAAGAAGTTGCTATTCGAGCCAGATTCACTCGAGGGAACTGCAAACCTTGTCAAATATGATTGGAAAGTTCTTCCTTCAGCTTGAGGTTCAATCTCGTGGTTTCCTTCTATAACCATCATAGGGACTCTTGAGGTCAAGGGCTCCATGAACCTGAACATTTAAGTTCAGTTATATCAGTAGACCAAGCCAGATAGATCAAGTTCATATAACATTAATATGGTCATTAGCTAAACTTTGTAACAATAGTATACATAACTGATGATTACACAGAGAACTTGAAAGAAATAGTCTAATTAGCTAGAATTAAGAATGTACCTTCCCCATCCATCCCATCGGGGTTGATAGGTTTCTCGGATAGGTGCATCAGGGAATGCACATGAGAAGCAGGGAGCTCCTTTGCCACCAGTTGTAAGGTACTGATTCGCGTAGCTCAAGTCTCCAACGAAAAGGATCATTGAAGGATCATTCTGTATAACATGGTCAATGGTTGTTGTGGAATTCAATGTGAGACCTAAATCCCCAATCACTGCTATTCGACGAGGATAATTGTTTGGTCCAGGTACTAATAAGGTCTCGAATACATGTTCCTCACTCATAGCCTTCAAGAAACTATCGCCACACTTGTAATAGTACTTTGTTCCTGGCTCAAGATCTGCCAAAAATTATAGATCATTCTACCCTTTCATCAAAAATGACCATTGGAAGTAAAACATATTTCTCTGCATCAGTCAGTGCTGGCACATATCGAGTTCTATTACTGCAGTTTTACATACTGATCTCATCATCATCATCATCGTACCCAATAATACCGCCTATGGCAGTGTCTGGGGGAGGGTATATCGTACGCAGCCTTACCCTCATTCCAAAGAATGAAGAGGCTGTTTTACATACTGATCTCTTTCTCTAATAACAAAACAAAGAAATTAACTAGACAAAATTGTTTAAAGAAACTGCATAACACATAGGACTCACCATCAATCCTGACATGATGAATGATCCCAGATGTATAATTAAGGAGCCCCTGGAAAGGGTAATTTTGATTGTAAATTGTTGAAATCCCGATCCGCTTCATCGAGTATTTGCCACTTTTCTTCCCATACCACACCTCACTAGCAACACTAGATGGATCCACTGGAGTAACATTTACTCCAATCTGAGCATCCCCTGCAAAGTAAACCATATTAATCAAGTATAACATCCAAGCCCACAAGGCCACAACCGAATGTGTACCGACCCAACAACTCACGCGGGTCTTAGTAAACATTAGTTGTTGACTTGTATCTGTAAAGGTCTCAAAAACTCTTATTTTTATCGACGTGGGATGTTACCCCATCCAAAACCAGTCAGAAACTCAGAATCATTAAATGGCAAAATACATTCAAATCAAGAAAAGGGTGACTAGTTAACATACCAGTAATCCAAGAAACCCACATTGCAGTTGGAGATGATATTGCAAGAGCAATTTGTTCTGGAAAATTTGAAGTTACATTCTTTTTAAGCCTAGGATCATCCATAGGCAAATCATCACTACCTCGACGCAAAGACGGATCGAAAGCTCGAGTTTTAGGCTTGAAAGGACCATCCAAAGTGGTGGGAATGTTATGGTGCTTACATGCAACCATTTCTGCAATGATCAAGAGCACAACTAGAGGTGTACAGAACTTGCAAATTTCCATTGACAAATTTATTCTTGTACTTCTTGTTTAATTCTTTTGAGTTCAAGATTAATGAATGTATTGTAGATGATCACTATAGTTTTACAGTTTTGTAAAAAAAATTCAGTTTGATGATTGAATATTTTTCCCCATGAGTCACTCTGAATCTTCGAGGTTTTCTATTGGATACCATTGGATATGCTATGGTAGATTCGTTATCTTAATATTTTATAGCTGATTGAATTTAACTATAAAAAGGTTCTTAAAAAGATGTTTCAATTAATTTTTTATATTTTTTAATTAAAAATTCTATTCACAGTAATTTTTTTAAAAAAAAACTTTTTGGGATGAGCAAGCTATTTAAAAAAGTTAATTATCAAATACTAATAATAAGGATCTTATTTTATCAAAACTCTAATTTGATTAAAAAGCTATTTTTTCAACCTCAAATTTTGGAAGCTGGACATAAGTTTTGGAAATATAAGAAAAATTGTAATTTTCCTAACAATCTAAATGAAAATGAAATGCAGTATAGAAACGGCCGGATATGAGCACTTATTTTTTTTTAACAAATATGTCTTATAACCTTACAAATTAATATATGTTCTCAGATACGACAAATGATAAATTCTTAACCATTTGAGTTATCCAACCGTGCTCGCCGCATACGAGCACTTTGATGTATAAGTAAAATGCAATTTTGTAATAAGTTAAATGAAAATGAAATGTAATATAGAAACCACGAGATAGAGGCATGATGCGACAAGGAGACTACGAGAATTTGTATATACCTAAATTTATATAAAATGATATTTTCGAAATTGAATTCATTTTTTTTATTATTAAATTATTGAATATTATATTAAAAAATAATAATTAACAAAGTCATTTTAGACTAACTGTTTCCTTCCTAATATAGAATAAGAATTAGCTTAATGTCATACTCCCTCCATCCCATTTTAGTTGTCACATTTCCTTTTATAGAAGTTAAATTGACCAATTTTTGATCAAAGATTAAATATTACTCTTATATTATTTCAAAAACCTAAAAATTATATATTAAAGTAGAGTAAAGCTACTTTCCAGTAATATAATTTTTTTATTTTGTTCAATTATAAAATATCAATAAACTTCAGTCAAACTTTAGTCAATTTGACTGGGTCAAAGTTAAATGTGACAAATAAAATGGGATGGAGGGAGTATTGTCGTACAAAACTTTAAAACTTAAGAGCAAACCACACTTAACAAAATAATTTTAGGTGTCAACTATTAATCTATTATATATATATAATATGTATAAATTTGGAAACTCAAACCATCTAAAACCCTTAGCTAAAATTATAGGCACTTTCTCATCACGACTAAATTTATCGAATGTCCTAGAACTGTAATAAAACTGTAATTATAAATTTAATATTATAGCAAGTTCCAATGGAGCACATTAAGTTACAGATCCAGCAAATTTTACATAATCATTATTTTATATTATTTTAGTCAACCATCTTTTCTAATACCATTACAGATGCTGTGAGGCCATCAGTGTTGCATTCAAAACTTTACTTCTTTCCGAAGCACAAAGCCCACCTCTAACGGGCCTGTGTTAGCCAGAGGATAGAGGTAATATTTTGGGCTTTTAGCAGTCCCGGAATTGAATAAAATGGAATTTATATCAAAGTTACGTATTCCCTCTGTCCCAACCATTTATTTACACTTTACTTTTTTGATATCCCATTCAATTCTTTACATTTCAAAACTTATTAAAAATAGTAAATGGGCCCCATCATCTTCCCATATTTTTACCCTTTTCATACTACTTTTACTCCACTATCTTCTTTTTATACATTAAAAATCAATGAGTCTCACTATTTCACTCACCTTTCTTTCTTTTTTTCACTAATTTATACATATTTTTTAACATTCGTGCCTAAAACAAATGTAAACAATTGGCCGGGATGGAGGGAGTATATTTTAAAACTTAATTTCAGAAATATGGTAAAAGCAAATGAGGTTGAAAGCAGGAGCATATAAGGTTTAAGAAGTTGCATTTCATCTCATATTTTAATATTACATTATATTTTTGAATATTTTTTATAATTAGGCTATTTTTGAAAAATTTACCCTGAAATAAAATATATAAATTAGATGCTTTCAAAAGATAAAGTACATAGTATATTATAATGATAAAGTTATGCAATACCAAAAGTAGCTCTTTTATAATAATATCATAAACATTTTATATTTAACATAAATTAGTATTTACTTGGAGTATAAAACCACATTTATCAATACATTGGTCTGGTCAAATTCTGTAATTAAAAAAATAATTAGTGTATTAATATCATAAACCTTTTGTATCTCACATAGCTAAGATGTACTAAGATTATGCTCTGAGTTGTAAAATAGGAGAGAAGAAAAAAGAATAAAAATGAAATTTTGAAATTTTCTTATGTAAGCATACTCTCAAGTATTTTAGGGAGAAAATAGAAATGATTCGAAAAATAAATTCTTCATATTTTCTTCTCAAAATTCTCTTCCCAATTTTGGGTTGATGGGCAAGATTGTCACCAAAAACAATTTATCAGTTTTGGATTATTATAGTTTTTTTTATCGTAAGTAATCCGCAGCCGCTACCCTTCGACAGACTCTGACTCAGGAGGCATATTCATAAATTCTTCTACCGTGAGATTCAAACATGTGACCAAGAGGACAATTTTTTCTCTCTTAAACCAATTGAGCCAACCCTTACGGGTGTGAAAATTGTTTTACAATCCATATACTGCCGTTAATTAAGCAGAATAATTGTTATTAAGTCAAATAATGATTATTTATATACATGCATGTATGTTTCAGAATCTGTTCATACTTCATAGTGTGTGGTTAACATGTTATATGCACGTCTTCAGATTTTATGCACCTGTCAATTTTTATGCTGGGCCTTGTTCCGGTTCATGTAATCTAACTCTTCATGCATGCATGTGAGCATGTATATACTTCTTTTTATCGTTAAAAACACGCCGCAGCTATTTTTCGGGTGTGCAATGGACAAATCTCACGGGTTCATGTAATAACTTGCAAATTACGTGAATCAAGATAAACCGCACTTAAATGATAGATTCTGGTTCAGAAATTATAATCATAAATTTTCCCCGTATAATTCGAACCTGTAACAAAGTGTATATTTTTATCAATTTATATAATCAAATCATATGTTTCTTCTTGTTCAAAATTATTAGTCATTGGTTTTGTATTAGGTTAAGTTTTATGAGATCTTTATTGGAGATTTTAAATATTATAAAAATGTACTATTATATAAACTATATCAGATATTACCATTTTTGTTAAGTAACCGATCAATCTAAAATCTTAAGATAGCAGAGAAAACCCGAACATGATCTTATACTCTTTAACACGCATTCTCAATCGTACGATATTTTTTTGTTATGATTGACAACAATAAATACTACCAATTTCAATACTCATACCAATAACAAATATTTAAATTAAACAAATAGGGTGGGAGGACACCCGAGTTTCTCCCTAAACCGAGCTCTTATACCGTGTTAAGTAATCAGTCACACTAAAATTTTAAGGTAGTAGCGAAAGATCCAAACATGATCTTATGATCTTTAACAATTTTCAAGATTTGGATGATATAATGTTCTTTATAATATATATTTCGTAGGATTTAATATTTTACCGTATATATGTTGATTCCTGAATATAAATATTTTACAAGATTTTGAATAAAATAATGAGACAAGTAGAACCATTCTCCATAAAAATTTTAATACAATTAAAATTGTTTAAAGTCAAGCTTAACTTGTAAAAAAATGCTCGCAAGTGTTGACTCAGTTGGTTAAAAGAGGAGATAACTATTATGATTATGTCTCATGAGTCAGAGTCTGTCGCTTAAATGCGGTTTATCTTGATTCACATGATTTGCACCCGAAAGGTAGCGGTTACGAGTTATCTACGATAAAAAAAAAACTTGGTACCAAAAATAATTTTTTCCCAATGAAGTTTGTATCTTACCTAATAAATGATTTAGGTAAATCGGCATGTGTAAAAACATTTGAACCCCTTTAAATTTGATGTAATTGCATGCATCCCCAGAACAAGAATCTTGGCACATGCATTACTTTGTTAAATAAAACATCTGTTAATCACTATACTTAATTATGATTATATCCTTATAAGATAACTTAATCTAGGCTCTTAACCAACCAAATCATGTTGTTCCTTAAGGACACGTGTACACCATCATATGAATACACATGTCTTGTAATATTCTGTGTGTAATAAAATCAATTTTTAGTGGCTGATTATGTATCTGATCATAAATAATGTTGTATGTTATTTAAAGTTTTGGTAAAGAACTTTTATTGTACAATCACATGGCGGGGATTGTGCGTGAATTTTTAGTATGTGTTAGTTATCGTGTACACAATAATCTAATTGAATCTTTGATCATGCCGCAGCGTCTGCGTTGCAGTACACTAACTCAAAAATTTGAATTCAACTCATAATATTTAGTTCGTTAAATTTGGTTTAGAATTTTGCTTTTAATTTGATTTAGGTCTCGTAAATCGTAATTATGTTGACTGAATATTTTGGCGATATTTTATATTCCGCAAAGTTAAATGATTCAATTAATTTTTCAAATAATTTTTCATAAAAATTAATATATGTTTATTTGGGAAATTTTAAAACATTTAACTTGTAACTTAAATTATTGCGAGCTTATAAGCCGACTTATAAGTATAAGCCAAGCGTACCCCTATATATTAATATCATTTAAATGAATTGTAATAATAAATCTAAGCCAAACAAATTTTATAGATTTTTCTAAACATTAAAATTATAAAATTGACTCATAATTAAAGAGGAGTCTATCAAATTATGTTAAATTTATAAAATTTAGTATTTAGTGTGTATTTGTGGCTATATTACAGAAAAACCGTTCAAGATGAAATGCTCAAAAATGTTACTCCCTCCGTCCCTAAAAACGTTTCCTATTTGTGTTGGACCCGTTTGCCAATGCACACTTTTGATTGTTAATATCTTTAAATTCGTATTAGTATTAAATATAAAAATTTCACTGTATTAAAGTACTGATAAATACGAATCCAACGAGATCACTTGTGACTATGTTTGATATTATAGATTAGACGTAAATTAGTAGTCAATCGCTTACTGTGAACAGTACCGAAAGTCAAATTAAACAACGTTTAACGGGTCGGAGGGAGTACAAAGAAACAAAATTGTTATAACATAGAACAAAGCGTGTGCACAAATATATACGTAAAATATGCGTACACACAAACATATTAATTGCTTCCGGTGCACCATACTGATCAATGAACTCTAAATTTTAGAATTTGAAATTGAAAAAATAAAATATCTGTTTTCAAAAAAACCAAATAAAATATGGAATCACATGAAATGAAAGAGAGTTAGGAAGTGAAGACTTGTGGGTGAAGAAGAAGATGGTGGTGGTGAGTCGTGGTCCTTGACAAGAGAGGGCATGTGGGTGGTGCATCGATTTTACACTATTATTATTTTTATATTAAATTTTTCCTCTCCGCAATTGTCGGAACTGCTAGTATATTTATTTAACAACCAACCAACCAACTCTATACTTGAGGCAATTTGGCTTCCAACTTATATTTGATTACTACTCCTTCCGTACCACAATATTTTTCCCGTTTTAGTTTTTATCACTATTCACGTTAAGTGATTAACTATTAATTTATGGTTAATCTATAAGATCATACTTAGTCATGTGTGATTTTGTTATATTCATGTTTACGAGTACTTTAATACAGTGAAGTTTTTATATTTAATACTAATACGAAATTAAAGATATTAACAATCAAAAAACGTGCATTGACAAACGTGTCTGACACAAATGGGAAAAAAGTATTTAGGAACATAGGGAGTAATAATTAACCATTAATAATTTATTCAAATTTCCTAATTTTATCTACTAAGTTGTTCGGAAACTTTTTTTTTTCTTTCAATCACGCTGCAGGATGTAGGCAGAGTCAAGACGAGATTACTCGGTTAAAATTTTAAAAAATAATCAAATTACAGGTTAAATTCAAAAAAAAATATAATTTAAACATGAAGGAGTAATTCCCGCCTATTAATAACGAGATGTTTTTTTTACTAATTGATTACACAGACGACCGACAATTCCTGACCTTCCGCAAGAGTTACAAGAATCCAACCACTTCATCAACACTTCGTTAATGACGAGGGGTTTCCTGCTTGACATATGATCAATAATCGCACTTTTAACGTCGTGTAACGGTAACAAGAGCTCAATCACGTGTCAACCCTTTATTGACGAGACACGTGATATTGTTTTGAGGAACCTGTTCTATTTATTCTTTGCGTAATTGCTATAATTCCCCTGCTTGGTAATTTCAATGTAGCAAGGATTTTTGCTAATTAATTGTATTAAAGTAAACATAGCTGTCTGTAACGCGAACTTGGTTTGCGACTGAGAAATGAAGCTGGGTGTTCTACCAGCAATTCCTGGCAGGGACAAATGTAATCCAGCCAGGAGATAATTTAGAGAAACACATGTTATTGCCATATATATAATATATCTCTTAACGACTCATATAATTAATGGGTCTCACCTATTTATGTAAGCATTATTAAACTTTAATTATTTATATTATTAATTATACAAATTTAAATGCGCTTTTAACTTTTTTTTTTTTTTTGAAAATGTCGTACTTGCATTAAACATCGGAAACAAGATTACAACTTAGAAATGTTGGAGCAGTATAATGCCATTCCATAGGACCTGACATAGAATATGCCACCTGAGCTAACTTATGGGCAGCCATATTCGCAGATCTATGAACAAAACATACTAACACCTCTTTAAAGTGTTTAATAATATCCCTACATTCCTCAACAATTAGGTGGAAATAAGTAGCGCCACCTTCCCCATTCATAGCATCGACCAAAACCTTCGCATCACATTCAAAAATACATTTGTGAACCCTCCAATCTTTCACCCAACTCAGTGCTTCTTTAAGGCCTACAGCTTCTGCCTCTCTAGGTTGAAAGTTCCCCTGGAAAACATTACTTCTAGCACGAAGGAAGTTACCTCTTTCATCACGTACAACACAACCTACCGAGATCTTGTTTGAGCCCATATGACATGCTGCATCTGAGTTTATTTTTATCCATCCCGCCTCTGGTTTGGACCAACATCTTATAGCCTTTTGCAACTGGCATTGAGCTGCTCCTAATTGTTGCTGTGCGTGTCGCCAGTCCGAAAGCATATTGCATGCTTTATGCTTCACACCAAATGGAGACATATTTACTTGATTCCACACCCAAGAGTTCCGCCTCTGCCAGATACACCAACACAGTAGGGCTATCATGAGAGTTTGCTCATTCGTACTTACCTGGAACGCTCTTCGCAAGATCTCCAACACCGTATCATTATGCAGGACTGCAATTATGCTACCCAGGTCAGTGTTATCCCAAACTTCTCTTGCAAAGCTACATTGGAAAAGTACATGTATGTCAGTTTCTTCATACATTCGACACCATGAGCAAATTGTATTAATCTGCACCCCCTTCTCTACCAAAGCCTTTGCTGAAGGTAAACATTTTCGACAGGCGCAACACATCAAGTTGATCACCTTCCCAGGTAATTTGAGCTTCCATAGTTTTGTCCAGAACGACCTATCCATACATGCACTCTCTCCTCTAATACGTCTATAGCAACTGCGTACAGAGAACTTACCCTGCTCATCAAATAACCAAAACCAGGTATCATTTCTTTGTAGCCTCGTCAATGGAATCTGTTTGATCAAGTCTCTGTCTCTCTCATTACACAAATCCTGTAGTATCTCATCATCCCAACCCCTCCTGTCTTCATTCATGAGTCCAGCAACTGTTGCTGATTTCAGTTCATCTGGCATTTCGGTTGTGAGAAAACCATTATCTGGACACAACAGCCATGGCACTTTCCAGATTTTAGTGGTTAGACCATCACCAATTCGCTTTCTACAACCTTGTTTAATTACCTCTTGAGTCTCCAGTATGCTCCTCCACACAAAACTTGGATTTGATCCAAGTTTCGCATTCAGAAAATCAGATTCAGGATAGTAACGTGCACGCATTAAGTCTGTTACCAAAGGGTTCGTATTATTAATCAGTCTCCACGCCTGCTTTGCGAGCATTGCAACATTAAAGCTTTTCAGACTCTTGAACCCCAAACCACCATCCTCTTTGACTGTGCACAAACGTTCCCATGACATCCACCTTATACATCCATTTGTTCCACCATTTCGCCACCAGAATTTATTCATAGACTTCTCAATTCTATCTGTTATTTCTGAAGGAATCAAAAACATGTTCATCCAGAAATTTGGGATGACTTGAGCAGCTGTTTTAAGCAAAATGACTTTTCCCGCCTTTGAAATTGTTTGATTTTGCCATCCCTGCAACTTTTTCTCCACTCGTTCAGACAAGAATGAAAAAGTTGTACATTTATTTCTACCAACCACCATGGGCATACCCAGATATTTACCAGGGCTTTGACAAACATTTACCTCCAAAATCTGACAGAGTTGTGTGCGATTTTCAGGACTTGTATTTGGTGAACAGGTGAGAACCGACTTTGTATAATTTATTTTCTGCCCAGACATTCCTTCATATCGATTCAGTATTCTTTTCAACACATCTGCCTCCACAGCATTTGCTCGGAAAAAGAAATAGCAGTCGTCTGCAAAAAGAAGGTGTGAGATTGTAGGAGCCCCTCTTGCAATCGTGCGTCCATGCAGAATACCAACCTCTTCAGCCCTTCTCAGAAGCGAAGTTAGACCTTCAGAACACAAGATATAAATATAAGGTGATATAGGATCACCCTGACGTAATCCACGCGTTGGAATTACATTCCCAAAAACACAACCATCATGCAAAAATCCATATGAGACTGACTGAATGAGACTCATGATTCTATTAACCCATGTAGCATGAAATCCAAATTTCTCCATCATATGCTGAATAAATCACCATTCTAATCTGTCGTAGGCTTTAGATATGTCAATCTTAAAACCTGCAACACCATTTTTTCCTTGCGTCTGTCTTTTAATGTAATGATTAATTTCAAAAGCAATTAATGCATTGTCAGTCAGAAGTCTCCCCTCCACAAACGCACTTTGTGTGTTTGATATCAAAGAGCTCAAACAAACTTTCAATCTGTTAGATAACACCTTGGACAGAATACGAACGAGTACATTACAAAGAGAAATAGGTCGAATTTCAGACATGTTTTGTGGGTTTTTTACCTTTGGGACTAAGCATACAACCGTTCTGTTGGCCTCCATAGGTAACTCTCTTGTCTCCAGAATTTTTTTACAGAAAGCCAACACATCCAATCCAATGATGCTCCAAAATGATTGAAAGAAATCAGGATTTAAGCCGTCTTGTCCAGGGGATTTTTCTGGATGCATTGAGAAGACAGCTTCTTTAACCTCCTCAAGAGTAAGCTCTGACAATAATTGAACATTCTCTTCCTCTGTAATTTGCTTAACTTTCTCCCTGTCCGTAAGCTTACTTGTCATTCCTGCAGTAGTAAATAGCTGTGTGAAGTATGTAATAACAACATTCTGGATATCATCTTTATTCTCTCTCCAAACTCCCTGCTCATCCTGAATACGTTCAAAGCAATTATTTTTCTTTCTCACAGTGGCGTTCCTGTGAAAGAAACGAGTATTTTGGTCACCCCCTTGTAACCAAAACTGCTTGCTACGTTGCTTCCAGTAGGTCTCCTGTCTCTCTAGCAGTTTCAAGAAATGGTATCGAGTTTCATTATACTGTTGAATACCATGGAGATCTCTCCTGCTTCGAAGTCTACGTAGCTTCACCCTGTAATCAGCCAACTGTTGCTTATATTTCTGACTCAGACCTCCTCCCCATTCACTCAGTTTTAAACAACATGCATTGATACACTCAAGGATGTCCTGACCTGAAGTAGATAACCAGCTTTCTCGAATCAAACTTGCACATTCCCTCTCTTTTAACCACACATTTTCAAATTTAAATCGTCTACCACGTGGAACATAAATTTTCTTATTTAGCTGCAGAAAAAGTGGCAAATGATCTGACGTTGCAACTTCTAGAACATGAACTTCAGATTGGGGGAACATGTTTATCCAATCCTGCGTAGCCAGTGCACGGTCTAAACGTTCTTGAATCCACCTTGATGCGCCCCTGGACCGTTCCCAAGTAAACTTTTCTCCTACAAAACCCAGGTCTATCAGCTGACAAGCACTTATTGTTTCCACAAAACCATTCAGAAGGTATTGTGGTTGAGCTCTACCTCCTCTTTTTTCGTCAGCGTGCATTAGGTCGTTAAAATCTCCAATAATACACCAAGGTCTATTCGATCTAGCTGCCAAATTCTTTATTTTAAGCCATGACTCCCTTCTACGGCTACGTTCAGGGCATCCATAGAAGCCAGTGTATCTCCACCTACCGATTTGAGTATTTTCTACTTCAAAGTCGATGTGATGCAAATCAACATCCATTATCTGGCAACTACCCTCATTTTTCCAGAAGAGAGCTAAACCTCCCCCATGGCTATGATTTTCAACTGCTATACAACCTGCAAACCCCAAAGATTTTCTAACAAACTCTACTCTTTCTTTATTAGCAAAAGTTTCTGATAAGAAGATAAAACAAGGCTTTTTTTGGTGGGTAATCTCTTTTAGGAACTGAACTGTACGTGGTTTACCCAGCCCACGACAGTTCCAAGCCAGTATACTCATTTGGCTAGGTGGGCCTGTAGCACAGAACCCACCCTTTTCTCGTTTTTTGACCCAGTCTGCGATGAGGGCCCAATTAGTTTTTCCACATTTAATTTATTACTCACGCGTTTCCTTTTAGGATCGATAACAATTTTTTCATTTTTCAAAATTCCCCCGCCCATACTGTCATCCTGTTGGTTTGAAATATTGTTGAGATCCTGATTTTCCTCCTGATTTTTCTCAACAACTCGAATCCCATCATCATCTCCAACAATCTCGCTGATTCTGCCGTCTACCTCCATGAAACGCGCTTCTGGTCCATCTCCGCCTTGTGTAACAGTGGAGCTTTTACCTTGCTCACCATCTGCAGGCCAGGTTTGATTTGCTTCATCTGCATTCCTAAGCCACTTTGCTCCCAGATTCTGACTACTACCTCCTCTTATTGGTGCCCTTAGCCACACTCCGTACGCACGCTTGATCTCTTTATCCGGGTTTGCATACACTACACCACACTCTCTGTTAGAATGGCCCAAAATACCACAAACAAAACAGAATGTACTGAGTCTTTCATATTTAAAATTTACCCAACTCCACTCTCCTCCTTCTCTTTTAATCTTCATCTTACGCTTCAACGGCTTTTCTATGTCAATAGTTACTCGCACTCGAGAATACATCTTCCACATCCCTGTAATATTTGCTGGGTCTGATTTCACAAACTCACCAACAAAGTTCGCAATGTTTTTCAGTATATTTTCGGACTGTAGCCCCCTGGGAAGGTCGTAAACCTGCAACCAGATGTCGACCTTATTGAGTTTTACAAGGTGAGGGTCTACATTCCCAGTAATCTGTTGATAAACAAGTAAGTTTTGCTCGAATGTCCAAGGCCCACCCTCCAAAACCTTCTTCAGATCCAACACATGGTAGAAAACAAAAGAATATCTATGCCCTCCAATATCATGTATTTCCATGCCTTCCTTCGGTCTCCATAGGGATGCCATCAGATTCTTCATTGCATTAAAATTTATGTTCTTCTCTGTAAGGAACTTACCCACCAAATTTTAACTTAGGTCTCTGAATATTAGTATTACATCCTACCAGGGGCAGATAATTTTTGGAAGACACCACTTCGATTTTTAATTTGTAGGGGCTATTATTATATTTTTTTCAAATTTTTAATAGTGAAAAGACGTAAAAAATTATTTAAATATCCGGAGATGCTCTAAACTAGATCCTCCACTACTTCCTAAATAGTAACCTTCTCTCCTGTCCGACCCATTTATTTACATTAAAATTAGGCATGGGTAAGAAAATGATAAATTAGTGATGCAAAGTTAAAAAAATTAAGTAAAATAGAAGAATTAATTAAGATTATATATATAAAGTGGATATAAAATAGATAAGTAAAGGATGTTGTTATTTTTTATATTTATAAAAATTTTATTGATTTTATAAAATTTTAAATTTAAAGAATCAACACAAATAACTTAAAAAACTGTAAAAAAAATGATTTGGACAAGAAATAGAATGTGAATTACCAGAAAACGGTGCAACTGGGTGGGCACCCAATGGTACCGCTCCACCACATGGTGCACACATGCATGGTCTTCTTAGCAAATTGCTACACCCTTGAGTTGACCCTTCCAACTTTTGTATCTCAACGAGCTACTCAAGTCTTTCATTTCACGTCAACGTCAACAGAGTGTTAGTGTAGTGATTGATTTCGTTTACTCTTTACGGGTGATTACAAGTTTGACTACTACAGTATACATAATCCAAACCAAACCAAACATATCCAGTAAATTTCGCTTATTGCAGGGTTTAGGGAGAATAAGATGTGCGCAATCTTACCTTCGTTCAAAGAATGAAGATACTGTTTTCCGTCTGTTATTTCATACATACGTCATACATATGATTATATTATATTTGTTATTGGCATATCATTATCCACATAAGATAATGTGTTTAGGTCCGGTTTCGGTTCGGATTTCCAAAACTTGACAAATAACAAAATCAAGTTTGGTTCAGATTATGTAGAAAAGACATAAATTCAAACTCGATAAGCAAACACTCGACTCATTTCTAATCCTGCAAATTGTGGATAAGGGTTGAAGAAGATGAAGTTGTGAGATATGGTGGTGGTGGTCTGAGTTACATGTGCAACATTTCGTGTGGTGGGAGACATAGAGGGGTCATCCTTATTACTTAGCCTATATACGTAGTTTTTTCTTATGCTTCATAAATTTTGTTTAAAAAACAAAAAACATGTACATTATTGTTGTCTAATACAATGTATATATTATTGCTGCATGTAAAATGTTAGAGCATCTTCAACGGTATTATTATCTAAAATAGTTTGTTAGAATAATATAAAATAATAATTATGTAAAATTTGCTCAACCTGTAAGGTGATGTGCTTCAATGGGACTTGGCTATAATAATATATTTATGTTTAAAGCTTTGTTATTGGAGAGGTTCGACAAATTTAGTCAACGTAATCACATTGGCTATAACTTTAGCTAAATTTTTTGCATGATTGGAGTTCTCAAAATTATACAAATTATGTATAATTTGTGCCATATAGGATATTTTTGCTAAGAGTTTATCCCATTAGAGATGCTCTTAGCCCGTAAAATTTAAAAGTTTATTTATCAGGTGAATGGGTCACATGACTCGGATTTCAATTTTAAGGTCCACTAATTTATTTTATTATGAGAAAATAATTTCTTCCTGTAAATACAATTGCCTCGGGCTTACTAGGTTGTTTACATACTTTTCGACACGTTTTTCAATGGTCGTTTAAATTATAATTTCATAATTTTTTTTGAATAAAAATTTAAAATGTGTATAAATAGTGAATATAAACATTTCCGTGAAACAGAAGGAGTACGATGCTATAAATATGCGATTACTGAACATGTCCTACAAAATCTTGCTTTTACTTTTGATTACGTTCAAGATTTATTAGAGGTGAAAGTGGAGATTGCTGGTGAAGGTAGAAATATGTAGTTGGGGTGTTAAGTAATGTTGTCGGAGCTAAATCATGAGTTTAATACAATTTTTTCAATTTTCCATCCTACGTACTTTTAAATTTTCAAAAACTATCTCATTCTACTATTAAGCGAGACGCATTTACAGTAAACCCATCAATTATTATCACGTTATCTGAGACAAAAATTTTAATTTTCGGAGGTAACATATCTAAAAAATTACAAAAAAGGTTTCAATGTTTTACCTTAGAGGTATAAATGATTCAAACTGTTCGTGAGTTAGTCGAGTGCGGTTTGTAAAATACTCGATTTCGGCTCGATAATAATCGAGGCGAGCTTGAGCTCAACCTATTCAAATTATTTACCGGGCCGATCTCGAGTTTCAAATTACTCGACTCGTAATCCGAGTTCGAATCTAAATATTTTTAATCGAGTTCGAGCCGAGTCGACTTAGTTACATCCTTTACGTATACAACCGCATAATAAGCTTGCATAAAGCGTTAAATTAGCAAGAGTAAAGAGAATACGAAATAAATATTAATGAGAACACCCAATTAATAATTCCCGTTGCAGCCGGGACCAATCAAAAGCTACATTAATTTAAGGTACAAATTAAAAAAAAAGGAATATGATAATAAATAAAATAGTTGGTTAGATAATTAACGGCGTCAAGTACAACGTGGTCTAGTTGTCCAATCCCCTGTTTGTGTTTCATGTTTTGTCTATAAAACCATCAGTTTCCCCTGCTCTAAATCTTTCACTTTTATCTGCCCTCTCTGTTCTTGCATTACCTCTTTCTCTAGCTACTTTTCTTCTCTAAGTTCTTCTCTTTACAAACACATCAATTTCGATAACAGAAGCACATTGTAGACTGAGCAAGAAATATAATCGAAACTCGAAAGCGTTGTAGCTGAATTTGATATCAGTGAAGATCACTGATAATGTCGGTTTCTCTGAGACTGATTCCGGTCACTTTGCTACTGCTATGCGTCGCAGCCATTGCCACTACTGATCAAAGGTCTGTTACTATGCGGATTTCATAAATAATCGGTATTTACATAATTTTTGGTCCTCGCCTGAATGTTTGTGCAGTAACGTAATGACATGCGTACTGACATAGACGCATAGTGTGTGCATTATCTCAACTAACTTATAATAATTCTAACGTAATGACCTGCGTACTGGCATAGACGCATAGTGTGTGCATTATCTCAACTAGCTTATAATAATTCTCAATGGAGATTTCGAGTGCAATATTATTATACTTCCCCTGTCTCATTGAATTCTATACGTTACTTTTCGGCACGTTTTTCAATTCTCATTTAAAACATAACTCCACAATATTTTTTAATTTTTTTTTTCTGCATAAAAGTTTCATGTTTAAACTTTTATTAAAAAAAAAACTGAAAAAAATATTATCAAATTATACTTTATAAAAGACTCGAAATACGTACAAATAGTAAACGTATAGAATCGAACGAGACGGAGGTAGTACCGCAATAATGATATAGGGTGTGCGTTATCTCAACTAGCATAAATTCGTAAAATCTTATGTGTTAAAGTGAGATACTGTTATGTCGGTAGGTCTTGAGTAAAATGTTACCGACATTTAAATACTTTTACCGCTTGATTTACGCAGCAGCAGTAAAAAAGAGGAAGTGCAGAGCTCAACCAACACATCAATGGCAGCAAGGTACTTCTATTATTCAATATCAGTTGAACAACTCAAATCTAGAATTAGTTCAGTTCAGTCAAGTACTAATAGTAGTAACTAATTTTGACCTTTACTATCTCTATTAATGGCTGGTTTATTATTAATGATTTGTGTTGTGACAGAGTGAAAGATGTTGAAGGTCTGAACAAACATGCAGTTTCTGACCCAGATGAGATTGCTGCCATGGTTGACATGTAAGAAGAATTTCTGCTTTCTCTGTCACACACATTGTACAATTTTATACATAATCATGGTATATTTGTAATAACATTGATTAAAATTGAATTCTGGTGGTTATGGTAGTTCTTGATGTGTGACCACAGTAGGAGTAGTCCTGCATGTGTGCGTTCGAGTTTCAGCGGAGACAAATGTGTGCATGATTATTTAATTTTCGGGTGATTCATCATTCCCGAAATATAAAAAGTTAAAAACAAGATGGCATATTGATTTTTAAAAAAAATCTTGTTTTTTTTCTGTTATCTATCATTTTTGATAATTTAAGAACTTTTAATCTGGGGATTCATTGACCCATGTTCTACTCTGCTATATTCTGAACTCCCATGTCTTGTTTGTTCTGTTTCATCACATGCACCTTCCTTAGATGACCAATATACTACACCATTCTCTATCCTTTCTGTTATATATTGCTACCAATCCATGACAATGACAGAGCTATAAAACTATTGAGTTGATGCCATGGTGCTGCAGAAGCCTCATTCAAACTTACTGCTGTCCTTGCTCTAATGTCCTAACCAAGAACTAGTAGAAGAAAAATTGAAGTTTCGATATGATTAAAGAACTAATTGTTAGGAGTTGTCTCACATCGTTTGTGGGAGGGGTAGTTTGTTAGAATATAAGCAGTCATATAACTTAATTAGTATGGGGCGTTTTGGGAGTGACCAAAAAACAAACCCGTGAGGGCTCGGCCCAAAGCGCACAACATTGTGCATATGCCAATCACAACTGTAAGGTTCTTATTCTTTTCATTAACTAAGAAGCATGTTCATGTCCTAAAAGGTGCTTTCTGTAGTAATGGGCATATTAACATAGTCTTTTCTCCTCCTGTTTCCCATCTTTTTCATTAGACAGCCTCAGTTATATGTGGGAAAGCAGAAAAAAGGCACCTTCCATATGGTGCTTTAACTTCTAAGCCACCAGAAGTTGGTCCCATAAAACAGGAAGGACCAAATTTTCTTTTGTAGATTGACAAATTTAACTTCCACCGACACTCTACATTACCCTGCATCTGTAATACTATGTCTAGATGTCGAAAAAATCCAACTTTTGTGGAAACAACAGTCGATAAGTTTATTCACATTTCAAATGGTAGTATGGTACCTTCTGTATTGAGATATTTGACAATGTGGCATATCCTAGCATCCTTCGATTTTGTTATGATTCTGTATTATGTTAACTCAGTACGCTTAGTGAAATTTCGGTACTTAATACTACAGGAGCATTAAAAACAGCACTGAAAGGAGGAAATTAGGATATTTCTCCTGTGGAACTGGAAATCCCATTGATGATTGCTGGCGTTGTGACCGTAACTGGTTCCGCAATCGCAGACGCCTTGCTGATTGTGGCATTGGTTTTGGACGCAATGCAATTGGAGGCCGTGATGGTCGTTTCTATGTTGTCACTGATGCTGGCGATGATAATCCTGTTAACCCCCGTCCTGGAACCCTGCGCCATGCTGTTATCCAGGATGAGCCTCTTTGGATTGTTTTTAAGCGTGATATGGTGATAACATTAAAGCAGGAGCTCATAATGAACAGCTTTAAGACAATCGATGGTCGTGGTGTCAATGTTCATATTGCTAATGGAGCGTGCATCACTGTCCAGTTTGTGACCAATGTGATTATTCATGGTCTGCATATTCATGACTGCAAGCCTACTGGAAATGCTATGGTTAGGAGCTCACCGTCACATTATGGCTGGAGGACTATGGCTGATGGTGATGCCATTTCTATCTTCGGGTCAAGCCACATATGGGTTGATCACAATTCACTATCCAACTGCGCTGATGGCCTTGTTGATGCTGTCATGGGCTCAACTGCCATTACAGTTTCTAACAATTACTTCACCCATCACAATGAGGTATGTTTTTGTGAGAACTTTATTCGCAGTACTCGTACTTTACTCTGTCCCTTTTCATGTAAAAATTAATACTGTTCTGTAAACCAGGTTATGCTGTTGGGTCACAGTGATTCCTACATGAGAGACAAGCAAATGCAGGTGACTATTGCCTTCAACCATTTTGGAGAAGGTCTAATCCAGCGAATGCCAAGGTAAATTTGTATTTTATTCTTCTGTGATCGACAGATGATTACAACTCTGGTTTATAAACTTTTCTAAACAAATCATGATAATGAGACAATCCAAATACTTTCTTATTGTCGGAATTTAGGTCATAGTATCTAACACATCTTATGATGGATAATGCAGGTGCAGACACGGATACTTCCACGTAGTTAACAATGACTACACTCACTGGGAGATGTATGCAATTGGTGGAAGTGCAGGCCCTACCATCAACAGCCAAGGCAACAGATACCTAGCCCCAGTCAATCCTTTTGCAAAGGAGGTACTTCTTCTACCCCTGCCATTCTTTTGATGTTTTCATTTTTATCGTAAGATGGATAAGATAAAGATATGGCCTGATTGATAATGTAACAAGTGCAAAATTACTATAGGTGGATTGTATTGATGAAATTTATGTGCCAGGTGACAAAGAGAGTAGATACTAATGCTGGCCAGTGGAGAGGTTGGAACTGGAGGTCAGAGGGTGATTTATTATTAAATGGAGCCTACTTCACTCCATCTGGAGCAGGAGCTTCAGCCAGCTATGCCAGAGCTTCAAGCTTGGGTGCAAAGTCTTCTTCAATGGTCGGCACCATCACTTCTGGAGCTGGTGTTCTGGGCTGCCGCAGGGGAAGCCAATGCTAGCGATGGAGGAACCTAAATGACTCAGTATATTGTATTAAAAAAGAGTCTTTTCTCCTCCCCTTTACCTTGTCAAAAGTTCCATTTTACTATTATATAGCGCTTTTGTCTCCCTCGGCCTGTCTGCAATTTTCTTTTACTTTTGGCAAGTGTACATTTTTTACACATGTCATCATCATTTGTCCCACACATCTGTCCATGTCCATTGTTGTGCAACCTCAGCCTGCTTATCGAAAAAAACAGTCCTCATTCAAGGGGTAGGCCAGGAAGCGTTGTTCATCTCTTCATCTCTCTCCTTATTGTCTGAAAACTCATAAAACTTCTCCATCTAACCACCACTGGCTTCCGTTTATCTGATTATAATTCAGATATTTGCAACTTATATAATATGGTTATGACATTTGGGCTTATAGAAGAACATTTATATTGTATTTTTTCCCTTAACTCAAGGAGTCATACGTAAAAGTAAGAGTCATTATGTATTTGTCAAAACTCTTTCTTCAATCTGTAAAGAAGCAAATGTCAAGAAGAAAAAAGTTTCTTCCTAATCTTTATCAATGAAAGTATCTTGCCTTTATTTAGTTGTAAAATCTTTCAATGTGTTTTCTGTTATCACCTTCAAAGGTTTGCAAATATTGGTAGCTTACAGATGTTCTTTAATGTTATGCAGTGTTCTTGTTAGTGTTTGATACTTTCTAATATAGAACGTGTCGTATGAAAAGATTGATCCCTGAGTAGCGATTCTGTAATCTATAGTAATCATCTCGAAATTTTGCTAACTCTGACTAGAACCTAATAATCCATATGAATCAGTGGATGAAGATGGAAAATACAGATCAAGAACTAGTCATGTGAGATTTGGGTCCCTTAGTCATGTGAATGTGGATCTTGTTCAATTTTTGGGTCCTTTCTGCATTAATGCCTGTTACCGGTCATACTTGTACTCCCTGCCTACATTGGAACTGGAGTTGTCACACCAAAACACTCAGCATGTAGGTCTGGTGATTGGCATCATTAACTTTCTTGTTGGTTTCGATCTTTGGATGATCTAGATGTGTGCCTGCTCCTCTAATGTCCCAGCTTCATTAACTCTATACTTGCAAGGTATTGTTTGTCTGGGCCTGTTTGTTTGTACTTCCATTGCTGCATAGAGAAGATTGTACACTTTGTCAACCGCATATACTTTTGAAAGTGCCACGACAAGCTTGTAATCATTCTCGTATACCTGTTGTCATCTGCAGCTCAATAAACATATTCTAATTATCGACATTGCTTATGAGAGAAATTACATGTCTTCCTTTTGTTGCAAATAAATCACATTGAAGTATCTCATAATGTCATATTAAATTCACCCTAATTCTATCAAAGTCTCAAGTAAAAACCTAAAGCATTCCAGCTGTGCTGCTCGTTGGAAAGCAAAGCAACTCGCTTCTCATTTGGTCCATGAGCAAGTAGAAGAACACATCATGCTTGCATTGATCTATCCTCATATGCCAATAACAAATTGTCAATACCATGATATGGAGCTGGAGGTATTGTTCAATACTATGATGTGGTAGCCGTAGCTTTCTCTAAGGGTTCAAGGAATAGACGAAAAGAATTTGCTCCTGCTATGTAATGTGTAGCATCAGAGAGTTTCAATCTGCCATGGCAGCTACTGCTTATCTCTTTATCTAAAGAATGTTGTAAATATCATCCTAAACTCCAGCTCCAGGTAATGCTGGTGTTAGACTGTCAATTGGTCATCTAATATATAACAATTGTTAGCTCTTTTCATGTGCCTCTCTGTAATTATGCTCATCACTCTGTTTTTTCCTGAATAACTTTATATATGCTTCAACGAATAACTGAAACAGAAAACACGGCAGTGGTGGGGAGGTGCCAGCAGATAGTGAGAATGTGGTGGTGGTGGAGGTGGCAAAAGATGAAAATGAGCTAGTAGGACTAATATTTTCCTTTCTAATTTGAGCTATGGGCTACAGCCTACATGTATCTACTTGAACGCTAATAACTGTTAGACCACGGTGATTTAGGCACCAAGGAGTACATAACAGATACAACATACATTATATAAAAAAAATTAATGCAGGCTTAAAAACGATATATTCCTCTGAGTCACCAACACTCTTGACACTGAGCCATTACTGACAGCAAATGCCATGTAGTTCTCGCAGAACTCAGATCTGATATGAATGCAGGTCTTCAATGCTCACAACTGTCCTCTCCCCCTCAATTCTTGTATAAATAACACATCAAGTTTAGCATTTTTCAACACTTTAATTAAAATCTACTTTATAGTGCTAGTAAATTGTATTGTACTTGTTTGTAACATGGCATTAAAGTTGCACGTAGTGGTGTATGTGGTAGCACTAGTAGCAATTGTGGTGCATGTAGCAAGTGCACGTAGTGTACCGAGTGAGAGTGATCAGAAGAAGCAAAATGTCTTTGTTGTTGGCAATAAGAAGCCTAGTACTGTAGGTGTGGAGGACAAGAAGAACTTCATTACTTTTGGTGGCATTGGTGGTGTTGCAGGTACTGGTGGTGGTGTTGGTGGACTAGATGGTGCTGGTGGTGGTATTGGTAGTGGAGTTGGGGGAATAGGTGGCATTGGTGGCGTTGGCAGCACTGCCGGTGTAGGTGGCTTAGGTGGAATTGGTGGTTTAGGTGGAGGAGATGGTGGTTTAGATGGCATAGGGGGTGTTGCTGGAGGTATTGGAGGAGGTAAAGGTGTAGGTGGAGGTGTTGGAGGAGGTGCTGGTAGCGGAGCAGGATGTATCGGAGGTGTTGGTGTTGGGACATTACCCTAGTATTTTGATTGCAGTAACATACAAACGCAGTGTTGTTCTACATACTGTAAACATGCACATGTGCATGGTGCATTTCCATGTTTTAGTAACTTTCTTGTCTTTCCCTTATGTGTTGTGTACTTATGTTGATCCATTTGATCAAGAGTGGTATGTACTTAAGTATGCGAGTTGAAAATCTTCTTGAATTCGAGTCAAGTTCCTTATGTCTAAGGTGTTTCCCATAAGTTCAATAACCAGATGTCCAGATCTCCCTTTTACTACATTTTTCTTGATTCTTGATTATAATGAGAAATTTATTAAGATATATCTAGTTTGTGAAATTCATGTAGAAGCAAAGTAGTCCGAGAGGAAAGCTTTGATTTTGCTGCAATTTGCATTAATCTATGTGATGTTCCTGTACTCAGGTACAAGAACATGAAACTGTTCTTTAACAGTAAGAATTGCAACTCATTTTCTGCAGTAATGGTTGATTGGTGCCATGAAACTTGTTATCTATATGAGAATGTAGTACAGATGAAATCAGTTGCTGAGTTAAGAATACACATAAACTACTCTAAACTGATTGCATTCATCTTATAATATATCGCGAAATATATGGACAAAGAACAGACAAACTGAAACCTGATATGTAACTTGTCTAAATGCTTTGCATAAAACTTTGAATTACAACAGACCGGGCCATTAGGTTGCCTACGTACCTCCCTTACAGTTAGGAGAAAATCGGGAGGATCAGGTCATCGTAGTTCCAGAACTTAAAAAGACACTGTTAAAATAGAGAGAAAAGTAGTAATGCAGTATGAGTCTTGATCCTTCCTCTAAATCATGCTTCAAGTGCTAATGTAGAATGACCATCCTCGGTAGTTGCAAATTTCCTCCCAACCTTTGCTGATGATACGAAAGTCCACCACGAGGCATCAATGGCGCACAGACAGGATGCTGGTACTGCAATGGCACTAATGGCGCACAGACAGGATGCTGGTTCTGAACAGGCGAAGATTTGATAGTACCAGAACAATACGATTCAATAGCCTTAAGCGGAACAGCCCAAAAAGGATGCTCTGAACAACGCGTAATTTTCCTCCAATTCTCCCCAAACCTGTCCTTAAGCAACAACTTGACAACCTCAGGCGGAGGCATATGAATCACATTGCACTCTCTCACTTGTCTCCCTCCTAACTCAGCCAATTTATCCGCACACTGATTCCCCTCGCGTCTCGTATGCACAATCACACACTCATGTTCCAACAATACTGCAACACCTTCCTTGATCACATCTTTCATGGCATGATTCTGATGAAGTTCTTGAAACGAAAACAGCTGCATGGCAGCCACACTATCAGTCTCCACCAAAACCTTCCTAAACCCGAGTTTCTCGACAACTTTCAAGCCTTTGATTATAGCCCACATCTCTGCCTCAAGCGGTGTGCACAATCCAGGTAATTTTCCATGAAAACCTTTAATCCATCCTCCCGATTCGTCTCGAAAAATTCCTCCATAGCTAGCTGTTCCAGGACTTCCCATGCAACTAGCGTCTGTGTTCATCTTCAAGTACCCTTTCGGTGGAGCCTGCCAATTACATGCCATATGAGTTCAAATTTTTCTTTATTTTCTTGAATGTACTATGATGTTTACGTGATATGCTTCTAAATTTGTAATAAGGCAACATGATCGGTTCAAGTATATATAAATTTATGTCTACTGATCCTATTCCTAGTAGGATTTGTATGTTCTGTTATTTCTGATATCCTATTCACATAATTCTTAGTTTCTTACCGACTGCCTTAGCTTTTACTTCACGCGCAAGTTGTATACCCAGTACCCAGGAGATTTGACACGCTAGATTTGACATGGACCGGACCGGGATAATAAAAGTAGTGTGATCGATTAATATTTATTGTATAAAATGAATATATTGGAAGAAATTAGTGTTTATAAGTGATTATAATATAAAACTCTACTATTTTTTGAATGTATATAATTGAGAGGGACGTACAAAAAAGAAATTGTATAGAATTGAACGGGATAAGGGAGTAATATATTGGCTTATTTAAATTTAAAGGAATATATTTAAATAAAATTGAGTTTTTTTTAGTTGTATAAAATTATGCTAAAAATATTGCATTACGTTTTTAAAACAAAATATGTCTCTATGTGACTAAAAATATTGCGTTACGTTTTTAAAACAAAATATGTCCCTATGTGACTGTAGTGTTAAAAATTTATTCTCTCGTCCTGGGTAGAAGAAGAGCTGCATTTTTTATTGGAAATTTATCAAAAATGCTACTTTTTATAATTTTATTTGCGATTTTACTCACTTTTGAAAAAAATTGCAAAAATACTATTTTATTCTGAAAATATTTGTAAAAATAGAATTGTGTATGTTTTAGGTTGTATTTCGGGTTGCATTTTTCTGTTGCATCTTAAGTTGTAATTATGGTTGCAATAGATATTTTTGTAATTTTTTATAATTTCAAATTGTAAACTGGTTGCACATATTTTTGTAAATATTTTTAAAAGTGATAATATTTTTACATATTTTTGTAAAACTTGAGTATTTATGAAAAAAATCCCTTTTTTATTTTATTCGGCGCAAGAAGACTATCAACTTCCTATTAGTGTGATAAATTAATAATTACATATAATTATGAATTTGTGATCAAATGAATTATGATTTTATATGTTAATAATATAATGAGACATGATGGAATTTTATAAAAATATATTTTGAAATTCACATTGTTTATGATGATATTTAAAATCCTTCGAAAATTTCCTATTTATTTGAATTTCTTTGTATGTTTGCGACTTTATAAAAGTCTATACACATATATGTTGGATTTATCAAATAAATTGTACATTTTGAAGATAACAATGTGTTCATAATTTATTTCTTTTAAAAGATCATTGTTCATAATTTGATTAGAATCCAATTTCAAATCGCAAAAATGTTCTTAGACCTTTCAACCCAAAATGATGCCAAGTTCTTTACTTATAAAACAATGTATGATCTATTGGCCCAAAATTTATTCATGTGCAATTCTTGCCGTGGAATATGATACATGTCTCGTATTCGTATTATAAACGATCCAAATCTGGCGAAAAATTAAGTTCAGATAAAATATGATTCTCGATATGAGCACTCATATACCCGTTCAAATTGTGTCTCATATTATCCTCTATAAAAAAAATCCTACCCGAATATCCAAATATGATATATTACTCATATTCGATTCGACCCCACATGTAGAATATATTTTGAACCCATTATATTTGTAAATAAATAATTATTTTATAATTTTTTGTTTCTTATATAAGTTTTATTTCCTATAAAGTATGACTTTTATGGTTATTATTTTAATAGTATTATATTTATTTTATACCAAATAGTTGAAATAAAAATAATATTTAATATTAGTGGATCATACTTGACTCGTATCCGGTGGGTCATAAGCTACACGATTAGAAAATGAAAATACGATACAAGCTCATGTTCGGTTTGAATCCAGTTCTCATATATCTAATATCAGTTTGTATCCGAATAATATGATCCCGGATCCAAATATGGACACACTAAAAATAAAACGATACGATACTTGAGCACATAAGTGTCCGATTCTACCCGGATCAAGCCCTACTCACTGGATCCTCCCCTGTGTTCAAGTAAACTTATATTAACAAAAACACCAACTTACTAAGCTTTTTGGAGTGATTACAATCAACGAGAACGACATAGAAAAAGATGAAGAGCAGATAATCGATCACAGGATCACGCAATCACAGAATCACACAGAAAATTCGAGATAAAGATGAAGATTCACAAGAGTGAGACGAAGGATCCTGGAATAAGTTTTTAGCAACATGATTGTGTTGGAGTTGAGGCTTCTTTGCCTCATCCTCACCATTTCCCTTGTGAGTAAAGATAGTTCGTTTTACTCCTCAGTCCTCACCTTAGGGAGTAAATGAGCTGTACTAAAGATAGGTTTCGAATTCGATTCAAGCCAAACTATAGCTACAAAAGATAATTTAAGACCATAGTCCATACTTCATCATTCATCATGAACAATGCAATGCACCAATTCCCCCATCATATGCAGAGAAAAGAAAATCCCATCCCTTACATGACAAAGGGTCCCAAGCTGTTGCTAAAATCCAGATCACTTAACATGCTTCTACAATAACAAGACACACACCTTCCTCGAGTCACGCAAGATTACAACGTTATAGCCAACAAGTTCCAGCTCATACTATTTAGCAATGACAGTCTATGTGACTAGATTGATCACACCTGACTGAACGTTATCACATGATTAAGAGTTGAATGAATATCTTGTAAATAATTAGAGCATACTCTCGTTTCAGCTATCCGAAGTTTGATTAGTAGCAATAACCAACATGTAAATTTCTAGTGTATTCTGTATCCAGGGAGACAATGGATACAAAATTACTGGTTCAGCTTAACAACCATATTAAGAACAGAGCTGATAGCACCAAGTATAAGAGCATATTTACTGTAAAAAACTCAACAGGCAAAGAACTGGATGACATTCATCAGCAGATTTGCTAAGTTTTAAACTTTAATACAATGAAATAGCAGAAATGTTAACCCGATCCCAGCTAGAATTGTATCAACCCATTCTTCTCTCTCTTTTCTCATTCTTTTCCTAGAAGCTTAGGATTCTTGTTTGTTCTCTCCGTAAAATAATAATAATAAAAAAATATGCTCACCTGAATCGACTAGGCTAATTCATCCAAATGACATATACAGTTTTCATGAATCCTACAAGTAAGAAGAATGTGCAATATCATAGTATCAAAAAACTAAAAAAAAAGGTCCCGTAATCAATCAAAAGTAACTGTCAAGTCTTATGCTAAAGGATATCAAAATTATGTGCATTAAGATTTCAGCAAAGAAACCAAATTTTGGGAATAGACGTCTTGATAAATACGTTCATAATTCCAAAACCAATTTTTCTTTTCCTGTCTAATTAAAATTTTCTAATATTGTTGACGCAATTCAACAGAAATGGTTCACTAAACTTCTAGCCCATTACAACAGACATTAACTCCTAGTGAAGATAGGAAAAAGTAAAAATATCGAACTACTCACCCCTATCCAACCTATATCCACAGACTCCATCCAGCATCATCTCTCCAGTTTGAATCCGCCTTCTCTTTTCCATAATCTTTTTGTGAGAATTAGAATGCACCTTGCTCGAAAATGTTGGACTGTTAGCTGGACGATACTCAGGAACAAGCCGCCCTGACCTGTACCTTACACCGCAAGCATTGCATAACGTCTTAGGCCCCATAGGACCAGCACGCCATAGCGGGGTATGATCTGTTTGACAATGCTGACACCTCCTGCCAATTTCAGCACCCCTGCTGACTTTCTTTGACACGAACAATGACTTCTCCTGTTCTTGCTTTGGGTTCTCCATGCTAGCTTTATTCCACTGCCACCCCTGCTGAACACACAACTCTGGGAACCTTCTTCGTCTTTTCCTTAAACCTTTGCTACGTCCACGAACTGGGAAGCTGATAGGAGTCATAAGATTTCCTATGTAACTCCTACCACTGTTTTCTAACACAGATATAGGACTCAGGTGATTTTGATCATTCGGAAAAATGCCTCTTTGATCCGAGATTACATCCATACAAGTTTCAAGCGATGGGAATGCATCTTTGTTCGATAACCATTCCAATTCTTCCTCTTCAAATTCCTGAACAGGAACAACTATATGACTTGGTCCCTAGTCCAAACTATATCACAAACACTAAGTTAACACCGCAAAAATCACCACATTTATGTCTAACATCATCCAAGTACATGTCCCATCTATAGCCAAAGAGACTGGGGCAGAAAAAATATTTGCATTGTAGTGTATATATATATATTTACCATAGTGAATTTCTACTTGCAAATGATTCACTCAGACATGTACGTGAGAACAATTGTTATGCACTTTTTTCTAACAAAAGCATAATAATGTATACTACAATAACAAAAGCATAATAATGTATAGGGCTTTTTTGAAAAATACCAAGTCTAAAAACATTTTTGCAAAATACTGTCATTTTTTTTTGCAAAAATACGTTTTAATTTGCAAAAATACTATTTTTCAATATTTTTTGCAAAAATACGTTTTTTTGGCAACCGGAATCAACTGCATGCAACCTTTGACGAGTTTCTGCAATTACATACAACCTCAAATCAACCAAAAAAACTTTATTCAACTAGTTGCATATCTGGTTGACTTTGGTTGATTTCGATTTATTCCGTATTTTTACAAAAAAAATCAGAATATAGTAAAATCGCAAAAAAAACTTAGAAAAGTAAGTATTTTTTGGTAAATTCTCAACTACAAAAATTACTATGTGCCAACTAATTGTTATAAAAGGCGTCAAAAGTTGATACAACCCGAAACCTGACACGATAAAATCAAATTGAACAAATTTCACGGACTTAGCCAAACCCGACATAAATCAATTGAGATTAATATTTTTTTTAAATGGCACTACTAGACTACTAGTCTCCTACGTTATTTCACATTCAAAATTTTGTAAAGAGCGCCACAAATTAATAATGGGAAAAAAATAATAATAAATCAACCCAGCATACATCATACATGCGACAGTGTGACACAATTACGTAAACTTTTAAATTTTTTATTAATGAAATACCGAAAATACCCTTTCAGGCACTTGTCTAATTTTACCCACACTAGGGTTTGTAAGGACAAAACAGACTCCTCAAAAATTCATATTCACACAGCCGCTACACAACCCTGGACTCAGTAACTCACTCCCAACTCGCCCGAGTCAAACCCAACTCGGTCCGAGTCTGAACGATTCAGACAAAAGGGTAGATAGTACTTACAGGAACAGGAAGAGGGTCATCATCTTTGTGTCCATTAATGGAGATTAAGGAAGAAGAGGAGAAGGGTAGTTTGGTCTTTTCCTCATCATCAGAAAAATTGAGAAGGTCATCTAATGATTCCATTGTAGAGAGAGAGAAGGGTTGTTTTGGTTTGTATGTTGTTTGAGGGTTTGAAGAGGGCTTGGCTTTTGAATTGGATGGATGTAGCTTTAGTTCTGGTTGTGTTATAATAATATACTTTTATTAATTAAACTTTTTTTTTAAACAATAAATGGAATATAACTATTTCTTGAAATAATTACAGTTAAAACTCTTTAAAGTAACATGGTAGGGATCAAGAAAAAATATTACTTTAGCGAGTTTATTATTTTACTGGGAGTAAAAATATATTATGTCCATTATGTTGAGACCGAATAAAATATTATTTTAGCGAAGTTATTACTTTATCGATTATTACTTTATCGAGTTTAACTATACGAAGAATGTAAAAATTGTTATTATAGCTAAATTTATGTTAATTGATTTTCATAGTGTCTAATAAGGGTTCTTGGCAATTTTTTTAAAAAAATAATAATATATTTTCTTGAATAAGTTTAAAATAAATTTTAGTAAACTCAACTAATATTACATTATATATATAATAATAAAAAACTATTAATATAAATTAGTATCAAAATTTAAAACATATGTTAATAATGTAACATATGTTATATTACATAGTCATATCCGAATATGTGAAATTATATCATTATTATATAATATACATATATGGATATTATTCAATTTTTTGTTAGTCATACTGCCAATATAACCATTTGATCTTTAAACAAATTAGTCATAATCGTTATATCTAAACTAAAGAGATATTTTATAAAGAATAATAAGTAGATATTCTAAATTTAATATGATATCATATATGATGGGGATAAATAAATTATGATTGTATAATTAAATACTGCATTAATTGTACAAGCTGTGGGCTGCTAGGCCCAATAAAAAGATATATGATACTCAGACCAGAAAGGTTAAGCCTGATGGACCAGATCAGGCCTGATGGAATAAAAAAGGCCCAAAAGCCCTGATTATTAATTAATTTCGTAATTAATTAATAAGGGAAAAATCATATGTTGAGAAGAGTCCCGATAAGGATATAAATCCTTAGAGATTAGCCTCAAGCTGACCTAAAAGGATAAGGAATCAGTTTCCTACTATCTAGGACTCCAAAGTCCATTCTAATTATGAGACTTGCCCACCAAGTCTCCTATACCAAGTCCAATTCAAGGACTCCCAACATCTATATAAGGGGCCTCACCCCACCAATCAGAACTACGTTTTTTGGCTTGATTCTCTAATTCACAGAGATACGTGGCATCTCGTAAAGGCAGATCGAGCCACGAAACACGAGAGCAGCCATTAAAGGCCTTGAGCTCCCGAATCTTAGTAATAAATACAGCAAATAATAACCTTAGTTTTTTATCCATAACATTTGGCGCCGTCTGTGGGAAACGCAACAACAACCATGGCGAGAACACGGAGAACAATTGGAGCTCTAGAGGAAGGAACACCATCAGAGACAACCCAGGTGATTTCATCAACCGTGGAGGTTCCTCCCCATTCAACTTATGCATCTACTCAGGGGGGAGCCCAGACAGGGGCAACTCAACCTCAGCCACAAGGGACAACTCCCCCGACTATTCAAGGTACGAATCCTCAAGTTCAACAAGTACATATACCAGTGAATTCTCGACCCGTCGGGTATGAATATTCAACTATTGTTACTACTAACCCCCCTTATGGGATGCCCCTTCACCCTGAGGTTGGAGGAAGCGGATATGTTGGGCGAAGCGAAGCACGAGGGCAATCGCCCCCTATATACGAGGTTTGGGTCTTATCCCTGAGGATCGGGAATTTTCTGGTCCTTACACTGAGAGAGACTCCGAATCTTCGGATGATGAAGTGGCCCCGAGAAGAAGGCATCCTGGAAAAGAGCCAATGGCCGATGGAAGGCAACGCCCCCAAAGCACCCCAGAGGCGAATCCCCAAGAAGTGCAGGAAAGGATCAGGGCTCATGAGGCTGAAATCCAAAGGCTGAGGCGTGATTTGGAGGCTCACCAGGCCACCAGACCCCAGATACCTCCTAGGGGGAGAAATCCTCCTCCTGTCATAGACCTGGATGGTCCGGTAAGAAGAAGGGCTGCTGTCCCAAGAACTAATCCAAGCAATCTCCTTCCCCTTGGAGATCCTGATGATCCAACTCCACCCTTCACAGAAGAGATAATGAATGCCCATATCTCGAGGAAATTCAAGATGCCCACTATCAAAGCCTATGATGGCACGGGAGACCCCGCTAATCATGTTAGGACATTCTCTAATGCACTGCTGCTGCAACCCGTGAATGATGCTATAAAGTGTCGGGCCTTCCCTCAAACCCTGTCGGGTATGGCTCAAAGATGGTACAGTCGCCTGCCCCCAAATTCTATTGGATCGTTCAGAGAATTAAGTCAGGCTTTTATTAAGCAATTCATCAGTGGAAGAGTCCATGAGAAAAGTTCAGCATCTCTTATGAGTCTTGTGCAGGGAGCTAAGGAATCCTTGAGAGATTACCTGAATCGTTTTACAAAGGAGGCTTTAAAAGTCACAGACCTTGATGATAAGGTAGCCATGATAGCACTGCAACAAGGAACCAGGGATGAGTTTTTCAAGATGTTCTTGGCCAAACGTCCCCCTGAAAACATGTTGCAACTCCAAGAGAGGGCAGGGAAGTATATCAAGGTTGAAGAAAGCATGAGGAAGACCGTAGTAAGTAATGAGCCCACTGGAGGCAAGAAGCGAAAAACTGATCTGGAGTATATCGCTAAGGACAAATATCCTAGAACCGAACAAAACCCTGATTCAATCCCCAAGAAGGGAGGACCTGGGCAAAAGTTCACTGAATACGCTAAGCTGAGTGCTCCTAGAAGTCAGATTTTGATGAAGATTGAGAAAGATAGAGATATTCGCTGGCCTAAGCCCTTGAAGCCTGATCCCGCCAAGCTAGATAAGAGCAAGTATTGCAGGTTTCACAAGGATGTTGGCCATGACACCGATGAGTGTAGGCAATTGAAAGATGAAATTGAGTTTTTGATTCGAAAAGGAAGGTTGAACAAGTATACTGGAGATGGAGGGGACAGAAACAATAATGGAAGGAAGAACTTTGAAGATCGTAGGAGGGACCAAGACGATCAGGGGCGGAATCCCCAACCTAGAGGGCCGGTTATAAATGCAATTTTTGGAGGACCGCGACGCCCTCGAGGGCCTGTGATAAACACGATCTTTGGAGGTCCAACTGCTGCTGGATTGTCCAAAAATTCCAGAAAGGCATATACTAGGGAGGTTATGCATATTGTTGGAGAAGCCCCGAAGAGGGCCAGGACAGAAGTAACATTGGCTTTTGATGATTCTGACCTAGAGGGCGTGAAGTTTCCCCATGACGACCCGCTGGTCATAACACCGATAATAGGAAATAGCCCGGTTAAGAGGGTCCTTGTGGATAATGGTGCTTCTGTGGATATCTTGCTCCACGACACCTTTCTAAGGATGGGGTATAACGACTCCCAGTTGACACCAACCGACATGCCGATATATGGATTTGCTGGAGTAGAATGTCCTGTGGAAGGGATAATCAAATTGCCAACCACCATAGGTACGGAGCCAAGGCAAGCAACGCAGATGCTGGATTTCGTGGTGGTAAAGCCTAGTTCAACTTATAATGCTATAATGGGGAGAACAGGGATACATGCCTTCAAGGCAGTCCCCTCTTCCTACCATTTAGTCATGAAGTTTCCCACCCGAAACGGGATTGGAGAAGAGAGAGGAGATCAAAAAATGGCTAGAAGCTGTTATGTGGCCTCTTTGAGGGCAGATGGAGTCGGGGGGCAGGTTCTTCCTATTGAAGATATGGATGTTCGAGAAAATGATGAGAATAGAGGAAGGCCAGCAGAAGAATTGGTTTCGGTTCCTTTAGACCCCGAGAATCCTGAGAGGATGACTTTCATTGGAGCCACATTAGAGGAGCCCCTTAGAGGGAAGTTAGTAAAATTTTTGCAAGAAAATATTGATGTGTTTGCATGGTCAGCAGCTGATATGCCAGACATAGACCCGGAGTTAATTACTCACAAACTAAACGTGGATCCAAGCCGGAAGACAGTGAAACAAAAGAAAAGAATTTTTGCCCCGGAAAGACAAGAGGCTATAAAACAGGAAGTAGAAAAGCTCTTAGAGGCTGGTTTCATCGAGGAGATTCAATTTCCGGAGTGGTTAGCAAACCCTGTAATGGTGAAGAAGGCTAATGGAAAGTGGAGGATGTGTATAGACTTCACTGATCTGAATGATGCATGCCCCAAAGACTGTTTTCCGCTGCCTAGAATTGATACTTTGATTGATGCCACTACTGGACATGAGATGCTGAGTTTCATGGATGGATTTAGTGGATACAGCCAGATCAAAATGCATAAGGATGACATTCCAAAGGTATCATTTATCACTGACTTTGGTGTTTATTGTTATCTTGTTATGGCGTTTGGTCTCAAGAATGCAGGAGCCACCTATCAAAGGTTGGTGAATAGAATTTTTAAGGATCTTATTGGTAAGACTATGGAAGTCTATGTTGATGACATGTTAGTCAAGAGTCTAGTAAAGACTGATCATATAGCCCATTTAAGGGAAGCTTTTGAGGTCCTGAGGTACCACAAGATGATGTTGAATCCTACGAAGTGTGCTTTCGGAGTAGGATCTGGAAAATTCTTGGGACTGATGGTCTCAAAGAGGGGAATTGAGGCTAACCCGGATAAAATAAAGGCGATCCTGGACATGGAACCACCAAAAACTGTTAAGGATGTTCAGAAGCTTACAGGAAGGGTTGCTGCGCTAGGACGATTCATCTCCAAGTCGGGGGACAAGTGTTTATCATTCTTCAAGTCGCTAAAAAGCATCAAAGACTTTGTATGGAGTGAGGAAAACCAGAAGGCATTTGAAGAGTTAAAGAAGTATATGGCCCAGGCCCCATTATTGGCCAAGCCAGTTCTGAGTGAAATTTTATTCTTGTACTTGGCTGTTTCAGAGAGCGCCTTGAGCGCGGTGTTGGTTAAGGAGGAACTGAAAGTCCAGAAACCCGTATACTATGTCAGCAAAATTTTGCATGGTGCTGAGTTGAATTATTCAACTATTGAGAAATTCGCTTTAGCCTTGGTAATGGCTTCAAGAAAGCTGCGTCCTTATTTTCAAGCTCACCAGATTGAAGTACTAACAAATCAGCCACTGAGAAATATCATTCACAGTCCCAAGGCAAGTGGAAGACTGATTAAGTGGGCAATAGAGTTGGGAGAGTTCGATCTCAAGTATAAGCCACGTACGGCCATAAAAGCCCAGGCACTAGCTGACTTCGTGGTGGAATGTACCATACCCAACCAAGAAGTCGGGGGGCAGGAAGATACCATACCTCAAGACAAGGGAGTCGACAATGGGGACAAGGAGAAAGAATATTGGGTTCTCTATTTTGATGGAGCATCAAAGACAAAATCGAGCGGAGCAGGGTTGGTTTTGCAAAGCCCTGATGGATTCTTAATTGAGTATGCTATGAAGCTAGACTTCCCAACCACAAACAATGAGGCAGAGTATGAAGCCCTGATTGCTGGTCTTGGTCTAGCTGGGACACTTAGAGTCAAAAACTTAAAGGTCCGTGGAGACTCGAAGCTGATCATATCCCAGGTAAAGGGAGAATTTGAGGCAAGGGATGATACGATGGCTAAGTATGTTCGCCTAGTAAGGGCTGTGATGACCCAATTTAATGAATGCCATGTTGAACACATTCCAAGGGAAGAAAATGCTAAAGCAGATGCGCTATCAAAGTTTGCTTCATCTGAGATTGAAGAGAGTTCAGGAAGTGTGTACTTTCGTGTTTTGAAGACACGAAGCATAGATATTAAGCTTGTGGCTCCCATAGGCTTGGGGACGTCATGGATTGATCCCATCAAGGCTCACATTCAGACCGGTTGGTTGTCAAGCGATGCAACTGAGGCACGGAAGTTAACTATTCGAGCACTAAGGTACTCCTTGATAGATGGAATTCTGTATAAGAGATCTTTCGTGGTTCCTTACTTGAGGTGTCTCAGGCCCGATGAGGCACGCTTGGCTCTTGAGGAAGTGCATGAAGGTATTTGTGGGCAACACTTGGGGGGCAGGGCCTTGGCTCATAAGATAACCCGTTTAGGCTTCTATTGGCCAGAAATGATGACTGATGCCAAAGAATATATAAAGAAGTGTGATCGCTGTCAGAAGCATGCACCAGTTGTTAGACAACCCCCCGAGATGCTGACCTCTATCAACTCGCCTATTCCCTTTGCTATGTGGGGGATGGATATTCTAGGACCTTTTCCTATGGCCACGGCACAAAAGAAATTTCTGATTGTAGCCATTGATTATTTCATCAAGTGGATCGAAGCCAAACCCTTGGCCAAAATCACAACTAAGCAGGTTGCACAATTCCTGTGGGAAAATATTATGTGCCGATATGGAATTCCCCGTATCCTCGTCACTGACAATGGAACACAATTCAACGATGAGGAATTCAAGAAGTATTGTGAAGAAAATGAAATTGAGTTACGATTCACCTCTGTGGCTCACCCGCAAGCCAATGGGCAAGCAGAGGTAGCAAATCGGATAATCCTGGATGGACTAAAGAAGATGATCGAGAAGTCAAGGAATAATTGGGTGGATGAGATACTTCCCATATTATGGGCCTATAGGACTACCTGTAGAGTCACGACAGGAGCAACTCCTTTCATGTTGGCATATGGGGCAGAAGCAGTAGTTCCCGTGGAGATATCACATTCCTCTCCAAGGATTCAGGCTTTCAATGCTGTAGAAAATGAGGAAGGGCAGAGGTTAGCCCTGGATCTAATTGATGAAGTGCGAGATGAGACACATGCAAAGATAGTAGAATATCAGAAAAAGGCTTCATTCTATTACAACCTAAGGGTTAAAGAGAGATTTTTCAAACAAGGAGATCTAGTCTTGAGAAAAATAGAGGCTTCTGGTGTCGGACAGAAAGGAAAGCTTGCCCCGAATTGGGAAGGGCCGTACAGAGTCAAGAGCGTTCAGGGTAGAGGAACCTACAAGCTGGAAACTATGGAAGGTTTTGAAGTCCCGAGGACCTGGCACGCACAAAACCTGAAGGTTTACTACGTGTAAGATAGGTGAAGTACGATTCTCACTTGTCATTGTGACAAGTAGGTTTAAAAGCACCTTGAAGCTTTGCTTGCGTAGGATTTTATATTCCAGTAGAATTTACATTGTCTAGTTATTGTTGATTAGGGTCGAACCCATGCTATGTAAGGTTTTGGAAAACCAGACTTCATATTAAAGAGTTTGAAATTATTTCTATCTAAGGATGTTTAAAGTTCAAATGTGTGTTAAGATTGTAAAGTTAAAACAGAAAGAGGCAAGAAAAGCAACATATAAAATATAACCCCGAAGGGTAACAAGTTTAGATATGAATAAAGTTCAAAAAGAAGATATACAAAAAGTTAGGCCTTGGAAGGCTGAGATTCCTCAGAACCACTATCCGAAGTCTCCTCGGAAGTCTCAGTCGTTTCTTCGGACGTCTCGGTTGTCCCCTCCGAAGTCCCTGTAGAAGTTCCCTCTGCAGGAGATGCTGGCTGTTGAGGCGCTGCTTTTGGAGGCTCTTCCACCCTGGCCTTCTTAGCGACAGGCTCAAACTCCTCCTCGGAAAAATCTTCCTCCTCTCCGTCCTTGATCATAACAGCAAGCTTCTCAGTAACACCTCCAAGCTCTGGAACCCGCATAGGGCAAGGAAAGGGGGACTGTTCAAGGACCTCTGGAAACTCATCCTGGATGGCCTCCACAGCAGCATCCCAGCCCTCTTTATAGCTAACTGGGTGAAGAAGGGAATCATGCTCCACCATCAAGTCCTTGAATTCTTGGGTGTCCATCCAGCCATCAAAGGCTTTGTCCTTCTGCGCCTTCAGAATGACATTTTCGGCCCGGGCCGTCTCCAGGTCAGAAGTGGAAGAGGCCAGTTGAGCTTCAAGGGCCTCTATTTTCTGGTTGGCCTCCTCCAACTTCTTGTTGGCATCTTCCAGGCCAACCTTCCAAGCCTTAGCTTGGTGAATTGCCCCTTGGAAATGGGCGTTAGCCTGCAAAAGAAACAACGAAAGTTTAGAAAAGAAACATGGAAAGATAAGTACGAAGGGCATAAGTAAAGGACGTACCGTCGCCAGAGCCTGGGCTCCAAATAGCTCATTCCCCTCTAAGTCCTGTTGAAGGACAAAATCTTGATAATCCACCGGGGAGATGGAATGCTTAGACCATTCCTTGGACAGCGCCGTGTTGCCCACGATTGAGTCCTTACCCCGGATCCCCCAGGCAGGTTGAAAATAGGCCCCTGGCCTCTGCTTGGTGCGCAAAACTTGGCTGGGGCCTTCCTCGCTTGGCTCCATTGCCTGAAGGAGGAACTCGGGGAAGCGATCACCAAGTCGAGGGTCTTTAAAGACCTTCCCAGCCCTCTTCATCCTGGTTGTCTCCAGGTCCTTCAGCTTGGTAGCCTCCTCAATCTTCTCAGCCACTGCAACAAACAAAGTCAGTTGAAAACCAATGAAATAAAAGTGCAGGAAATAAAGGAGGTAAGAAAGGGAACTTACTTTTCTTATTAACGGGCGAAAGGCCGCGTTCTACCAGGACGGTCTCCCGGATAAGGTCCCAAGAATGGGAAGTACCGTTGTCTTGCGTAAGGAGGTTGAAACCTCTAGCCTCCTCCTCAGACAAAGTTATGTCATTTGGGCTCCCGTCCACGGCCAGCCCAAAGGATGATCGAAACAGGGAGCCCCAATCTCCACCTTCTCAAATAACAAACAAAAAATCTTTCTTCCACCCCAAGTTATTGTCAGGGATGGACTTCCCATTCACGATATGGGGGATAGTGGGGCGCTGGTTGATAGAAACCCAACCCGGACTTTTATCAGGGCTGTTTTTGAACTGAAAAATCTTCCTGAAGACAGCAACAGATGTGGGGACGTTGTGCTTGGCGCATTGCGACAGATAGCACAGAATCAACCTCCAGGAATTAGGGGGAAGTTGGCAAGGGCTGATGCCCACATGAGCCAGTAGCAAAGGAATGAATGGATGAAAAGGGAGTCTAATACCTGCCCTTAGAGTGTCCCTACAGACGCATAGCGCGTCCTTCTTCCACTGACAGGCCCTGTCGGCCGGACCCGCAAGAACCAGCTTAAAAGGCTCCTTGATTTTGAAGCAGCTGCTCAACTTTTCCAGCTCCTTGGGATCCCGTAAAGCACTAATATGATCGTGCGCGTCCAGATGCGCATCAGACGGATACTCGTCCTCTCGAGTGTTGATCATGTCGTTTAAGGAAGTATACCTCGATCGAATAGGAAAATCGTTGGACTTTCTAGCCACGTTCATCTTGGCCAAGCGAGTCATTCTTTTGTCAGCCATCTGAAAAAGTAAGGGGCATGTAAATAGGCTATCTTAAAATGGCACACAATGGAAAAATAGACACGAAAAGCAAAGGGAGGAATCTTACCTGAAGAAGCGCTCTTGAAAAAGGCTTTGAGCTCCGACTTGCTGTTATTCCTCTGAAAATCTTAGCAGGAAGATAAAGAAGAAAACTAAGAAATGAGAAAGTGAGGAGTAATAACCTTTCCTCATTCCTTTATATAAGAGGAAAAGGAAGTTGAAGGGACGAAAAGCCCATTGAGAACAAAAGGCCATAGGAAAAAGCCCAGAAAAAAGAATATTCCAGAATATTCCTAGGAATTCTAGAGCATTCTAAACAGGGTGTATTAAGCCCAGATCAATAAAAGAGGCCCAATAAGATTTGAAAAGGCCCAATAAAAGAGGCCCAATAAGATTTGGAAAAGCCCAATAATAGAGGCTCAGTAAGATTTGGAAAAGCCCAATAATAGAGGCTCAGTAAAATTTAATAAGGCCCAACAAAAAAGGCCAGGCCCAAATCTAATCAGGATTTGGAAAATACAATACCCTAAATTAAAGCTAAATAAAGAAGGCTAGTGGAAGACCAGGAACCAGGTCGAAATCCAGGTCGTTAATCCTGCCCGAAATCTTTCGAGCAGACACCCGAAAATAACGGGTAAAAAAGACCAGAATCCAGGTCGAATTCCAGGTCGTGAATCCTGCCCGAAATCTTTCGAGCAGACACCCGAAAATAGCTGGAATAACGGGACTGAATTGAGGTCGAAGCTTCGACCAGGAATGAGGTCGAATAAACCAAACATCTTTCAAAAAATGGGGATTAAAAACCCAGGTCGAAGTTCGACTAGGATCCTGGTCGAATTCCAGGTCGTGGATCCTAGTCGAAATCCTTCGACCAGGAAGCAGGAAAACCAAAGAATCTTCGAACAGGATTCAAGTTGAAATATCGACTAGAATCCTAGTCGAAATCCTAATCGATAGGCTCATGACAAGAAGCTAAAAAAAAGGGTGGAATTTTCGACCTAGATCCAGGTCGAATTTTCGACGAGGATCCTGGTCGAATTCCAGGTCCTAAATCCAGGTCGAAATTTCGACTAGGATCCTGGTCGAATTCCAGGTCATGGATCCTAGTCGAATTCCTTCGACCAGGATGGCAAGGCTGACCCCTATTTTCGACTAGGATCCAGGTCGAAATTTCGACTAGGATCCTGGTCGAAAAAGGACTGGAAATCTGAAAAATCCAGAAAATTAGGGAAAATCCCAGAAAATTAGGGAAAATCCCAGAAAATTAGGGAAAAATCCCAGAAAATTAGGGAAAATCCCAGAAAATTAGGGGAAAATCCCAGAAAATTAAGGAAAATCCCAGAAAATTAGGGAAAATCCCAGAAAATTAGGAAAAATCCCAGAAAATTAGGGAAAAATCCCAGAAAATTAGGGAAAATCCCAGAAAATTAGGGAAAAATCCCAGAAAATTAAGGAAAATCCCAGAAAATTAGGAAAAATCCAGAAAATTAGGGAAAAATCCCGGAAATAAGGGGAAAATTCTTGGAAATTAAGATAATTCCTGAATAAAAGGAAAAATTCATTGTAAATGTGTAGGTCGCTCCACACTTTACGGAAAAACGAAACCCTGTAAGGGAACAAATAGACTTAACTTCTGCGAAACCTAATCAATGTTTCCCAAAAGTTGGGGGGCAAATGATGGGGATAAATAAATTATGATTGTATAATTAAATACTGCATTAATTGTACAAGCTGTGGGCTGCTAGGCCCAGTAAAAAGATATATGATACTCAGACCAGAAAGGTTAAGCCTGATGGACCAGATCATGCCTGATGGAATAAAAAAGGCCCAAAAGCCCTGATTATTAATTAATTTCGTAATTAATTAATAAGGGAAAAATCAGATGTTGAGAAGAGTCCCGATAAGGATATAAATCCTTAGAGATTAGCCTCAAGGGGACCTAAAAGGATAAGGAATCAGTTTTCTACTATCTAGGACTCCAAAGTCCATTCTAATTATGAGACTTGCCCACCAAGTCTCCTATACCAAGTACAATTCAAGGACTCCCAACATCTATATAAGGGGTCTCACCCCACCAATCAGAACTACGTTTTTTGGCTTGATTCTCTAATTCACAGAGATACGTAGGCATCTCGTAAAGGCAGATCGAGCCACGAAACACGAGAGCAGCCATTAAAGGCCTTGAGCTCCCGAATCTTAGTAATAAATACAGCAAATAATAACCTTAGTTTTTTATCCATAACAATATATTTTCAAGAATTTAAACAAAAAATAAGTAGGTACAAAAATGAATAGAATAATAATGTAAAATTACTTTTTTGCCTAAATTTTTGGATAATATTTGTTGGACAAAAATTTTAAACCAATCGCTGAATTAAACATTTTTCGTGGGCTTTGCGAGGGCTTAAAATCGTCAAAATTTTATTTATAGAACTCACGGTAGAGTCGAAATAAAATCAAACGGAACTCGGTAATTTTTTTTAAATATTTGAATTTGAATTTGATTATTATTTTTTCTATTCTAAATTATTAAACATTTCTTGAATCAAAAATAAAATATTTATTCATTGCGCGCGCAAACATTAAAAATGTGGTAGTCGGTTAGTCATTACCGTAATTGAGTTTATATAATACACGAAATTATTTTTATATTTATGCTATTCATACTACTTTTTTCAAAGTCTAAAAAAGATAATTCGTTTGTCGGTTTAATGACATTGAAATAAGATAAATGATATACACTATTTATTCTGGCTAAAACAAAAATATACTGAGGTTAAAATAAATTTAAACTTAAACTAAGTTTAAGTACAATTAGTTGGATTTGGTGGTGTAATGGATTTCGGGTTAAAATAAAATAACAAAACCTATTCATTCATCTGTAAATAAATATATTTTTGAATTAGTAATTTGTCGTATATTATACACTATTTATCTTGGCCTTGGTATAGTAATTAGTTGAATTTAGTCATACACTATTTATCTTGGCCTTGGTACAGTAATTAGTTGAATTTGGTTAGGTAAAGTGAATATACCACTTTACCCACTTTTCCTAATTTTTTCTCACAAAATTACACTTTTTCATAATTCTCGTGTTCAAAGCAAACATATAGAATTCAACGGGACATAGAAAGTAACTCTTTTTTTTTGTACCTTTTGTACCTTTAGCTTCAAAATTTATTCCAAACATCAAATGTATCACCCGGAGGTGACGCTGGGAGTTAGAGAGGCTCTCCTCTTATCTAAATCTCCTCACATATACATCTAATCTATACAAATCTTCATGTTACTCTAACTGAGGTTGATATGTCTCAAGATCACTCTTTTATCTATACAAATCTTCATGTTACCCTAATTGAGGTTGATATGTCTGTTTGGAACAAGTTTCAAAGCCAAGAAGAGATCAAAAGTAAAAAGTTATACAGCAATAAGAATGATAATCAATAACTTGTCTAATAGAGTATAAAAAAACTAGTATATTCATCTGATGCAACGTAGACAGAAAAAATGCCTTGAAATTGCCACAGATCATACAAAAACGAAACAAACGAAGAGCCATTTAGTCCTCGAAAAAACACCCTCATGTATAAGAATCCTACAAATACCAAAAGTTCCTATAGAGCATTCTCCTTGGTGCAATTATTACCTGCCGTGTGCTTTTGTCGCCCAACATAAAAGTATCCTAACCTAACAGGCAAAAACCCTTGTATTGATTGTAATGTATGTCGGACTTGTTAATCAATATGTCTTATCAATAATCCATGCCTCCCATACCACCCATGCCGCCGCCCATTGGCATGTCTTTATCGTCCTTGGGGAGTTCAACGACAATGGCTTCCGTAGTTGTCATCAAGGAAGATACACTGCATACATGAACATGCAGATAAACACGGTTACTTGCACTGAACAAACGGTTTCAGAACAAGAGAAGACCAAAGTAGCTGTCTTTCTTACCTTGCGGCATCAACCAATGCTGTTCTAATTACTTTCAGAGGGTCAATAATTCCAGCTTTGACCATATCAACATAAGCACCTGTTGGTGATAATTTCAGATTATATATTAGACGAGAAAAAAAGATAATCAAGAGAAACAAACAAAACAAACAGATAGACTTGCCTTCAGCCGCATCATAACCAAGATCAGGGTCATCCTGCTCCAACAGCTTGCCAACAACAACAGCCCCCTCCACACCAGCATTAGATGCGATAGTGTGTACCGGTGTCTGCGATAACAAGTTTTTATTATGGCTCAATACACTATTGGAGACATAAAAAATATGAAACAAAAAATCAGACATAAACAAGTGACTCTTCGAATCACAGCAAGAGACTGTTAGAGCATTTCGAGATAGACCTTAAGGGCATCTCGAATAATCTGCACACCAATTTTCTGGTCAAAGTTGGCTGTTGGAAGCTTTTCTAACTCTTTAGTCGCGTATAAGAGAGCAACTCCCCCACCTGCAAATACGACAAGTTTAGTATGTCTTTTCTGGTCTTTCATCAAAACACGAACATATATAGGAGAAAATTATTACCTGGCACGATTCCTTCCTCGACAGCAGCCTTTGTGGCATTCAGCGCATCTGTAACTCTATCCTTCTTCTCGCCTACTTCGGTTTCACTAGCTCCTCCAATCTACAAAAGATGGAAAATTTTGAACACAGATTAGCTCTGAAATAAATAATGTTATAATTGAGTTTTCCAGATGCAGGACAAACCTTCAGTACAGCAACACCACCAGAAAGCTTGGCTAATCTTTCTTGAAACTTCTCTTTGTCATAATCAGAAGTACTTAATTCAATTGATGACCTTATCTGTATCAGAGACAAAAGATAAACATTGAACATCAAAAATTACAGTGTACTACTTGGCTCATAGAGTGGGTAAGCCAGCCAATCCTGGTCAATAACAATCCATGTTGGATATGGAAGGAGCGCACTAACCTGTTCACACCTCTCTTCTATAGCTTTTTTCTCACCAGCACCATCAAGAACAACAGTGTCATCCTTGGATATTGTGATCTAGATTAAACGTTCTTGTCAGAAAAAAATATATATCGAAAAGGAGTTGCATCTACAATAATTTCTCTGTAATTTGGTTGAGGTGCTATACCATTTTTATTAAAATACATGACCAGACAAGAATTATCAAGAGTTTGCAATTTTGCATGTTTTTATGATAAAATTGCCACATGCTATATGTAACTACATTGTAGATTACCTTGTTTGTGCTATTGGTAATACAAGGCATAAACTCAATAACCAATATAATTTCAAGAACAAGTTACAAAAGATCTACCTTTTTGCATGACCCGAACATATCTAACTCCACATTGTCAAGGTTCATACCAAGCTCTTCAGTTATAACCTATAAACCAAATGTATACAGGTTAGCTGGGTACTCCTAAATGAGCAAAATTTATGTAAAGAGTAAAATATTTGGCAAAATATCCAACCTGGCCACCAGTAAGGACAGCAAGATCCTGGAGATTAGACTTTCTGTTATCTCCAAACCCAGGAGCTTTGATTGCACAAACCTAAAAAGAACCATGAAAGGAAGATGAGTTCATTCTAATTTTAAATTTATCAAAAGTTTTTTTTGAAGAAAAATCATTACTGCACGTGTACTAAGAAAGAGAACCTTAATTCCAGCACGTAGCTTATTTAAAATTAATGTAGCTAATGCTTCACTGTCAACATCTTCAGCAACTATTAACAAAGGCCTTTGTCTCTGAAAAATTCTTACATTAGTAAACATAAATGTGTAGCAAAGAGAAGCAATCAATAGTGAGTCAACAGCTATGCGGTAGCAAATACCTTTAACGCCAACTCTAATACTTTTACCACTGCATTTATGCTAGAGATTTTCTTTTCATGAATCAATATAAGTGGATCATCTAACTCCTGTGAGAAATAGGAAAATCTGTTAATTTTGAATATCCAAATACATCTGAATATACATAACTTTAATTGAAAAAAAACTGAAGTAAGCAGCTCTTGTTCATCACAATCGAAATCCTTTTAAAGATAGTTCAATTTTATAGAAACTAAGGCTTACACATTTCTGGTTCTTCTGATTTGTGATGAAATATGGTGATATGTAACCCCTATCGAGCTTCATTCCTTCAACAACTTCCAACTCATTGTACAGTGTCTTTCCATCCTGCATCAGTTTTAAAGAGAACATACATCCATATTCGGCATCAAATTTATTAAGATTTCAAGATCAAAATTTACTACTAAAGATTTAAACTAAACATGTCGCAAGAATACAAAAAGAAAATTGTAGTCAGAAAAAAAGACAGGTTGCTAGAACTTAATTGTTTCCACATGTTTAACTTAGAGAGGCAAGCAAAACAGGGTATCAGGTGATAATACTTGGAACAAGTTTGAGAAAGTACAATAATCGAGACATTCCTTTTGAGAAGCTTAACTTTTGGTGAGGACATCAAGTTTTTAAAATTTTTTATTTTTTTTATTGATTAATAGTTTAAAGGTGGATAGAACTGACATCAGCACTTGGTATTTAGCAAATCTGATTGATTTCCATGGCTCACATAATTATCCATTTCAAACACTAGAGTAGACTAATAGAATCTTAAAATGCTTGCATATATCTTGGCGAGGGCTACAGTTTCGTTACTACCAACATGTAAGCGGTACAAAAAATAGGCTGACATTATTTAAAACCTATTGCTGATTTTTTGAAATGTTGCCTAATAGATAAAACTTACCTGGATTGTTATTACTCCCTCCTTGCCAACCCTTTCCATTGCCTTCGCAATTAACTCTCCGATTTCCCTCTCACCATTTGCAGATATAGTTCCAACCTTCAAAAATACAAAGACAGCCATTATTTACAAACATGGTCATGTCACAAATATTGACAAACTACTTAATGTTATAAAACAAACCTGTGCAATTTCTTCAGATGTGCTTATCATCCGTGCTCGACTCTTTAAGTTTGTAACCACAGCATCTACGGCCATGGTAATGCCACGTCTAAGGTCCATTGCATTCATACCAGCTGCAACTGATTTGCAACCTTCAGTGAATATCGCACGGGTGAGGACTGTTGCACAAGTAGTACCTGGATTTTCGTACAAAAAGAGGTAGATTAGATGACTTTAAGCACAAGCAAAAACCCGAAACATGTAAATATCATTTGTTAGAAATGGTAATTTCTGGAATATGCACATGAGTTAGAGAGCAGTCCGCGTATAATCTAGTAGTATACTATAACCAAAATATACTTGCTACGAAGAAAACCACCATCATGTTTTCGGAAAAACACTGACCAAGTATGAAATGAACAAAAAAGGTCAGCCACCCTTTTGATTTATTAAATCCTATATTTCATTTTGTGAAGCAAGTAAAAATTACCCTCTAGAATACAATCATGAAACAAGAATATAAAGGTAAGACTTTACCATCCCCAGCAACATCATTGGTTGCGTTTGCAACCTGTTTGACAAGGCTTGCTCCGATGTTCTTCACTTTGTCCTTAAACTCGATACTTTTAGCAACTGTTACCCCATCTTTAGTAACTTTTGGTGCCCCATAAGGTTGCTCAATGACCACGGTACGCCCCTTAACAGTGATACAACAAATTGTTTAACTAATCAAAAAAAATTTAAAAACTACTGATTCATACTAGAATATAACCATGTAATTGTTGGCTAGAACGAGTACCAATAGATGTGCTCCATTTTAAATTAGAAATTCAAAATAAAAATTTCAACAACCAAGTCTTCCCAATACAACAATAAGTCAATAAGACATAATGGTAAGACAACCGACAGATCACTATAAAAATTGTACTAAATTAACAAAAAATATGAACAGCTATAAAACTCGAAGTACCTTAGGCCCCATAGTTACTCTAACTGCATCAGCGAGCTCTTCAACACCTTTTAGCATTAAAGCTCGGGCTTCAACCCCAAATCTAATATCCTTGGCAGCATAGTTTCTACTTAAATTTAACCTACTCCCAATCTTTACAAACAAAAACAGAGACCAAAAAACATAAACATCAAACTTCCACAAAAAATGAAGCAAATTTCACAACTAAATTTTACACTCTGTCAATCAATTTCGTAAAAATACCTGTTTGCTGCTGTTTGAAGCAATCCTGCACAACAATCACAATTGGGTTCTCATATTAGATTAAAGTTCCGAACTTTACAACAAACTAATTGCAAATTCAAATTGGCTAAAAGTCTATGCTAAAACTACAATAAAGATCAAAACTTTAAATCAACAACATGGGTTGGCTCAAAGCATAAACACCAAACAATATGTTGCAAATTCTAAAGGGTTTACTTAAATTAGAATAAAAATCAAAACTTTAAGCAAAAACAACAATCAACAATCAAATTGCAGCCAATTCAAAAGGGTTGGCTCCAATTAGAATAAAAATCAAAACTTCAAGCAAAAACATCAAACAACATGTTGCAAATTCAAAAGGGTTGGCTCCAATTGTAAAAAAGATCAAAACTTTACAAGAAACAAACATAAACAAATGAATTATAATACATATGGGTGAAAGTACCGTGCTTTGGAGGCAAGATTTGCTGCAAATCTGTACATGATTTTTCTGGGATTGTTGCAGAATAATCAAATGTTTGTAAAAGTGAGAACTATTAGAAGATGCAAGAAGAAGAAATAGACAGGCAGACTATATAAATATAAGTGTGGAGGAAGAGAAGGGCCTAGAAGAAGCAGGGTTTTAGCCTTTTAGGGTTTAGGGGTTTTGCAAAAACACTAACAGCAATCCTGAATTTAGTAATTTATTTAATTGTCAAATTGTTAGTATCAAATTGTCAAATTTATTTAATTTATGTTGGAGTACTTTTTATCTTTTAAATATAATATTAGGAGGTATGTGAATGTAATTTTACTAATTTTTTTAAATCTTTATGGTATAGTTTTCTGTAATATTTTATTAGGTCCAAATTTTTAACTAAATTGTTTCTATCTTCTAAAATGGGAAACAGTTTCAGAGAAGTAGATTGTAACTAAACTTTTGGGCTTTGAAAAGAGAACTGTTGGGCCATATTATGGTGTTAGAGTCTAACATTAAAGCCAGTTTAGGGAGGGTGTTCGGTTCGAATACTCATGCTTCATTTATTTGATTTAAATACCAATCTCTATGTTTTGTTCGTTTTGATTTTACACACATTTTAATATGTTTGATGGTTTGTAAAATTTTGTTTTAATAAATAAAAGTTGATACTATATGATTTAGTTCACAAAATATGAAAACTTTTATAATTATAGTTTTAACTAGTTCAAATATATGTGTAACAAATTAAAACAATAAAAGAAAATAGAGGGAGTATTATTGGCATAGGTGATATGATTGTTTTAAGCCATCAATTAGGTGAGAGTAGGGCTGTAATTCGGGTCGAGCGAGCCGAGTTTCGAGCCGGACATAATTCGAGCTGAGATTAATCGAGTCGAGTCGAGCCGGCTCGTTTAACTGACCGGCTCGTTTAGTTAAACGAGCCTAAACCTCTGGCCGAACTCGACTCGTTTAATTTCACGAGTTGAGTCGAGCCGGCTCGAGTAATTAAACGAGCCGGAATCTCTGCCCGAACTCGGCTCGTTTAGTTGAATCTCTGCCCGAACTCGGCTCGCTTAACTAAACGAGCCGAGTCGAGCCCAGTTAAACGAATTCGAGCCGGGCGAGCTCGCGAGCCGCCCGACTCGAATTAGAGCCCTAGGCGAGAGTTCAATGGTTTCTCAGATACTTGGACTACATTTTTTTAACATGTCTCGAATAAATGTTTGAATTGTTTGAACCATTATATTGATGCAAATATTTGCTCTTATCTATTCATAAAACAAGCTAATCGCCATTTACTTGGCCAAATCATTGCTATAAAAACCTCATCATCCGTTACATATTCATTCTGTCATTAGTAGCTGACAAATAATACATAAAACTATGAATATATTTACTGATTTTACTGCTCTTTTGTCAACTTTGCTTTTAGTGTTGGTACCTACTATGGTTGTGCATGGTGCTACAACATCATCACTTTGTAACCAAACACCTTTTCCCCAGTTATGCCATCATCAGTCTTGCTTTAAATAAAGTTGCAATGGCTTCGCAAACATCAGCTCCATCTCGTAAAAAATCAAAAGGACGGCGCTTACTAAATCATGATCTGCCAGAGTGGCTCTCGACGAGTGATCGCAGGCTTCTTGTGGCAAATGCACCCGTAGCTGATATCGTGGTAGCGCAGAACTGTCGGGTAATTTTAAGACCATCTCTGAGGCCTTGGCTGCAGCAAAGACCGGGAGTAAGAGATTTGTTATCTTGGAAGGCCCTGGGGGGATTATTTGAGGACAATTGTTATGAAAAGTTATATATCTAGAAGATTTAATCGACCTTTCCTGTTGGCTTCCGTGGAACGATACTTGGAATCGTGTAAACACATCGTATTATGCCGAATATATGAATAGGGGGAGTGGTGCAGGTACTGCAGGCAGGGTGATATGACTAGGGCATCAGATCATAACAAATGTTAAGGGAGATGAAGGATTTTCAATTAGAAGTTTGTTAAATGATAAGGTGAATTTATGTTTTTTTACTAATTAATTAATCACACACGCTAAAAATCGAACTCTTGACCTCTCGCAAAATTACTGCACCAACCTTTTATTTACAAATTTATGTTAGTTGTTGGAAGGTGGAGTTCAAGTCACACCTCACAAGAAATTGCATAGGAATATAAAATACCATCATATCAGGAGAATAGGTCCTAGCACTACAAGAAATATACCCATTTGCGATGAAATTTTTACACTACAATACAATTCGTCGCAATTGGCTCAATTGTGACAAAACATATTCGACGTTTTTGCTCAAATCTTAAGTTCAAATTTTCGTCACAAGTAACCATTTCGTCATAAGTATCAATTCTGTCGCAAACCCCAATTTTGTCACAAGTACATATTTCGTCATAAATAACCATTTCGTCACAAGTATTCATTTCGTCATAAAGTTAAGAAAAATATCACAAGTTAGGGAAGTGGAGCTCACTTTTAGTGAGCTAATAACTACACTTTCGACGGTATATTTCGTCATTTTATCCTAAATTTACGACGACAGTATGTCGTAAGTTATCATCTTGGGCCCACAAACTTGTCAAAATTAATTTAAAAACAAACAAATGAATAAAATAATAAAGAACAACCAAAATTTATTAGTAAAACATTATTCTTGCGACGAATTTGCATTCCATCGTAAAACCATGCGACGATTTGACGTGTTCTGTTGTAAAGTGACGCGCCCAATTATTCCGTCGCAAGTTTTCCGTCGCAAATGATCATATTTCTTGTTGTAGTGTAGAAACAAGATAACCTAAAAGTTAATGGTTTTCTTTTATATGAGAAGAATTATTAGATTATGATTCAAGAACAATGAACTAAACATATGTTGTATCATTACATTATTAATCACATATCTTCAATCTCTAAGAACAATGCCATTAAACTATTTATCTGTCCAAGTGTGTACCAAAGTCCAGTCTGATCCCGGGAAAGGACCATCAGTCGTCGCAAAATAAAAACCATCAGGCTCAGCTAACCAGTAACACAGATTCAACCCATTGCCTTCATCTTGGTGAGAGCATTTATAATAATAACTTTTGTTAAACACTTCAAACGCATTGTCTAATTTTTTCTGATTCCACCAGAAGTGACAAAAATACATAGTTCTCAGAAAGAACTGCACATTGAAATCCCATTTCATTTCTTGACCTTGTTGAAGATGGAATTCACCGATCTCGTCGTCTTTGGATGCGCAATGAACCCATATTGGATCGTTGATTCCGTTCCGTACATGTATTTCGAAGCTGAAAGTTAAAGCATTGTTTGCAGCACAAAGTTTTGTAGTTTGAATGATCAGAAGAAAGAGAAAGAGATTTCTCATTATTATGCACTTGTACATTTATTAAAATTAAAACTTGTAATTGTTTCCTATTGATTTATATTATAGTTGGATTGCAATAAATATATATCATACTAGATATTACATAATTTCAACTATTTGGATTGTAATTAATTATCACTAGAAACTTGATATGATTAGTCAAAAATGGATTGAGATATGAGATAACAAAAGATATAAGACCACTAATTACATTATGTTATGAAATACCCTTGTGTCCATATCGTTACCGAAAATGGATATTCATTAGTACTCCCTAGAGATGCACAAAAGGTTTACCGGGGCTTAAAAAACCCGAGTTTTTTGGGCCGGGTTTTTTGGGCTTTGACTTTGACCGGGCCGGGCTTTCCGGAAATGTCAGAGCCCGTTTAGACCTTCGAGGCGGGCCTAATCGGGCTTTTTTTCCGGACCGGATCGGATCGGGTCGGGCTTTTTTATAATTTAAATCGGATCGAGTATTATTAGAGATTCTGAAGAATACATGTGTTAGCAACTAGATCATCGTAAAAATGTATTACTTTATATGAAATATTTTATGAAAACATTACTTCGTTGAAAACATTTAAGTTCAGCAAAAAATAAACATGTTTATAGAATAATATGTTTTAACAATGATATCCAAATATTCACAACAATGATATCCAAATATATATAGTGTACTTATTATATCTTCTTTCATTATTTATGCAACGAAGTATATAAATAATATTATTAATCACAAATATGTAAATATATATGTGTTTAAAGTATTATTTATATTTATAGTAAATGTGAATTTATAAATATATAAGAAAATAAGAATAATCAAATTATAACCGGGTTTTTAATCGGGCCAGGTCGGGCCGAAGCCCGGGCTTTTAACCGGGCCGGGCCGGACTTTGCCTAAAAATATAGGGCCCGTCGAGGCCCGAAGCCCGGGCCGGGACCGGGCCGGGCTTGACCGGGCTTTGACCGGATCGGGCCGGGCCAGATTTTCGGATCCGGGCTTTTTGTGCATCTCTAGTACTCCCTCAGTCCCACTGGATTGTTTACGTTACTTTTCGGCACGCTTTTCAATGCTCATTTAAAGTATACTTCCATAATATTTTTATTTTTTAAAAATATTTTGAAAAAAAGTTTCATGTTTAAACTTTTATTCAGAAAAAACATTATGAAACTATACTTTATTTAAGCCTCGAAATACGTGCAAACAGTGTACGTAAACAACTCACCGGGACGGAGGGAGTACTAAACTGTCGATCAAAGGACAATGATTTAGGGTACCACAATTTGAAATGCTTGAAAACAATTTGAAAAAAATTAGAACGTTTATTGTGGGACGGAGGGAGTAATTTAGATAGAGTAGTGCTACAGACCCAAAATTGGGTCCAAAAAAATAGTGTTACAAAATGATGTGATATTGGTGATTTGTCATTTTTGACTCTTTTAATTGGAGAGATTTATGTGAATACATAGGGATCAATCTTATTAATTATGTGATGACCTATCAAAAGCATTTTGAAACGATTTTAGGAATAGATTTTGATTATCTAGCATTTCTCATTTACATGCTTGGAGATTAGGTTTATTAAAGGCTTTTGACTTTTGGACATTGTAAAAGATTTTGTTTAAATTGCAAAGTCGTGGCAGATTTCTCGCAAATTAAATGAAATTATAGATGATTGTATCAATATTCTTTTGAATTCAGAAAACTGCATATGTTATTACTCCATTCTTTTTTAATTAATAATTGATCATATTATTTATTAATTATGACAAAAATTAATGTTACATCCAAATTTTTATGTGTGTTGGTGTTATTAGCGGTCGATTTATCTTTGATGAAATTTTCAAATATGAATATATGTTCGTGCTTAATCCAGAGATAAGATGCTTGATTGAGAGATAAGCTCTTACCTAATACCTTATATTTTTATATTGTGTGCCATAAACTTTTTTATGAATTGAAAAAAAAGAAAGGTGAATATTTAATTTCTTTAACTTGTTCCCAAAATATTTTTTTGGAAAAAATAAAAAAATCTAAAGATTTTGAAGGAAACTCTTTCCATTTCTGTCTCTAAAATTTTCTTTTCCCAGTTTTGAAAAGATTTAGAGAGAAAAGAAAACAGTCCATTTTTAATTCTTTTCTTTTTTTGTTGATTCAGGAACACATGTAAAATCGAATACCTAAAAGTTGTAAATTTTTCATAAATTCACCAGTAATTTATATTTTAATATCCTTCTTAATAAACTACCAAATTTAAAAAGATAATTTTAAATACAAATCGGATATATTAAACGAAATCAACACAAATTCCTTAAAAGTAAAATGCAATAAATACCGGAGGAAAAAAACAATAACACTATCCTCTTTGATCATGTAACAGATTTTGTGATCATTAGAGATATGGGAGAATCACAAATATTGTTTCGAAAAAATATTATATTTTGAGAATATTTTGAGAAGACATTTTTAAATTTTTATGAAATTTCTTTTCATATATTTTCAAAAATTTAATCATAAATACAAGTCCACCCGAGTAGTTTTATATAAATTTGAGCACTTGTGAGTAAATAAAACAATTACAAACAACACAACCAAAAAAATGACCTCCAGCTCGAGGACTTTTTTCTTTATTCATATTCTCATAATCTCGCATCTTTTTCAAACATGTTTCGCAAAAGAACACGTTGCTATAACCGACCATATCGTGCCCGGAAACGGACATCCTTTAGTAGTTCACTGTCAATCAAAGGATGATGATTTAGGATACCACAACCTGAGTTTAAATCAACTGTACTCTTTCGGTTTTCATATGAATTTATGGGGAACCACCTTATTTGTTTGTCATTTTTACTGGGGTCAAAAAAAGGCAGCGTTTAAGGTGTTTGATAAAAATATTTATAGCCAAATTGCTGAGGATATGAATACTTATTCTTATGAAGGCAGAGAGGATGGCATGTATTTTTATAAATATAATACTGATATTCATAACATGAAGTGGACGCTGGTGATGAATTGGCAAGATTGTGTTCCAGATGACCATTGTGGCAGTGCAATTTAAATTATATCTTGTTTTCCGATATAATAATATATATAAATGTATAAAAATGTATTATTCTTGAAATTATAAATTATTACATTGAGTTGATTTGAATTTTCTTTTACCAAATTTACATAATTTGATTATAATAATCTTAAGGATTAGCAACTTAAGAAAGTTTTGTGTTAACAAAAAAGATGGAGTTCTGTGCATGCCCATTTTATTCTTTGTATTGAACATCTAGTTCATTTTCATTTGGTGATGCTGTGATCAAGGTTAAAGAGTATACAAGCTATGCAGCTTCTGTGATCTTAGGGAATGTCTTCTGATCTGTCATTTTCAGTTTCCTTTTTGCATCAGGTTTGTCTCTCGTAATTTGTCTAAGTGAATAGCCTTGATGCCTGATGGTGTCTATTCTAGTCGAACATGATGAGATAGGTCAAGTGGTAAAGACTTATTCACTATCTTCGGAGGTTCTGAGTTCAAAAACTTGACTTAGGAGAGTTTAGTCCTCCTGACACCTTATAATTATAGGGAACTTGGTACCTTTTGATCAATCATCTCGAGTTCAGAGTTCGAATCAAGAGAATCCCAGTATTCGTATAATATTGTATCTTGATTCTAAGATTGAATTTATTGTCCCACATACGTGCTAATACTCGTTCACTTTTCAACCCAAAAAAAATCAGATTTTGAGGGGACGTATTAACATGTAAGCTTGATATGCAAATTAAACCAACTTCCTTATACATTAAAATTTTGAGAAAGTAACTCAATAAAACAATTTACATTTGATCTAATGGAGAAGGGATATCAATTCTGTTTTTTTTTCCTTTTTCTGCCTAAATAATTTACGGTATGAGATAGATTGAGCAGTGGCATTGCGTATATTATGGTTGTAATTTCAACTTTATTTTAATTAAATGTGGTGATTTTCTTGTTGCAGTAGGGACTTCATTAGGGTCCATAACCGGAGCTTTGATAGGCCAAGAGACCGAAACTGGTTTTGCTCGGGGGCTGCTGTCGGAGTCATATCTGGTGCTGTGTTCTCTCTATCGAGGTATTCGAGTCATCTCTACTCTATGGCATTCTGGGGAGTCTGGACTTCGCTGTGTTCTGTATCTGGTGAGCAATTTTGCTAAATTTTCTGTTAGAATAATATAAGATCCTGGAAATGGTCATTCTCTAACACCTTGAGGTTTTAGAGTAATTGGTTTCTTGACACTTTCTACACGTATATGATCAGAACCTATCTTCTCTAGCTGGGAAATCGTATATGTACCAGATTGATCATCAAATTATGTACATGGTTTATGATTTTACAAGACCAATTTGTTAAGAAAATATTTATACTAAAAAAACCTTTAAGAATAATCTTAAAGTCATTCTCCGTAGCTCTCATCCAAAAAAATCAGTCATCAGGCAAATTATTAGCTAAATTCCTGACAGATACCATCATAAAAACTCATAATGATACTGCAATAACGAAGCCTAACCTCTCTCAATAGATTATAATTCCAAAATTTTCGGGGTCCCTATTATTATTAATAACATTATCAAGTACACGCGTGATATGTTAGGGACTTCTTAGGGGCCCTAACCGGTGCTTTGATAGGCCAAGAGACCGAGAGTGGTTTGGCTCAGAGGGGCTGCTGTCAAAGCCAAATCAGGTGCTGTTTATTCTATCGAGGTATTCGATAGAATAAACAGCACTTTGCTATGTTCTTGGTGAGGAATCTTGCTAAACTTTCTACCTGTATATGGTACTTTAAATTAATATGGTACTTTGGCAGGTGATTCAGTTGATAAAATTTCAAGGATCACTAGGGGAACTCAGGAAGAAACAAATAATCACCATAGATATATATAAATTTTTAAATAAGTCTCCCACTAAAAACATATGAAGTCATAAAATCAAAGTTAGCAATACTACTAGATAAAGATGACAAGTCTTGAGACACCTTTTAAGTATAGATGATCAACCCTAATGCAAGAACCATCATCATCATTGTTCAAACTATTTTCCTTTACCAATTACTATCTTGATAAAATTGATCGTAAGCGTGATCTGGATAGAATTGATCATAAGTGTCATCTTGACGATAAGTCTCAACTCCTTGATTAGGAGCAGATCTTGGTCCAATAGGATAAAATTTCATGAGTTGCTCCATAGTTGGTTGCAGGCCTTCGCCATTGTAATTGTTCATATAAGCTATATTTTGTACTGTCCCTGGAACCGTCCAACAATTATAAAGAGACTGAGACGAATGTGCATCATACACAATGTTTGACGCGCCACCAACATAATCATCATCAGAATTGACAATTATTTGATTCTGGTAATGGTCCATAAACGGAAACTCCAGCTGTTCAATTGGCATTGGAACTGGCATCACAGAACTTTCCTGGTGAGGGTCGATTGTAACTCTATACTTGGCAGCTCGATTTTCCTCTTCAAAATACATGCTCCTCTTCTTAGTTAACACCATTTGTTGTTGCTGCTGCTGCAACTGAAAATAAGCACAATCGACATTTTTACTATGAGCATAACCTTTTATTTGTCCCAGTTTAGCCTTTGCATTTTTAACAGTGTTCTCCAGAGATGCAACGATTCTCCGAAGATCGTTTTCTGCAAAGCTACTAAAACTAGAGATCCCTGTCGGATACTTCGACTGAAGATTAGTGCTACGCAAGGTGGTTATGTCTTTCTCGCATTTTTTGATCATGCCTTTAAAAACGTCGGAAAGAAGAGTTGTCTTGTTTCTGCGATCCTCGTATGACTGGCCTTTATATTTGTTGATTAATTCGAGAACTTCATCATGATTATCAGGAAAAATCGCGGGTTCAAGCGGACAGGCTTGTGTTGTATCTTGTTTAGGCCCGAAAATGATTGCTATAGCTTTGATGCCACATAGCGTTGCAAGCTCACCAACTTTTTTCATCACCATGGTTTTCTTCGTGTGGAAAGTATTATTTCGCGCCTTTTCCTTCGTTATGAGTTCCATCTTCAATCTTGCTTTACCCATCTGCACCACAAAATTCTTAATTAGTTTAGATACAAGATTCAAAAATATTAAACAAAAACAAATTATATTTATATTATATTAATCGGAATAGGATATATTTTGGTATGCTTATTTTTGGTTCGTTATCTTTTTAATCTAGTGATCAAAATCGTTAGGTTGGAATACTATAATAGTATAAACAACTCAAACTCTCAGGTTCGAATCACGCCGACAACAAATATTTATATTATAATTTTACGCTACTAAACTTCCGAGGTTCGAACCCTGCCAACAACAAATATTTATATTATTATTTTTCACTACTCAATCTCCGAGATTCGAATCTCGCGAATAGCAAATATATATATTATTATTTATATGCTATCCAAGTTTAATGTTTGACTATCGCCAACAACAAATATTAATATTACTATTTATAAACATACTAATAAGGTTAATGATCTAAATCTCATCAATTATATACTATAAATAATATATTTTAATTTTAAATCATATAAAAATATTAATGAAGACGGATTATAAAGTCAGTATTGATAAACAATGCAAATATACAAACTATTACAATCTACAATGAAAACTGTAAGTAAAAATATACCATAAGAACTACCCAAGAATTGTAGTAATAGTTATACAATGATTATAACAAGGTGTATGTGTATGCAGCTTAGATTGTGTGACATTGATGTGAGTAGAACAAGTTGAACAGGTCTAATTGGATATGCATTATAAGAACAGTTTCAGTTTACAAGTACAACAGATCATCTCAGACAAAAGATAGTTACAACTTACAATGATGAAGCCAACAAGACTCCTATGAACTGTCTAGTTTAGCATACATATACATGTACAAACCAACAAATATCATAGTAATTACGGTAAAAACACAAGAAAGAAGAAACAAAGTAATTAGGCATAAGATAGATTATAAGTAGTGTAAGATTGTAGTAAAAACGTGATGAATTGCAGGTTTTATATACCAAAAGAGGAGACATGCAGTTGGAAAAAATAACCTTGTCTCTGTCTCTCAAATTCGATGATAATGATCGCGTCTCTCTCTTTTCTTGCAAGAAAAAGTTTACCTTGCATGTTGTATATATAATGGTAGCATGTTGGTCCTTGATCCGACAAAAAAATAATTATGGTAATATCTTGGCTGGACAATTTATTACTCCCTCTGTTTGTATATATTTGTCGTTTGACTTTTCTGCACACATCTCAATATGCTTTGACCGAATAGTAAAAATCATTATTTTTAAAATTTTATTTTTCTGAATAAAAATATATAACTTATACTAAAACTTACAAAAAGATTTTTTTTAAATAATTATTTTAAGTACACGGTCAAATCACTTTAAACTACGTGCATAAAAGTCAAACGACAAATATATAAAAACAGAGGGAGTATATATTTTTGGTAAGCTAAAAAGTCCTCTAGTAAAATCAGTCGTGAATCTTTATTACCCACCATAAAGTAACGAGTAATGCTAAATAACTCAAAATTTATAACAAAATAGTTATAAAATGATGTGACATGACAAGTGTCGAAATTTAATTCGTAATCGCATATAAATGCACGCGAGGTTCCATATTATTAAGAGAAAAATTATATTTGAGAAAAATTTTGTAACAACATTTGAGATCTCTGGTATTTTTCTAAAATAATTTAATTTTAAAAAGTAAATAAAACAGAATAAGACGGTAAATAAATCATGTTTCCATCCTGGAAAATAGCCGATTGACATCCTTAAATTACGAGATGTCACAGTAGTTTTAATTGGTATCTTCTCTCGAAAAAATAGTTTTAATGTTCCGAAACAAAAAATATTTTCTACTTGTGTGTGATGTTTGTTTCAGAAGCTCCCATATGATATTTTGACAATTGAAAAAATTAAGTCGAATGAACTCATATACTAGCATTGTTCCGTTAAAAATAAGCCTATACCACTTAAACAATCTCATCACACTCAATTACAAAGCTTTCTAGAATCAAATATGAAAATTTAACAGAGACAACCCTGCTGCAAAAACGAAACTGAAAATGACAGAGAAGACATTGCCCAAAATCGCAGAAACAGCATAGCTTGCATACTCTTTAACCTTGTTCACAGCATCACCAAATGAAAATGAACTAGCTGTTGAATATGATGACACATAATAAAATGGGCATGCACAGAACTCCATCTTTTTGTTAAAGCACAAAAAATTCAAGTTGCTAATCCTTAAGATTAATGAGAAACCATCTTATATAAAATCTTGTGGTTAGGAAAACAAGAAATCAATCAAGCTGCTGCAACCTTAAAGTTTACACAAATATATTCATATGTTCCTAAATATATGTGTACGGTCATGTGGTTCAAAAACGTTTTTTAGCTCCTAAAATAATGAAAATTTATTTTTTTTATTCTTGGACCAGGAAAAAACGATTTTCAGGAAAAACAGCGTGTACATCGGACAATACAAGATAAAAGAATCTTTTTCAGTATTTTAAGTATTTTAGGGGTAAAAAAGAAGATTTTTAAATTACATAAGCAAATGGGTTCTATACGAAATCCACCTTTTTCTATTATTCCAGGAGGTCCTAAGGTGCAATTAAGTATATAAATAATAATTTTATATTTACTGATTTTTCGAAGTCACGGGGATCTCGAGTACTCTCAGCTCACCCCATCTGATTCCGCCACGCCACTGAGCGTCGTATTATACCAAAGCACAAAACTAATAATTGCATGCACCTGGTATTCACTAAAAAAAAGTCTAAATACAACCGCCCAAAAAACGGTTGTATTTAGTTAAATACAACCTAAATACAAACGGATTCGGTTGTATTTAACCGTTTTTTGGACCGGTCAAAAATGCTCGAGTTATATTTAGTAAATCGGTCATATTTAGTATATGGAGCGGCTAAATTCAACCGCTTAAATTCGACCGAAAATGGTCGAATTTGTTTCTTAAATTCGACCGTTTTCGGTCGAATTTGTTTCTTAAATTCGACCAAAAACGGTCGAATTTGTTTTTCACCTAAAATTTGAAAATCCCGCCCAAAAATTTGATTTTTTTTAAAAAAATTGAAAAGCCCGCCTAAAATATAAATTCGACCGTATATGTTTGAAAATATTGTTCTAAATTCAACTGAATGTGGTTGAATTAACGAGCAACATATTTTAAAAAAATCTTGCCGGAAACTTTTTCCGGCGAGCTTCAAAAAATCCGGCCACCATTCCGACAACTCCGATGTTGCCAAAATTTGGAAATGCGATGCAATATTCTTGTTGGTAATTCTTCTTCACCTTCAAGCAACAACACGTAACGTCCAAGTTCTATCTCTGCGGCAAAGCCTACTTTTGGTGACTTCCCATTATTAAAATTAGTGTGTTCAGAAATGAGTTTTCTCTTCAACTGTTTGCAGTAGTAGCAGCAACACGAAAGAACCGGTCTTAAGCATAAAATGGACATGACCCGGACCGTTTTGCTTGCTAAAAGAATGAATATCTGAATTGCAAAGCAGACACTCACTGTCACATTCTTAGAAACTTGCAAAACCTTCCTAAGTTTGCGACTATGAATCCTTATATCCATAGGTTTCTCTCTCCAATCTTTTAGCCCTTGTATCCAGTAACTCTATTGTAAATTCTCTTCGTAAATTATTGATACTTGCTTTCTGCGAGTATTTGGTAAGTTGTGCCAATAAAGCACCTAAATGTCGGTCCAATAGTACCAACAATCACCCCGACAGATTGAATTCCAAGAGTTGCAAGTGTTGAATACTTGTAACTCGAGCTGCTAACATACCAATTGACTTCAGCCTTGAAAAACAATCTAATTTCTGCTTCAGCTAATATGACAGCTGCAAAGAGGCAGACAACTCCTGCAGCAGCGCAAGTCACTGATCGCGCCAAAACAAACTGAGGGTTCCCTGTCTGAACCATCATCCAATACTTTCTAACATCTTCAATAAGACTCTCAACTCTAATCAATCTTCCTTTTTTTTCTTCTGGTTTATAGAACGCTACTCTATGCAGTTCTCTGTATTTCCATTCACAAAATGCGGTTGTTAAATGAAGAAAAGTAGGTTGGCCGGAAAAAGAAAGAAGTTAGCTGGAAAAAAAAGAATGAAGTAACCGTTAGATTATTTTTATAGAATGCAAAAGTAACCGTTAGATTATTTTTTTAGGGGGTCAATTTGGTGCGTTGGATCTAAATCACGCGGATCGCTGACATGGCATTAAATTTAACTTTCATCGGTTGTATTTAGGAGTGTGAATTTATATTTGTTAATCTTTTTCTTAAAATATTATAAATTTTAAAAATAATTTTAGGAGTGTAAATTTATATTTGTTAATCTTTTTCCAAAAATAGTTTGCAGTATAATTTAGGATTATAATTCATTTCTAAAAAAAATTGTAATTTGTTAATCTTTTTCTTAAAATATTATAATTTTATATTTTATTTTAAAAAATAATTATTTTAATAAAAAATATTTAAATTATAATTTTGATTGATTTTATGATAAATTTTGATTGATTTTATGACAAGTACTTCTAACTAGTGTTTAATCCCATATTTATGTTTCGATTTTTTAAAACATATTTTTGAATGATCCAACCATACGGATGTTAAAATCTCTATATTTTAGTGATATGACAAAAAAATTATAAAAAAATAAATATATCTGGTTTGCCTTTTTAATAATTAAATTGTAGTTTGACCAGTAATTCTTACTAGTTTGACCAGTAATTCTTACTAGTGTTTAATCCCATATCTGGATTTTTTGCATCGAAACTGAGACAACGGTTAATATCACAAGTGCTTACTTTTCAAAACAAAAGAGTATTCATGGTTTGGGGACATTTGTTCCTCCAATTTTAGTTGATGTAACTAAAAATTCTGAAAATTGGGCCACATATGGTATTAATGTGAAGATCAATTGTGATGTTGCTATCTTAAGGGTTGGTGTTGGCTGGATTGGTAAGAAAGTTATTATAATCCTTTTTATTTCAAATAATTTTATTCTACTTGTTAAGCAATATGAAAAGAAGATGACTATTTGTTTAATTCGTTTATTTGTTTTCTAATCAAGTTATATTATCAGTTCAGAGGTCTGTTCCAACTGTCTTCCAGTATTTTAATGAATACATTCTATTTTTTTTGTCAAAAAAACACATATCTGACATTTAATTGACTGCTTTTTAAATGCTAATATGTATTTTATAAACTCATATGAATAAATGACGGGTATGCGATAACAAATTAGATATTATTATTTTATTAAGATAGATACATCAAAGCATATATGTTGTTTAATCTTAAATAAGTTGTGATTATATTTAATTAATACTATCTTCATCCCCCTCATTTCTTTATATTTTCTTTAACACGTTTGACACGTATTTTAAGGAAATTATAAAGTATAGGTCCGTAATTCATTTTTAATTTTTTTGTATAAAGATTTTAACATTATATTTTTGAGTATTAAAGTGCGTGTTGAGCCGTCGTTCTCCAATGTATAGAATTGAGGGGGCGGGGGAAGTACTAATTAGTAATATTTTATTTATTTTTAAAAATTAAAAATCATTATTGAATTTTTAAAATTCTATATTTTTTCAATTACTTGTACATAATCTTTTTTGTCACTAAGTTGTATAACAACTTAAATTCGATATATGCAGTATATAAGTGTCTGATTCAATCGATGACTAAGAATATGTAATTAAACATATTTTATTCCAGAACCGAAACAAAAACATGATACCAGGAATTATTCCAATAGTAGTTCCAAACCCATATTGTCTCGTGAATCAAAAGACCCATTACATGTTTGCCAATGAGTAGTGTTAGAGATATCCAGATATCCAACTAGGTACTAAAATCTGAAATAAAAACATTAATGACTTAATAATTTTGAATTTTTTTATTCTTGAAATTTATGTGAATGCAGGGGGAATTCATTATCATTAATTTATTATAGCCAATTAGATCACAATTGTATCTGACATACAATAATTATTTTGAAAATTAAGATATTATTAACTCTTTTGAAATTTTAATGACTACACTATTATGAAATAAAAAAATTCTTCTGACAAAAAAACAGAGAAATACAAAATTCTATTAAGATGTATTTTTAAGAGGGGTGTATTTAATTGGGATTTTAAAGAATTTTTTAGGATTTTGAAAATTCCATGGTATTCAATTTGGATTCTAAAATATACTTTAAAATCTGATGGTATTCAATAATGATTGAAAAAGTCTTTTAAAATTTGAGGGTATTCAATTTAGATTTTAAAGGGTTCATTAAAATCTGATGGTATTCCATTTGGATTTTAAAAAATCCATTAAAATCTGGCAGTATTTAAAGTTCATGGATTTTTTTTGTATTTTATAAAATGGTAGATTTTGATGGATTTGCTAGTGTATTTTATATTTTCAGAAATCTTATCAAAATCCAAGAGATTTTGATGATGATGATGATGCAGCAGCAAATGCAACAACAACAATTTCAGCAGCAAGCAGTTCGCCCAGAACCACAAGCACCACCAGTGGTACCTGTAGTTACTTTTAAACAGTTCCAGTCGGTAAATCCCCCGGAATTTGAAACTTCAGCGGATCCTACTAAGGCAAGAGCCTGGTTAAAAGAGATGGAGAAAGCATTGGCGTTGGTTAAAGTTGAAGAAGAGCAAAAGACGTATTTTGCTAGTTAATTCTTGAAGAGTGATGCTAATTACTGGTGGGAGTCCAAGAAAGCATTGGAAGGCGAAGCTGTAGTGACTTGAGATAAATTTACCGAACTTTTTCTAGAGAAATATTTTCTCCGTTACATGAAGAATCAAATGGAAATTAAGTTCTTGGAGTTGAAGCAGGGAAATTTGTCGGTCACTGACTATGAAGCCAAGTTTATTGAATTGGCTAGGTTTGTTCCAGAGCAGGTAAATACTGATGAAAAGCGAGCCAAGAGATTTCAGCAGGGATTAAAGCCGTGGATCCGTAGTAGAGTAGCGTTGTTCGAACTGACAACCTATACAGCCATAGTTCATAAGGTCATGATAATTGAGGGAGAAAGTGAAGCGTCCCAAAAGGAAAAGGGACCGGGAAGTTTTCAGAATCGTTCTAATAGAAGGCTGGGATTTCAAGCCCGGGGAAATGTGAATTTCAGAAGGACAGAACAAGGCAATCAGAGGACGGGTAACCGACTCCCAACCCCAAATCAACAAAGAATCATCCGACCATCAATACCGGACTGCAGAACTTAGGGGTGTACGCGGTTCAGATCGGATCGGTTTTGGGGTAAAAGTCGAACCAAATCGCAAAAAACGGTTTTAGAAAATTGTCATCCGCAACCGCAACCGCGTTGCGGTCAGCCGCGTCAATTGCGGTTGCGAATTTGCGATTATTGCGGATCGGTTTGCGGTTCAACCACTTATTTTAAAATAATTAATAATTTGTAAAAAAATAAATTCGGAATATTAATAAATTCAAGTTCAAGTTACGTGATAAATTTACATTCAAAAATAAAATACAGAATAAAGCTCCGTATGAATAAAACATACGAAAATAGTCTTGCACACTTGCAAGTTTTGAGTCTTATCAAATGATAAGGTATTATTAGGTAATTTGCCTTTCCATTTTATTCCGTAGTCACAAATCAATCACTTTTGAATTACTAATGGGCGCGCAAATGGAGGATCTGGAGGAGAGGTATCAAAGAATGGTGCTAGAGGAAGAGGAAGATGGGGGAATGGTAGTAGGAGAGAAAGAAGTGGTTAAGGCGGTGACTACGTATGTTTTGATTGGAAAATTTCTTACGGAGAATAACGTAAACTTCCAAGCTATGCAAAATGTGTTGGCTTCGATCTGGCGACCAAGAGAAGGGGTTGAAATTCATGACTTGGGCGGCCAACGATATTCGTTTGTGTTCTTCCATATACTAGATCTGCAAAAGGTTTTGGAGGGGGGTCCCAGGACATTTGAATAGAATCTGTTGGTGTATAAAAAGCTGGAGGTGAATGAAGATCCACACCTAATAAATCTGAATCAAGTAGACATGTGGGTTCAACTTTAGGCAAAGCCCGACCCGGCCCGGCCCGGTTAAAAGCCCGGGCTTCGACCCGGCCCGGCCCGATTAAAATCCCGAAAAAGCCCGGTTATAATCTGATTATTCTAATATATTTTCTTGTATATTTATAAATTCACATTTACTATACATATAAATAATACTTTAAACACATATATATTTACATATTTGTGATTAATAATATTATTTATATACTTCGTTGCATAAATAATGAAAAAATATATAATAAGTACACTATATATATTTGGATATCATTGTCATGAATATTTGGATATCATTGTTATCATAACAATGATATCACTGTTATCATAACAATGATAAAATATATCATATAAACATGTTTATTTTTTGCTGCACTTAAATGTTTTCAACGAAGTAATGTTTTCCTAAAATATTCCATATAAACTAATACATTTTTACGATGATCTAGTTGCTAACACATGTATTCTTCGGAATCTCTAATAATACTAGATCCGATTTAAATTAGAAAAAAGCCCGGCCCGATCTGATCCGGCCCGAAAAAAAGCCCGGTTAGGCCCGCCTCGAGGGCCCAAACGGGCTTTGAAATTTCCGGAAAGCCCGGTCCGGTCAAAGTCAAAGCCCGAAAAGCCCGGCACGGTCAAAGCCCGGGCTTTTTAAGGCCCGGCCCGGTGGGCCTTTTGTGCATCTCTGATAGTGACTGAGAAGATTTTGCAGGGTATTGGAAATTATATAAGAACGTACATTAAGGGTGATTCAAGTAATACATCTGGAGCATGGAAATTGTATGTGAGAATAAGAGTAAGAATGGATATCAACAAGTCTATCAAAAGATGCATGAAAATCAAAAGAGAGGGGGAGGGAATGGAGTTGGATAAACTTTAAGTACGAACGTCTGAGTACTTTTTGTTTCATCCGTGGTTTATTAGGACACTCGGAGCGTGATTGTGGTGTGGCATACGCGAACCCGGATAAGATAATAGAAAAGGCTTACGGTACTTGGTTACGAGCTCCATCGAAGAATGAAAAAAATCAAAACATTGGTGCTCGATGGTTGAAAAATGGAGGTGATTCTGGGCAAGCAGGTGTTACACGAATGGGTGGTGCAACTAGTTTAGATGGCGGAAGCGGTGGAGAAAGGGTGGCAGTGCGTTTCATGGAGATTGATGGACATGTGGGAGAAATTTTAGGGGATAATGGTAGGATATGTTATGTGTCGCGTGAATTGAGGAGCAAATCAGGGGATGAGGATACACCAAAAATGGTTTAGGGGATAATGGTAGGGTTTCGGGATGCCATAACTGATTGTGGAGATGGCGTTATACGGGCTACTATGGATGTCCAGAAAGAACATGGAGAAGAATATCATGGGACATTTTGAAAGGACTTGCAGCTGAATCATCGTTACCATGGTGTATATTGGGGGATTTTAACGACATGTTGGTGGAAGGAGAGAAAAGAGGGGGTCGACAGCAACTAATTGGTTTGTTAACGGGGTTTCGGGATACCATAACTGATTGTGGACTAATCGATTTAGGCTTTGTGGGTGAAAAGTTTACTTGGGAGAAATCACGTGGCAAAACTGATTGGGTACAAGAAAGACTTGATAGGGCATTCGCAAATCATAGTTGGTGTGAATTGTTTCCTGAAGCGGAACTGAAGGTATGAGATGTATCCACTTCTGATCACCTCCCAATATTTTTAAAGCTTCATAAACAGGTGTACGTAACAAGGAGAAAATGATTTAAATTTGAGAATGTGTGGTTGAGGGAGGATGAATGTAAGCAGGTTGTGCCGAACGGCTGGGATGATGCAGGAGGAAGGGATATTACGAAGAAAATTTTGTTATGTGGTACGAAATTGCAAGAATGTGGTGGTGGTGTAAATAAAGAATACATAGAAAAGCTGCAACTTTGTAGAGAAAGATTAAGGAGGTTAAGATCAAGACGTGACATGCTGGGAGTTAATATGTATAATGAGGTTCGATGGGAATTTTTGCAACTGTTGGAAAAATAAGAAATTTATTGGAAAAAACGTGCAAAACAATTTTGGTTAAAGGACGGAGATCAAAACACACATTTTTTTCATAGGTACGCTTCACAACGGAGGAAAACGAATTCGATAGAGCGCATTAAGGATGATTCTGGTCAATGGTGTGAGACAGGTGAGCAAATACAAGGTGTAATTGAAAGTTATTTTTCAAAGCTATTTACAGCAACATCGTTGAATGGCCAGTTGTCACAGCGAGATGAAGTAAGCCAAATTTCGATGCAAGAAAATGTGGATCTTGTGCTGGATGTTACAGAGGAAGAGGTGCGGGATGCTGTTTTTGCTATGCACCCGGAGAAATCTCCAGGCATAGATGGTTTCAACCCAGCCTTTTATCAGGTTTTTTGGAGTATAGTGAAGCATGATGTAGTCAATTTTTGCTAGCGTTTTATGCAAATGGGAGAGTTACCAGATGGTGTGAATCAAACACTTGTGTGTCTCATTCCGAAAATTAAAGTTCCGTAGACAATGGCTGACCTCCGTCCAATATCCTTATGTAATGTATTGATGAGGATTTTATCTAAAGTCTTATCAAATAGATTGAAAGGGTGTTTGGGTTCGATTATTTCTGATAAACAAAGCGCATTTGTTGAGGGTCGTTTCTTAACGGACAATGCCCTTATTGCATTTGAGGTGAACCACTATATGCGAAGGAAGAATCGAGGGAAGTATGGTATTGCTGGCTTGAAGATAGATATTTCGAAAGCATATGACAGATTGGAATGAGGGTTTATAGAAAATACGATGCATAAGTTTGGCTTTCAGCAGCATTGGATTCACAGGGTAATGAAGTTGATAAATTCGGTATCTTATACTTTCACGCATAATGGGCAAGAATTTGGCAATGTTAAACTGACTCGGGGTTTACGCCAAGGCGACCCGATCTCACCCTACATATACATACTATGTGTGGAAGGCTTAAGTGCGATGATGAGAAGAAACAAAAGTACGGGGCTAATTCATGGGTGTACGGTTGCTAGAGGAGCACCTACAATATCTCATCTCCTATTCGCCGATGACTGCTACTTCTTTTTTAGAGCAGTAGAGGTGGAAGCAAATGTGATGAAGAGAACTTTGAAGAGGTGTGAGGAGATTTCGGGGCAAGTTGTGAATTTTAATAAATCATCAGCGGTCTTCTCTACAAATACGAAGGAAGATGACAAAAAGAAGGTTTGTGAGCATCTTGGTGTTCGGAAAAGTAATAGTCCTGGCAATTATCTGGGCATGCCAATGACAGTTGGAAGGAGGCGAGTATCTACTTTCAATTTTCTGGTGGGGAAAATTGATCAAAAGTTACAAACATGGGGAAGTAAGAGTGTATCGAAGGCAGGGAAAGTGACCTTACTGAAAACGTCTGCACAAACTATCCCAAACTTTTGGATGAGTTTGTTCTTGATCCCTAGAGATATAATAGACAAGATTGAGAAGCGAATGAACACTTTCTGGTGGTGTAATAATGGAGGAACAGGAGGTATAAAGTGGATGACGTGGGAGAGGGTTTGCGAAGTAAAAGAAGAGGGGGGTTTGGGTTTCAAAAAGCTACGAGAATTTAACTTATCCATGTTGGCAAAACAAGCTTGGAGATTAATAAATAATGTTAATCCATTGGTATCTCAGTTAATGAAAGCTAGATATTATCCGAGTTCTGATTTTTTAAGTGCATCGTTAGGAAACAATCCAAGTTACGTATGGCGGAGTATTTTTGAAACTCAATCAGTAATGTTGCAGGGATGTAGAAGAAGGGTGGGAGATGGTAAGGACACGAGGGTGTGGCAAGTCCCATGGCTACCAGATGTACATAACGGATACCTTACAACTAATATTTATCCACAACTCGGGAATATTACAGTGAATAGCTTGATGAGTATAAAAGGGGGGGGTGTGGGATAAAGATATCATTGATGAATTATGTAATGACAGAGATCGAGAACTTATCTATCATATTCCAATACCGATCAGGAGATGACCAGATTCATGGTTTTGGTTATTTGAAGCTGATGGGGGTTTTTTCGGTTCGTAGTTGTTACAGAAGACTTCGAGGGGAGGGGGAAGGCCAGGAAAGGGAGTTCTGGAAGCGTTTGTGGAGTTTGAAAATACCAGGTAAAATATCAATTTTTTTGTGGAGAATGGCGAGGGGAGTAATTCCTACAACTGTTGACTTATTAAAGAAACAAGTTGATATATCGTCGCATTGTCAATGCTGCCATAATTACGCAGAGGATGCAACTCATGTATTTTTTGAATGTTGTTTTGCACGAGAGATATGGGCAGAGACTGGTTTTAATCATGTGATATATACTGGAGAGAACGAGACTTCTATGCAGGTGATGCGTAAGGTTTTTGGTACTGCAACTAAGGACCAGTGTCTTAAGTTTGGGTTGTTATGCTGGGGAATTTGGATACTGAGGAATAAATGGGTTTGGGGGAGAGTGTGCATGTCTGTATCCGGAGTTAAGCACACGGTGATGAATTTGATTGTGGATTCATAATCGAGCTCGAGAGGTGGAGTTAGCTCAGAACAGACCTGGTAATTCAGTGAAGAGGTGGTGCAAGCCTGCGAATGGGTGGATTAAAATTAACATCGACACTGCATGTCCCACAGGTCAAGACTTTGTGACAGTTGGATGTGTAGCTCGTAATGACCAAGGTGTTTTCCTGGGAGCAAGAAGCAATATCATCAGAGGTAATTGGTCGCCAAGGAAAGCTGAAGCCATGAGTTTGCGTGAGGCTTTGTCGTGGGTGAAGAACTGGAGGTCCAACAAATGTGTCTTCGAGTCAGATTCTAAGCTTTTGGTGGACACGATTCACAAGCCAACAAGAAGATCTATATTTGATAGTATAGTTGAAGATTGTCAAGAGTTAAGTAAACACTATGAGGAAGTGTTTTTTGAGTTTGTTCATAGACCTGCGAATGGTGTAGCTCATGAGATTGCTCGGGCTGCTTGTTCTAGTTCAGGTTTAAGGGAGTGGTATGAGACCGCACCTGATTTTATTACTTGTAATCTTTTGATGGATGATTTTTAATGAAAGCAAGTACGTTTTTTCAAAAAAAAAAATATACGAAAATATGGAGGCGAGAGAAAAGAAAAAGAAAAGGATAAAAAAATACATGTTGATTACATTTTCCATTTGTTTAGTTATATATCTTATAATGATTGTGAATTTTATGAACGAAGTCTTAACATTAACTTAAGATTAGTTAATAAATGTGTATACTTATTAATTTATATGATATCAACTACATTTTTGGAAATATATTTTATTATAAATATATGTTACGAGTTGCGATTGCGGTTCTCAAAATTTAAATCCAAAACAAACACGCATTTCGCGATTATCCGCAAATGCGATTCGATTGCGAGCGGTTGAGCCGTTTTTTTAAACCCCGGCAGAACTTGTGGGAAGAAGCATAGGGGGGTTTATAACAAGCCAAACATCACTTTTCCATCCCATGTTAACGGCAAAAAGAACAAAATTGAGTTTATCACTTCTCCATCCCATGTTAACGGACAAAAAGAAACCGAAATAATGACAAAAATAACATTTTTTTAGCACTGAGTGACAAGAATACCTATTTTCAATATCCTGGCCATTTTTACCAATCAAATACCCATTCTTAGATTGGGTATCTAAAAAAAAATTATTTTTATTTTTGTAAAAAAACATTTTTCAAAAAAAAAAACAAAAAAAAATTAGTTGAAATACCCAATCTGAGAATGGGTATTCGGGCATATACCCAATCTTAGAAAGCGTATTTCATATACCCAATCTCAGAAAACGTATTTCAACTTTAAAAAAAAAAATTGGTTGAAATAACCGGTCTGAGAATGGGTAATCGAGCATATACCCAATCTGAGAATGGGTAATCGGGCGTATACCCAATCTGAGAAAGCGTATTCCAAATACCCAATATGAGAAAGGGTATTCCGTCGGTATTTTTGGTCGCATTTCTCAAATTTGGTATTTTGATCACAAATTTTTAAAAAAGTGGTATTTTTGGCCATTATCCAAGGAAACCATAACCTAATTGAGATTGAGGATTGTGAATTGAGCATTGAGATTGTTATGGAGATCGCCAACGATAACGCTGTATGGAAGCCCACAGAGCCACCTATTTATCGCAAGGGTGAAAGGTACAAGAAGCACTTGCCTGATTTTCTCCAGCTCGCTCTCTCTCTCTCAAGCCCACAGAGCCACCTATTTATCGCAAGGGTGAAAGGTACAAGAAGCACTTGCCTGATTTTCTCCTGCTCTCTCTCTCTCTCTCTCCCCCTCTCCCTCTCTCCTGGGTATAAGAAAAAGTTTAAACCTGGTTTAGGCTGAGATATAAGTACATTTGGTTTTATATAGAATTAAAGCGGGATCACTTGTAGGAATGACATGGCGCCAACCCATGTTCCACTTTGCCAAAGAAGCTTTGGTTTATTATCTCATTATTACGTGATAGAACTACAAGGTACATGGGTCTGATTCTTCTGAATAAGATGATATGTAGGTAGTTTGGTGTTTGTAGCCGGATGCGCCGGCCCTGGGACAATCCCTCTCTAACCTTAGTTGTGGGTGTTAGCTCGATACGGGTGTATGTGGTATGGGGTCATTCGGAAGTGACTTTTACCTGTATTTTATAAAGTCTGTAAAGGTCACAGTATGGATACTAAACGTACTTGAGTAAGACAATCCGGTGTGACGGTATATATTTTCAAGTTCTAATTGTAGTAATGATGTGGGTATTAGTTTTTATATCGTATAATTTGGAGTTGCATACATTTCCAGGGTTCAGCTATGTGGTAATTAGGGTCACCAGATGACGTACCCGGAGATTCAAGTACATATTTATGTATGAAATAAACATAAGTTTAGATAGCGAGAGCTGTGTTTTCAGGAACTAGTTGACTCCTGAGCTAGTTTTTTTACTAATTTTGGTATTTTCTGTTTAGTAAAGTGACAGCAGAAAGAGCAGAGAAATAGAGTTGAGAGATTAGATAGAGATAGAACAGAGGGAGAGAGATAGAATAAAGAAGAAGAAACCCTAGAGAGAGAAATATGAGAGTTTACATCAGGTATTTATAGATCAGCTGAGGAGCACTACAAGTCTACAATACTACATTAGAGACAAATTTACCCTTAATGACCCTTTAATATGACATATACTCCACCCAGTACTATAACACTGCACTATACTAATAAACACTGATACTACTAATACTCATCATTTCCGACATGTGTAGGAGGCAGAGATGCTCATGAGAGTCATTTGGTACAACGTCTTAAGTTCCAACTATTCGTAGTTCCTTTTAGATACTTGAACATTCTTTTTGTGTGCCTTGTGTTTATTAAACTATTTTATTTGCTAGTGACCTGTTTAACCTTATTTTTGGGCGTGTTGGCTACATATGGGTGTCGGTGGTATACAATGTCAATTAGAAGTGAAGTTTTTAATGTATTTTTAAAGTCCGTAAAGGTCACAGTCTGGACACCAAACATGCATGTGTAAGAAATTTAAAAATCAATTCCCCAATCCAACATAATGTATTGTGTATCTATTTTGAGATTCTAGGGTTTTTATGTTGTTTGTGTTGTGCTTGTGTATGTTTACGAATGGTAGGAAGTGTAAACATATATTTATATATATATATATGTATATTGTATTGCTGTCTTCACTTCATGGATATGATTGAAATCAATGCTTAAGTTTTATTATATTGTTTTCTTTAAAATATCACGACTATTGGAGTATGTTTTTGTAATATTTGAAACCCTAAAATTTTAATTTTCCCTACTGTAGGAATTTAGAAACACTATGGTTCATCTTCTGCTCCTGGAAATTGCTTAAAGGAGTTGTCTCCCTTTGGTATGACTAGTAATTTCAGATCTTTACCTGTATTAACTCTTTTTTTTTAAAAAAAAATATTATGTTTTCTTATTAGTCATTGTTTTTTTGTTTTTCATGAAGATTTTCATCGCAAATGGATTTCTGGGTGCTTCAAAGACAAGGATTGGACCTCTGTTATTATGAAAGTTGAACCTTCTGTAGTCTCTGTTTCACTTTTTATTGGTAATTATTTCAATCTTCTTGATTGTTGTACTAGCGGTGCATGGACTACATGTATAAGTTTTTTTTTTTGATATTTTTGACTTTGGTTTGTATGTTTATTCTAGGGGTGCAAAGGAAAATTGATTGCACAGGGCTGATCATTCATTGGGATGACCCAACTGGGAAAGCTACAGTGCTTACTTGTGCTAAATTGCTGAGGATTCCAAAATCTGAAGACCGTGATACATACTATGTATGTGCTAATAAGTATTATACCTTGACTTGATAGTGTTTATTTCTTGTCATGAGATTCCCTCTAGCAGTGTTGGTTTCTTAATGGTGCTGTTTACTTTTTTAAGTAGCCAGGAGCCTACTTATTACAATTGCAACTTTGACTTGAGAATTTCCATAAACATGATGAAACCACAATATGCGCCTTTTATGAATCTGGAATGCAGTTATTATTGACTTGCATCTATTTATGTTTTCTGAGAACTCGAAAATAATATGTTGGACTACCACTTAATCTTAATCTTATTTTGTGCATTTATTCCATCACCAAAATGATATTGTATGAATGAATGTATTCATCAGTCTAAAAAAATCGTTTGTAGAGAAATCTCTAATGTTTTTTGTAAAGTTATTAATTCCTTGGAGCTGATTTTAGTTCTTTAGCTCCTTGGTCTTAAATCGGTCAGTTTTGGGCTTAATTGGAAGACCTAAAGTCCTAAGAACGCTACTGACCTCAATCGCAATGTATCCCTACTCTCATTTTCGGTATTGGGTTTTATTTATTAAATTAGTGGAATTCAGTTTGTTTTTCTAGACTTTAATGTATATTTCAAAATTCCTCCAGGTATCATCACATTACATTGTAGTTTCTTTGATTTTCAGATTGTTGTGCGACTCCCAGATGGAAACATTCTTCTGGCTGAGGAGGATTATGTTGATTTCTGTCACAACATAATAACTCTAAAAGTCTCCTCAGATGCTAAACTGGAACCTGTAGATTTGGACCTTCCTTCACCAGAGATAGAAGAGGGAATTGAAGTAGTTTCTTTAAGCAGAGATTTTCACACTTGTAGCTTGTTGGAAGGTAGCAGAATCATTAATATAGATTATCCTTATTTTGGATGTGAGCAGCTCGTCAGCTCTACTTGTTCTGGTTCTGAGGTAAACATATATCATGTTGTGCTTTTTGTGTATTTATGTCTCCCCAAGTTTGCATGAGACCTTAACAATGCACTTTTTTGATATTTTATCTCAGTTCCACCATTATTTTAGGCTTTCACTTGGCTTTTTAATGATCTTGTAGGTTTGATAAATATTTTGGTCATTTGTAAAATTTATAATTAAATTTGAACTACTTGATGGCAATTGTTTGAAATACTGTAGTTGATTTAATCTTTTATTGTTCTTTAAGTAAATTTTGCATTGTTTGAAATGTTCTTGTTTCTGTGTTGGCTTTTATTTCTTTCCTTGTACAAGTGTCATTTGTTTGATAAGTCGTTATGATGCATTTTTAGCTGACTATTCTACATCAATTAGGTTGGTGAAGGAGGACCACTTATAACTAGGTTCGGTCATGTGTGTGGCATCAATTTCTTTGATGGCTATAAAAGTTATCATCCTCTCCCGATATCAGTGATTCGTTCATGCCTAAAGCAGTGGGATACTCACAAGTATGCATTGTTCTGTCTATATATTAGTCTACTATTCTGCCAAAATTTTTAATACCATAATTTAATGCTTTTAATTTTATTTATATGTTATTATTCATTAAGTGTGCAAGTATATAAATGGTTTATGTGAAAATGTTGCTGCAATTTTCAGTCCTTTTAATGGGCAACATCACGGATATTGAATTTGCGTGGTTATTGATTGATCTCTTTCATATGGCAATTTGTTTTTTTTGAACACTAGTGTTGAATTAAGTTTTTCAAGTAATCCTTGGAATATTAAGTTAGGATTTGGATGAGATACTTTATGTTTATATATTTCTCCAAATTCATTGAGCTGAACCAGATTATATACATTGAACTGATGGAGAAGTTTCGACTTTTGGGTAAGGTGTAATTGTAGTGACCCCCAATTGAGTTAGGACTCCGGAAACATGCCTACAGAGGTTGTTTGTACTTTAATAGATTAGAAGTGGGTCGAGCATAAATAAATTTGACCATCAGTTAAGGTGATCACTTCGAAGTTTTTTTTTTGTATCTCATTCCTATGCATGTAGAAATATTCTACATTGCACTAAATTAAAGAAATTTCTATCAATTGCTTACTAGAGGTAATACAACATACTTATTATTTTCGTAATACAACAATACTCTGGACCATAGTTGTTAAGGCGTCACCTAGGCGACGGCTAGAGGTAAAAAACGGGTAGACGCCTGACCCGTCTTCCTTTTTAGTGGGTAGGCGACCGCCTAATCCGTCCAAATCCGCCTAATCGGTCTTATTTTGACCTAGTCCAACCCATTCTATTTTAGGCCCAGTCCAACCCAGTTACATATTAACCCAGTTACATATTGAATATTGAAGTTATAAGATGATTCACTTGCTACAGCCGTCACTACTTAACATATATATATACATACATATATACATATATATGTATATATCTACTTATGTATATATATATGTACATATGTATATATGTATATATATATACATATTTACATATATACATATGGGTGCCATTCCACAGCCACGGGTGGTTGTAGTAACCACCTGCCGCAATGAAATAATGCGCACTATATGCCGCATTGTTCCATTGCTGGAGTATGGCAGCCTTGACTCATTGCGAACTCTGCTATGCTTCATTGCAGATGCCGCATTGCTTCATTGCTGAAAATAATTTAATTTTATTTTGAAATAATTGTCAAATAATAAATAATAAATGTAGAAATATTTTTAATTGATGTTTAAATTCCTAATTTATTTATTGTTTGTTTGTTATGTTTTTATTTTGTATTTATATATTTCTATTAATAAATTCTTTATTTTAACAAATTATTACTTAAAATTTGCGAAATTACAAAATTACCCACTGCAGCAATGTCTCAATGCGGCAGACGGGACCCCGATTTAACCCGTTTAGATTAGAAACACTTCTATTTTTCCCCAAATCAAAATTGTAAACCCTAGAATCGATTCTCTGGCAATTTGTAGGCGATTTCAGTCCATTTAAAGTGATTAATCAACCGGGTAAGATCCGTTATGCACACATCTATACACACTTATATCGATACACACACAGTTACACACACGATTATATCTTCCGCAATGAAACAATGTGAACCACACGACATACACACATTGATTACATTGTGATTTTGTTCGTTTCTTGTTTGATTTGTTCGTTTTTTGAATTAATTTTTTAAACTAAAATATTTAAATTAAATATTGAATTTAAAATTTCTGAGTGAAAAAGTTATTTTTAATTATTTTTTCGAAATAGTATTTTCGAATTTTTATTATTACGAAATATTGTGAGTTTTATGTTTTTTAAAATTATCATATGAGTTATTTTAGTTAAAAAAAAATATTATTAATTTTAATAATAGAATTTATATTATTAATTTTATGCTTTTTTGTGAATTCAACCTTATTTTTTGTGCAAATATTAAATCAAATTCTTATTTTTCGAGTTAATATTTTTAATTCAATTATATTTTCGAATATCAATATTATTCTGGTAAAATTATAAATTCAAAATAATAGTAGTAATAATCATATGGTTTTTTTTGAAATCAATATCAATTTTTGTGCCAACATTAATAAAAATTGACCGGTCAAACGTTGAGGAGTTTGACCGATCTACCGCATTGGATCATTGTTGCAGAAAGGGTTGCCGCTTTGAAGCATTGCTGCAGTCGTTCCTGCCGCATTGTGTAATTGCGGCAGATTAGTCAACAGTCTTCCCCCTCAACTTCCGCAACATTTTTTTTGTGCCTAAATTTATTTTTTGTTTTTTAAAATTCCGTTTTTTAGCCAATAAATAGTGTTCTTGTAATCTCATTTCTTTTCATTCTACATTTTCTCTTCTCTAAACATTTTCTTCTCTATTTTTCGAAAAATGGTTTTTTACTATGATTTTGACAATAACAAAGAAATTATCGATGGTGTTGCTTACGACGGGCCCGAAGGAGAAGAAGACATGGAAATAGCTCTCCGCCGTATTCAAATGGCGCTTGAGCGCAAGAAAAAAAAGGAAAATGAGGCGAAGGCGAAGGCGGAAAAGTCGAAGAAAAAGAAGGACGACGACAAGGGTGATAAAGGCGGTTCCCCCAACACCGTTAAAGGTTGATCATTCTTGTCGGAATAAAATATTTAAGTTATTATGTATTTCGTTTAAGAAAATGTACTTCAATTATATTTGAATGAAATGAAATATTTAATGTTTTATTTTTCTTGTACTTGTCCAATTTAATTTATCAATTTTTAATTTATAGTAAACAAATATAATGCTAAAAATTGAAAATGTGGAAAACTAAAAAAATGAAATTTTATCGAATTTTCGTTACCTATAAAAAAATATAAAACAACTTAGACCCCGGAATGGTGAACATTTTTCGTAACAAATTTATAATTTTTAGCATTATATTTGTTTACTATAAATTAAAAGTTGATAAATTAAATTGGACAAGTACAAAAAAAATAAAACATTAAATATTTCATTTCATTCAAATATAATTGAAGTACATTTTCTTAAACGAAATACATAATAACTTAAATATTTTATTCCGACGAGAATGATCAACCTTTAACGGTGTTGAGGGAACCGCCTTTATCACCCTTGTCGTCGTCCTTCTTTTTCTTCGACTTTTCCGCCTTTGCCTCATTTTCCTTTTTTTTTCTTGCGCTCAAGCGCCATTTGAATACGGCGGAGAGCTATTTCCATGTCTTCTTCTCCCTCGGGCCCGTCGTAAGCAACATCATCCATAATTACTTTGTTATTGTCAAAATCATAGTAAAAAACCATTTTTCGAAAAATAGAGAAGAGAATGTTTAGAGAAGAGAAAATATAGAATGAAAAGAAATGAGATTACAAGAACACTATTTATAGGCTGAAAATCGGAATTTTAAAAAACAAAAAATAAATTTAGGCACAAAAAAAATGTTGCGGAAGTTGAGGGGGAAGACTGTTGACTAATTTGCCGTAATTACACAATGCGGCAGGAACCACTGCAGCAATGCTTCAAAGCGGCAACCCTTTCTGCAGCAATGATCCAATGCGGTAGATCTGTCAAACTCCTCAACGTTTGACCGATCAATTTTTATTAATATTGGCACAAAAATTGATATTGATTTCAAAAAAAACCATATGATTATTACTACTATTATTTTGAATTTATAATTTTACCTGAATAGTATTGATATTCGCAAATATAATTAACTCGAAAAATAAGAATTTGATTTAATATTTGCACAAAAAATAAGGTTGAATTCACAAAAAAGCATAAAATTAATAATATAAAATCTATTATTAAAATTGATAATATTATTTTTTTTAACTAAAATAATTCATATGATAATTTTAAAACTCATAATATTTCGTAATAATAAAAATTCGAAAATACTATTTCGAAAAAATAATTAAAAATAACTTTTTTCACTCAAAAATTTTAAATTCAATATTTAATTTAAATATTTTAGTTTAAAAAATTAATTCAAAAAACGAACAAAATCAAACAAGAAACGAACGAAATCACAATGTAATCAATGTGTGTATGTCGTGTGGTTCGCATTGTTTCATTGCGGAAGATGTAATCGTGTGTGTGTAACTGTGTGTGTGTATCGATATAAGTGTGTATAGATGTGTGCATAACGGATCTTACCCGGTTGATTAATCACCTGAAATGGACTGAAATCGCCTACAAATTGCCAGAGAATCGATTCTAGGGTTTACAATTTTGATTTGGTGAAGAATAGAAGTGTTTCTAATCTAAACGGGTTAAACCGGGTCCCATCTGCCGCATTGAGACATTGCTACAGTGGGTAGTTTTGTAATTTCGCAAATGTTAAGTAATAATTTGTTAAAATAAAGAATTTATTAATAGAAATATATAAATACAAAATAAAAACATAACAAAAAAACAATAAATAAATTAGGAATTTAAACATCAATTAAAAATATTTCTACATTTATTATTTGACAATTATTTCAAAATTAAATTATTTTAACAATGAAGCAATGCGGCATCTGCAATGAAGCATAGCAGAGTTCGCAATGAGTCAAGGCTGCCATACTCCAACAAGGGAACAATGCGGCATATAGTGCGCATTATTTCATTGCGGCAGGTGGTTACTACAACCACTCGTGACTGTGAAAGGGCCCCCATATGTATATATATACATATATGTATATATGTTTGTTTTTATCTTTTTTTCGCTTTTCGTTTCTTTTACTTTTTTACATCGATGATGAAGATACTGAAGATGATTATGGTGAAATACCAAGTTTAAGTCAAAGACAATCTGGAAATAAAAACCTCCCTAACCTTGATGATTTTATCTAGTTTAGCTAAAGTAGTTGCTTGATTTGTATGCATCAGACTTATTTTCTTTTACCTCCTCTATAATATTTCACTTTTAAAATATAATTATTGTTACTTTATTTCATATAACATATAAAATGTATGTACATATAAAATATATCCAATTTCTATAGTAACTGTATAATCCGCCTAATGATCGTCTAGGCGAGCGGCGGTAGAGTGTCGTCTAGCCTCGTCATTACATCTTAACAAGTATGCAGTCTGGACAATTTGACAATGTTGCATTTTGTCCAGTTATTTAAGGTGATGGCCGTGTAAAAGATTTGTGGTGTTAATTTCAAGGGTGATGGTTAATTTTAATGTTGCATAGATGAAGTGTCTAACTCTGATTGATGAGGTATCTACTGTCCAAAATCTAAGTTTGGCCATTTTTGGGTGGTTTGCTATTGGCATGGTTCTAAATTAAGGTTGAACCGCATTGCGGTGACTGTTGCGTAACTTGTTATGACCAGAATTTTGTAGACATGACGACAACTAGAAGGCTTGACGACAACCTTCTAAGACGTAAAGACGTGACGACATCTAGGCAAGACGAGAAGATTTAGACAGGAACAAGCTGGGAAGTAGTCAACACAGCAACACAGCAGAGATTAGGATAAGGATTAAGAAAGGGTCAAACAACAAACACACTTGAAGAAGGAGCCTAACCCGAAGAAGTAGGAGAGCATGCAGTTGGAGTTTGAACGTGGAGCATAGAGTAAAAATAGGGTTTTTGGTTGTGGATATGTATTATCAATACAAGTCAGCTGATGGATATAACAGACAGAGAGTCCATTCTTAATAAGATAGAAAAAACATTCTTGTACTCATAATTATTACATAGTAAAAGCTCTACATTTGGTTGGGGAAAGTCCCACCCGCGGTTTTTACTTCTTAACGAAGGTTTTCCGCGTCAACAATTCTCGTGTCTTTGCTCTTTTATATTTGCACCATATTTTTAATCAATAAATTTATTCTTAGAATCAAAACCCACTATTTTCTACCAAAACAGTTTGGCGCCGTCTGTGGGAATCTTTCTAAGAATTAACCCGATTAGCAGGTATGGACGACGACACCCCGCAACAGCAGAGAGAAGGATCTCAACAAGGCGACAATGGTGACCTACTAGCAGCTATAAAGAAGTTACAGGCAGACATGGAGATTATACGGTCTGAGAACGACAGTTTAAAGAAAGAGATGACTACGATCAAGTCCAACAACAAGGGCAAAACTAAACAGGCATCAAAGGTCGTTGCACGGCGATTGTTTGACGATGACGGAAAGGAGAAAGACCAGCTGCACGAAAACGAGATCATTATAACGGACAAAGATGGACACATCATAGAGACTCATGCCAATAAAGATCAACAGGGAGAAAGCACACACGATGGAACAATAGAGAAGAGTACCGGAAAGAGAAGTCACAAACACAGAAAATCCAAGTAACGTTCAGAAATTCCTGAGTCAGTAAGAAAAGAGTTACAGGAGGTAAAAGATATGATTCAACGTATCCCTGGTGTTCCAAAGCCATTGGAAAAGGCAAATCCCACAAGCTATGCTGATTCGCCCTTCGCTGACGACATTGCTCTAGTCGAAATCCCAAAAAGATTCACTGTACCACACATGAAGCAATACGACGGATCGTCTGATCCACAAGAACACATTACCCAGTACAAACGAATGTTTACGGTGCCAATTCCAAGGGAATATCGAGAGCCTTGCATATATAAGGGCTTTGGATCAACCCTAATAGGACCTGCTCTACAGTGGTTCGTAGGTCTACCAAATGGGAGTATATCTACGTTTGCGGACTTGGTCGACACGTTCAATCTACAATTTGCCAGCAGCCGACAGTTTGAAAAGACCACGAGTGATCTCTACAAGGTATATCAGAAGTATCGAGAACCATTACGAGATTACCTGACCAGATTCAACAGAGAGAAGGTTACAATCACAAACTGTGACGTCCCAACCGCAATAGAAGCATTTAGAAGAGGATTGGAAAAGGATTCCCGCTTTATGATGAATTGACAAAGTATCCGTGCAAAACAATGGACGACGTGCAGGCCAAGGCAATGGCTCAAATACGTCTGGAAGAGGACAAAAGAGAAGACGACGATAAATATTATCGGCCAAACAGGAAAATCGCGTCAGCAAGAAATAAAGACTACAAGAACGAAAACAAGCCATACATCAGGACGATAAGAGATGAACAACATGTCAACTCATCACAAGTTCCTCCAGATTGGAGAAGAGACCCAAATCTACCCCCAACGTTCGACAACTATGGGTTTAATGTAACCCCTACGGTTCTCGTTAAGGAATTTGCTAAGATAGGCGATGTGATAAAATGGCCAGCCAAAGTCGAATCCAGATTCAAAGTTATGGTGCGAGTTCCACGGGGATTATGGTCACAAAGCTATTGATTGCGTGGCTTTGAGAAGGGAAATTGAAGCTTTGGTTAGAAGGGGATACCTGACGGAGTACATGTCGTCGCATAGAAGTAATCATGTCCGAACAGAGAAGACACCTGCGAACATACCCTCCTCCACCTCATCACAAAGTCATAAAATTTATTGCTGGAGGATCAGAAATGTGTGGAGAAACGTACTCACAAGCCAAAAGACGAGCTAGGGGAAGGGAATACAAGTTGCACATGCTGAGGTTGCGACAAACGACTCTTCAGTATTACAATTCGACGCATCCGACATGGAACATGTCCAGTCACCACAGCAAGATGGACTGGTAATATCTTTACCAATTGGAAATTGTCTGATAAAGAGAATTTTGGTGGATAATGGAAGTGCTGCGAACATAATGATGTTCAATACATTACAGCAAATGGGATTATCGGAAGCTGACGTAGAGAAACGATATACGACGTTGGTGGGTTTTAGTGGCGAAACAAAAAGGACTGTTGGAGAAATCCACCTACCCACATATGCTGGTGGAATCAATTTGCTTCAAAAATTCTTAGTCATCGACGCAGGCTCAACCTACAACATAATTCTGGGACGAGCTTGGATACACGACACGAGGGCTATACCTTCAACTGTTCACCAAGTCATCAAATTCCCAACACCTTGGGGACACAACAGATTAGAGGTGACCAAGTCATGGCCAGAGAATGTTACAAAACATGCTTAAAGCCAACAGTACGACACGAACAAAAGGAAGCAGCAACTGTAGCAATGAAAGGTCCGGAACCTCTCAAGGAAGTAACAATTACAGAAGGAGAAAACAAAGTATTGATTGGAGAAGACATCCCAGTTGATATAGAAGCCATCTTGGTGGAATTCTTGACTATACGACTAGACACGTTCGCTTGGGAACAAGAAGACATCACAGGGATAGATCCTGACGTCATAACACACAAGTTGAACGTGGACCCCAATCACGTTCCAGTCCAACAGAAAAGGCGAAAGTTTGGAGCTGAAAGAAACAACATAATCAATGAAGAAGTAAACAAGTTGCTGAAAAACGGTATGATTCGAGAAGTAGACTATCCTCAATGGTTGGCAAATGTCGTGATTGTCCAAAAGAAGAACGGCAAGTGGCGTGTGTGCGTAGAGTACACCAATTTAAATAAGGCTTGTCCAAAAGACCCCTATCCTCTCCCACATATTGACACCATGGTTGACTCAACAGCAGGACATGAGCTGCTATCTTTCCTTGACGCGTCGAGTGGTTTCAATCAAATATAAATGGAACCATCTGATGCAGAAAAAACGGCGTTCATAACAGATTGAGGAATCTTTTGCTACTTGGAAATGCCTTTTGGTCTGAGAAATGCAGGGGCAACGTTCCAACGGTTAGTCAACAAGATGTTCGAAAAACAAATAGGACGCACGATGGAAGTATACATCGACGACATGGTTGTAAAGTCGAAAAATGCAGAAGATCATGTCAAAGATCTAGAGGAGGTGTTCAACATCTTACGTGTGTACAACATGAAACTAAATCCATCTAAATGCAATTTCGCCGTATCTTCGGGAAAATTTTTGGGACATATGGTGACAAGAAGAGGAATAGAGGCAAGTCCGGAACAAATAAAGGCCATCTACGAGATTACAAGTCCGAAAAATGTCAAAGACGTACAAAAACTAACAGGGAGAGTAGCAGCCCTGAACAGGTTCATTTCACGCTCATCTGACAGATGTCAACCATTTTATGACGTCTTGAGAAAAAACAAAAAATTCGAATGGACCGAGAAACACGAGAAAGCCCTTGATGACTTGAAGAAGTACTTGTCCTCTGCACCGTTATTATCAAAACCAGGAGATGGAGAAACACTCTACGTCTACCTGTCCGTCACAAATCATGTTGTTAGCGGAGTCTTGACACGAGAAGAAGATGGGTCTCTAACTCCCCATCTACTACGTAAGCAGAAGTCTACTCGACGCTGAGACAAGGTACGCGTCAATGGAAAAACTAGTATTGGCATTATCCATGACCTCTGTAAAACTTCGACTATACTTTGAATCGCACAAGGTCTGTGTAAGGACGAATTATCCATTGCGAAAAGTACTTAGTAGGCCAGAGTTGACGGGTAGAATGGCAAAATGCTCAATTATATTGAGCATGTACGACATCATTTACGAACCGCGAACAACCATCAAATCACAAGTCTTAGCCGATTTTGTGGCTGACTTTAGTCCCAACTTACTGTGTGAGGCAGATGAAGAACTTCAACAAATCCTTTCTACCAGAAAAATGGAGTCGTGGTCGTTGTACACTGACGGAGCCTCAAATGTGAATGGGACAGGTTTGGGTTTGGTATTAAAGTCGCCACAGGGGGATACCTTAGCCTATTCCATTTGTTGCGAATTTAAAGCTACTAACAACGAATCTGAATACGAGGCCTTGATTATTGGATTAACTACGGTTGTGGACATAAAGATCGCACATATAAAAGTAAACTGCGACTCTTTGCTTATTGTCGATCACGTAAAAGGGGAATATGAAGCAAAAGATTGCAAGATGTCGGCCTATCTAGAAATCGTTAAAGAACTACAAGGCAAGTTCGACTTGTTTAGTATCCAACAAATACCCAGAGAACAGAATTCTCAGGCTGATGGCTTAGCAGGTTTGGGTGTTGTCCTCAAAAAGGAAAACGTACTCACAATCCCAGTAATTCACGTCCTAGAGCCTGCCACGATTAGAGCTAAGAAGGAAAGAGATGTCACAATAATGGCTGTCGACAATCATGAAGAACGTGGAAGTTGGACTCAGAAATATAAAGACTACATCACAAAAGGCGAATTACCAAAAGACAACGAGGCAAAATCATTAAAGATAAAGGCTACGAGATTCACGATCATTGATGGCATATTGTTCAAAAAATCTGTTACGGGATTACTTCAAAGGTGTCTTGAAGAATCAGAAGCCAACGATGTCTTACGGGATATACATGAAGGCGATTGTGGTAATCATTCGGGTGGAAGAAGCTTGACATGTAAAGTACTTCGTATGGGGTATTACTGGCCCACTCTGAAACAAGACGTAATTGATTATGTCAAGAAGTGTGACGCATGTCAAAGGCACGCCCCAATCATACATCAAGCTTCGGAAGTACTACACCCGTCCATTCCTTCATGGCCATTCATGAAATGGGGAATGGACATTGTGGGAAAAATGCCTCCAGCCCCTGGACAAAGGGACAAAAGGTGTTTATGCTAGCTATGACGGATTATTTCTCGAAGTGGATAGAAGCTGAAGCATTTCGACAAGTCAAGTCTAAAGAAGTGATTTCATTTATAGAAAGGAATGTCATCTGTAAATTTGGAGTACCATCAGAGATTGTTTGCGACAACGGCTCACAATTTATAAGTGACAAGACAGAAGCCTTTTGTAGACGATGGAACATCACTTTGGTCAAGTCTATTCCATGTTATCCACAAGCTAATGGACAAGCAGAATCCAGCAACAAGATAATCATCAACAACTTAAAGAAGAGGTTGACAACGCATAAAGGGAGATGGGCTGAACAACTACCTTGGGTTCTTTGGTCTGACAGGACGACACCCAAGACGTCAACTGGACAGACTCCTTTCTGTTTAGTCTATGGCACAGAAGCCGTCCTGCCAACTGAGATCATTTCCCCAACTGCAAGGTATGGTCTAGCAACTACGGAAACAAATTCTGTTGAACGAGCGCATGACTTAGATTTAATAGATGAAGTACGTGACATGGCAAAGCTACGAATGGCATCACATCAACAAGCAGTGGCTAGAAGTTACAACAAAAACGTGCATATTAGGACACTTGCCATAGGTGACCTAGTATTGAGAAAGGTGTTTCAAAACACTAGGGACACGACGGCTGGAAAGTTGGGCGACACATGGGAAGGACCTTATCTGATCGACGACATAGTTGGACGTGGAGCATACAAACTCTCCACCCTAGACGGAATTCAAGTCCCAAGAAGCTGGAACATATTACACCTCAAAAAGTATCACATGTAATCATCTTACTTTTCATTAAGATCCTCGATTTTTAGGTTTGCTTTGAATAAGTCGATAGGACATTTGTTTTATTCCTAGTCAGTAAGCGTCCATTAGCAGTAAAGAATGTGTGTGTTCAATTCGCCACTTATCTGCGTCCTTTTTGAGTACGAATAAAAGTTACATGTGGTATCAAATCTTAAGCCTGTGCATTTTTTTTTACATACATTTACTTCCACATAAATATCTTACTATTATTGTTAGAACTACACTATTAGCTTAACAGCAAAATGCTTGACACAAATGACAAGAAATTACAATAGACGAGAGGCTTAGTTTCTCAACTCTATTACTACAAAGGGCTGATCACCCGTTAACGTCACGACGTGAACAAATACCATCTTTCATGATTACAAGAAAATATAACTGACAAGACGGGAAAGGGACATAAAACCCACAACACCTGTCAACATGAGAATCTTACTTGATTATTTCTAGAGGGAAAGGCCTCTTAATAATCACTCATAATTATTCGTCTACGACCAACAAAGTGATTCAGTAATAATTATTGACGAATGATGCAAACAAAACATACACGAACAATTCAAACTACGAGTTTAAATTAAATCATGACGATAACGATGTCCAAAACACATTAACACTCCCCGTCTCCATGAGACGAAACAGGAGTTTAGCCAACAAAAATAGTCTTGAGATTAAAAGATTCAAACAACTAAGCAAATTAAAAGGTAAAGAAGCTATTTTCCAATGACGTCCAAGTCCTTTGCAGACTTGTCGCCTCCTTTGACGGCGACCTCATCAGGTGCGGGGACAGGAAAAGCATCATCAGGATACTTGTCATTATAAATTTTGACAGTCTCGTCGATATCCTAATTCTGCCATTCCCCTCTGCTATACTCAAGCATCATTTCAACTCGAGTCTTCATGACATGTTGAGTGACGACTTTGTCTGCTCCTTCCTTCATTTCAGTTTCTAGCGATTGAACTTTTGTATTAAACTCGTCAAACTCCTCTTGAATAACAGTAGCAGTCTTCATGTTCTGGGAGGCCCGATAGCAGCCTTCAATTTAGTAGGACACTCTTTATGCTCCTCCTCGAGTGCCTTAAACCTCTTGGCCTCAGCAGTATACACCTCATATGCAACCAATGCATTTTGAAAAGCCTACAAGATTACAAAGAAAACAAGTCACAAACATAGCATGACACAAATAATTATGAAAACTATTTAAACTATAACTTACGTGAAAAATATGTCCCTTCGTGTCATCCAGGATGCTCTCCAACGGCTTGGAACTCTGCTCTTCCATGGACTGGGGCAACAACATATCTCCTAATAAGTGTGCAAACAAAGAAGGCTTGGCTTCCTGACTATAATAATGGGCTACCAAGGGCATGAAGTAGTTAACATCACCAAATATAGACACACTGGAAGATCTGTCCTGATCTTTTTGGTCAAAGGGCTAGCAGTAGGACTAACTATCACAGGGGCTTTCGAGTGTTCGGTTTCTGTGGACTTATCCTCACGAGCTCTTTTAAACAAATCTTTACTAGATATTAACAATGGCTTGATTATTGGAGGCTTAAACTCTACAATAAGGAAGAACGGATCAATTGAACATAAAAGAATCAGCACAGAACTACTCAATAAAAGAAGACATATCAAGTTGTAAAGCATGCGACCAATACCTCTATCATAATTGCGTCCAGAGCTCATCTCAATATCATTCAAAGGTTTGGGACTTTTTCTAGATTCTGAGGAAATACTTTGAATGGACAAAGAAGGCTTAGGAGCGATAAACTTACTTCGGGTTCTAGAAGAAGCACCCTTTGTTGCAGTCGTAGCCGATGGGGAACAACATCTCCTTTAGAAACAGTTTTCTTCATTGAAGTAGTGAGTTCACTCGTGTCAATTGCTGAAGCGTTCCTGATTGAACGATTAAGGCAATTCGGCCATACTCTATCGGCTACAGGGAGAGACATGATTTTCTCCGTAATTTCCCTGGCCCCTACATCGTCTTCTTTAGCCTCGAATTCAACGCCTAAAACATGGATGAAGAGAAAAACATAAGGGAAGTGCATCGTGATAGTGCTTACTTTAAAAGAAATATATGACATACAGAATACGGTCAACAAATTAAATACAAAAAACGCAATAAATAGAGAAGTTATCATGCACGTTCCACTTCTCCAACAAATAGTCCACATCATCCCCCAGAGTCGACTTCTCTGCATAGAAATATTCACCTTTCCATCAACGGTCGTTCACCGTCTCGTTGTTCAGTATCAGGGGGTTGTTCTTGTCCTTATTAACAAGACTAAAACGACAATTACTGAATTTCTTGAGGGAATAGGAGTATTTTACCACATCCACATTAATGCCCAACTTGTGTTTTGCCTCAATTGCATCAAGACAAGCTAGGGTTCTCCAAGCAGATGGCACCAATTGCCCACGTGAAACATGCAAAGCCGTGATGACACCCTTAATCAAATCAGAATATGGTAGCATAAGCCCGATGCTAAAAGGATAGAAATAGAAACAAATCCATCCATCTCGATACCAGTCAGCAAGCTCGTCGGAAGAAGGAAGCACCAAGTTAAACTTGTCCTTAAACAAGGTCATGGCTTCAGCAATTCGATCGTCTTTCCAGTTTTGTTTACCATTATCTCGAGGGTCGAGTATGTTGGTAGGAGCCCATTCACTTTTTTCACTTGAATCAGCCATGGTTTTGAGAGAAGCTTGTTTCAGTTTCTTTTTGGGCATGAATAAATAACGAAAGAGGGTTGAGTGAAGGGTTAAGTATGGATCTGGGAGGATAAGTATTAATGGACCGGATTACGAGGAACATGAATCTAGAAGTAGAGTATTAGAAGGGGTGTGTCTTACGTTTCATCATTGAAGTCTAGTTCTACACGCTACAGATGAATTAAAATGCTAAGTATACTTTTATCATTTTAATTGGGGCAATTGTTATGACCAGAATTTTGTAGACATGACGACAACTAGAAGGCTTGACGACAACTAGAAGGCTTGACGACAACCTTCTAAGACATAAAGACGTGACGACATCTAGGCAAGACGAGAAGATTTAGACAGGAACAAGCTGGGAAGTAGTCAACATAGCAGAGATGAGGATAAGGATTAAGAAAGGGTCAAACAACAAACACACTTGAAGAAGGAGCCTAACCCGAAGAAGTAGGAGAGCATGGAGTTGGAGTTTGAACGTGGAGCATAGAGTAAAAATAGGGATTTTAGTTGTGGATATGTATTATAAATACAAGTTAGCTGATGGATATAACAGACAGAGAGTCCATTCTGAATAAGATAGAAAAAATATTCTTGTACTCATAATTATTACATAGTAAAAGCTCTACATTGGGAAAAGTCCCACCCGCGGTTTTTACTTCTTAACGGAGGTTTTTCGCGTCAACAATTCTCGTGTCTTTGCTCTTTTATATTTGCACCATATTGTTAATCAATAAATTTATTCTTAGAATTAAAACCCACTATTTTCTACCAAAACATAACTGTTTTTGATTATTCTGGACCCAGGCTGCTTGCTTTGTCTAGTTGTCTTGCTATCGGCGAATATGACAGTCACATTGCAAACATAGCTGTTAAGGCTCTGGTATTAGGGTCGACACAGACAAAATTAGGATATAAAGCTAAGAACAACATTCACTGCAACTGAGATCAAATATTTGGGTCATGCCGAACGAATGCACCTTTGTGAAAGGAAAGGAGGATTGCAGCTTCCAATGGAATGGGAGTGAGAATGAGAACTCGGGAGGAGGGGCGGTATTGATGAGGATATACGAGATTTAGGGGTGTCTTTAAGAGGGATGGTGTATTTCTTGATTATTATTTTGCTCATCTTTTTAGCTTTGTTTATGACCAAGTCCTCTTTTGCTACTACCATATATCATCTTAAGATTGTTAAAAGTTTGTAGCATCTTGAACGTTGTTAAAGTCACCTGCATTTGTACCTGGGTTTGGCGTGCACGCAATTTATATGATTTAAGTAAAGATGACCTCGTTGAAGGCAACCATGACTTTTATTAAAGTTGATCTCATTGAAGGTCTTTTTGTATCTCATTTCTATGTATTATTTAGCATTACACTGTTGACCCATTTCCATCTGTTGAAAACTGGAGTTAATACTTAACATTCAAGGTACAACAGTACTTGGGATTTTTAACATTTTTGCATTTTGTGTCGTTAACATTAAGTTAAGGTGACTGTTTCTTTCTATTGCAAACTAGAGCTAATACTAAAGATTCAAGGTATAATAATATTTGGGATAGTTGTTAAGAGTTAACCCTGTTAAACAGCGAAAAAAGTGAAATTATTTTCAATTTTTTGGGCTTGTTTGATGTTGTACATATGAACTGATCCCAGGATTTTAAATTTATGCAGTATCGTGGTTCAACCTTGGTTTGGACTGACTTTAATTAATATTTCTGAGCTTCCTATTGATGCATTGGAGACCATGGCGAAAGTTTTTGATGTGACTGCGACAGCCACTGTCATAAAATAGGTAAGGCTAATTCGGTCATTAGGTCGAGAAGAAAGGGTCTCCTTTAAAAGATAATTAGTCATTTTATATCCTGCAAAATCGTAGATTAGGTTGATAATTTTTTACGTAAGAACTTCTGTTTATTTTCCCTACCAGTTGCTTTTAGGTTGCAAACGTTTTGGGTCGGCATCTTGTTTGGATTGGCTTAAGTAAAAGCAATGCTATTTTCACCAGCTTATCCTGCATATTTAATTTACAACAAAGACATTAAAAGAATTGCATATCATTAAATTGGCTATGAGTAAAAGCAATTGATTATGAGCTTTTAAATGGATCTCGCGCAGGTACACGAAGACTCGCCTGCGGATGAAGCTGGAGTCTGTCCAGGAGACTTAATCAAGAAACTTATGGCTCCGAAGCCCATTAGTATATCTTCTGTTTCTGAGGTATTATGTGTGAATTAAGTAATGCATTGTTACTAAACTCAGTTTTGATCACCGACACTTTTATTTGATATTTGGTAGTATTCCAGAAGAATGAGCAACGCATATGACTTTTTGAGTACCTCTTGTTAGGGCTGCTCATGGGTTAGCAAAACCGGTCAAACCAACCCAAACCAACCCTTATTTGGGCCGACCAAACCGAATCATTCAAACCCATGGGTTAGTTGGGTTAAATTTCCGTCGGGCCGATTATATTGGGTTGGTTCGGATTTTAACTTTTTAAAACCCTAACCCAACCCAACCCGATCTAATTGTTAAGTCCCTACTTATTTCTATTATATATTACTGACTCCCGGCCCATTTTAATTTTGGACACAACCTGATACATTTGCTTTTGCCCATAAATGATTAGCAGTAGACAAATGAAGTAATAAAAATAATATATTTTGAATTTGATCGTAATTTTGGACTAAACTTTTTAAATTGAATTGAACTCGGGTCATATGAAGCGGACAATGAGCTGCACTATAAGAAGGTGTTTTCACAAACTATTATGTTAAATCAAGTTGATTGTTTATAGTATTTATGTTTATCATATATTTATGTAGAGCAAAAGTAAATATTGATAGGTTGTGAAATTAAGAATTAATATTTCTTGAATGAAGATTGTATCTTTAACTTTTCACTTATTTTTACGAGAGTTGTATTTGTCTTTAACTTTACATTTGTGGTATAAAATATCTTTATACTTGTTTTAATATACATGTAATATTTTGAACGATCATTTATTTATTGTATGTAGCATTTTTTTATTATCTACTATTATGCTTATTCAACTCATTTAAACCCAACCCGACCCCAACCCATCACTCATATAATAGGGTTGGGTTATAAATTTTTTTTGATATTAATGGGTTGAAATTTTTTAAACCCGAATTAAATGGGTTGGGTCACTAAATTGTCGAAACCGACCCAACCCAGCCCATGTGCAGCCCTACCTCTTGTACCCTTGAGACTTGATTCTCCCACAAATATCAAGGTTAGTTATACAACATTGGACACTTAATTATTTAGTTTGAATCTCTGTTTTGCAGTCAAAATTTGAATTGTTTTTTTGTGTCACTTAGGTTTTAGTGCAGAAAAGTACTTCCGGTGATCAGAAAGTAGTGTGTGCCAAGAATCTCTGTGTTGATGACAGAAGATTCTGTTGTAGGTAATTTTTCTTTCTTGTGCATTTAGGCAATTATTAATGATAACTTATTGCACATCTCATCTTGTACTTCATCTTAGTATTCATTTGTTGCTGCTCTTTTTTGTATAAATGATATTTGTAATTTTTTGTAGTTGGCCCTGGGAGGAGTCTGTCTGGTTCAGTATCAGTAATCCGCCTTTGGTAGGATCACAGACGGATGCTCCATTAGATGTTGATTATCGTGGTCGTAATAAACTTCATCTGTGACTGTGGTTCAATCATCGCTATGTTTCATCTTGAAACCATTTTGTTTCAAGACTACTTGTAATGTCATTTAAGTGAAAAGTCATTTTCGACCGGTGACGGTCGAATTTGACCGGTCGTATTTAACCGGTCGTATTTAGTCGGTCGTATTTAAGATTAAATACAACCGATTACTAAATATCACTCCCATATGTACGACCGGGACTAAAACCGGTCGTATTTAGCTAAATAGCGGTAGCTAAATACCATCGCTGGCGGTCGTATTTAGTTAAATACGACCGGTTTTGAACCGATTGTATTTAGCCGTTTTTCTTGTAGTGTTCATCATGGTTGTCTGCATACAAACTTATATATCTTGAAACCATTTTGATTCTGTTTGGGTGTAGTATTTGTAATTTGTGCTCCTATAATTTTAATAACTCTAATATTCGTGCAAAGTCTCTTGAAAAAATTGTAAGGGTACATACTATATTAGGTCACCATATATTACTTCTCGTTATCGATAATCAAAACAATTTATTAATGAATACTTATATTTATTATAGAATTTTAGATCACCTAATATAAGTTATATATAAGTTGTGTATGTGCTGAATGTTAACATAATTAAATTAGAATATTTAAGAGAATCATATCAAATATTATGGTCTTCTACCTTTCAAATATTCTACAATAATATATCGAGTACCAAAGTTTGGTTATACCTAAATAATTTAAATTAATTGACTTCATTTGGTTTTAACATTTACAAATATATAATTATACAAGATTTATTAATTTTATTTCAGAATTTTGGATTTACTCGATTTTAATTCCCTATAATTATAATAAAGTTATTTCAATTACATTATTTTCGATTTTACGTAACAACTTAATTGACATCGTAGTATTAATCCAGTCGATTGGAAGTTCTCAAAAGATCAACTCTATTTGTTTACTCCATTTTTAAATGTTGGTAGATGCTTTCGGTACTTAATAATGTTGATTAATATTCTGTTAAACTATCTGCTAATCATGTTATTCACTGTTTGGGTAGACTTTCAATGTAAAATATTAATTATGTTTATTCGGCCAACAAAGAAATAATAACGTTATATCAGTTTGTTTGTTTTATTGACGAAAATTGTACTTGCATTCTCATACAATTTCTAAACAAATTACATTCTGAATAAAATCAGGAGATTCTCATGCCACTCCCGAACATCTGACGTAGAAAAAGCTGCTCATGCTAGTGCATGAGCAACTCCATTAGAAGACCTATGTGTAAAATACACTAACACTTCATCAAAGTGTTGAAATAAATCGATACAATATCGAATAATATTATGAAAAAACGATCTCCCATCCATTGCTTTGCACGCTCGAGCCAAGATTTGCGAATCTGTTTCGAAAATACACTTCCTGAATCTTGTTTCTTTAAGCCACATCAATGCTTCTTTCAGACATAACTCTTTGGATCCAGATATGGTTAAAACCAAATTTTTAAGCATACCTTCAACATAACTCCACTCTAACCGGTCATAGGATATATCAAGTTTTAGACCTGCAATTCCTTGTTTCCCTTGTGTCTTTCTTTTTTTTTTTCTTTTAATACAGTGATTCAGCTCATATGCCAGCAGCGCATTATCAGTCAGCAAGCGTCCTTCAATAAAGGCACTCTGCTTATCTGATATTAATTTCTGCAAACACGGTTTAATTCTATTATGGATTTAGCCCATCCATTCCAGGTGACTTGTCAGGGTGCATGGAAAAAATCGCCTCTCTTACTTCTTCTCGAGTCACAATCTGCATTAACTCTTGGTTTTGAACTGGTGTAACTTGCTGAACTCCTTCTTCTGGCACCAGGAACTCATCATCGTTCATTGATGTTGTAAACAGGTTTTCAAAGTAATTAACAATAATAGCTTGAACTTGTTTTTCTTCCTCCTGCCACTTCCCATTCTGATCTTTGAGTCCATGAATGCAATTATTAATTTTCCCAGTGGATGCACAGTTGTGAAAAAACCGCGAATTTTGATCCCCACTTTGCAGCAACAATTGTTTGGCTCTTTGATGCCAGTATACTTCTTGCATTTCTAGAATTTTCACTGTCTAATCCCATGTACTTCTTGCATTCCTCTAATTTGAGGCAACAATGTTGGATTTTCTCTGTAATACCATGATTAGCCATCTCTGCCCAACATTGTTGTATTATGTGCAAACAGTCCTTCTCTTTCAACCACATATTCTCAAACTCAAATATATGCTTCTTAGGCACATACATTTTTCTATTCAACTGCAAATGTAGAGGTAAGTGATCTGATGCCGACATATCCAGGACCTTTACATCGGTGTCTGGGAACATATCTTTCCATTGTCTGTTGGCTAACCCTCGGTCCAATCTCTCCTGCACCCATCTCTCAGTATCCCTTGATTTCTCCCAAGTAAACATATTGTCATTAAACCCCAAGTCTATCAGTTGGCAATCGTTTGTAGCTTCTGTAAAACCATGAATAAGCCTTTGTGGATGTGAACAACTCCCTTGCTTTTCCTCTTTCACCATAATATCATTAAAATCGCCTATGATACACCATAGAAAATCTGAGTGTGCAGCCAATTCGCGTAACATATTCCATGATTTTTGTCGTCTGTCCCTTTCTGGACAGCCATAGTACCCCGTATACCTCCATCGTCCTATTTGATCAATACTTATGTTGACGGAGGAATTTGGGAACAACAAAACTCGAGGTTAGTAGCCGGAAACAAGATCTGTGATGGCAGTTGTTCGTCGGAAACGTGAACAGTAACCGATGAATCCGATGAACAGTATTCATCGAAAAAGATGAACAGTGTTTGGTGGTGATAATTATTGGGGGCTGAGATTGCTTAGGGATAGTGGTGGCTCCTTTGCGCTCTCGCTTCTAACCCCTTACAATGTGTCTACGTACCCCTATTTATAGGGAATCAAGCCCACGTAGTTCTTGGGGAACAAGAAACCTAATGGGCTTAGATTTCTTATCCCGAGGCCCAGTAGGAAACCCACTGGAAGCCGTCTTCTACTAGCTTTAGGAATGTCCGCCGATGAGGCCCAACTACAAAGGCCCAAGGCTCGTCCGCGACTTCGAGACTTCACGGATGAGGCATCTCCCTAGCCAAGGATAACCCTCCGCTACCAGCTGTTTATCTAATCCGCGGACGCAGGTATAGCCGTGGTTCACCCCAAATGTTGGACGCATCCCTGTCCCTCGATAAGGAGCCCCTACCAGATTACAGGACAAGTGATCCCAAGCTTTTGGGTGCAAAGTGCAGGATACTCCGAAGTCTCCCAACGAGGACACCCGTTGACTACAGAGACAGAGCTCCCAAAGCACACACCGGATTTCACCCTGCATCCCCAATGAGGACACTCATTGACTGCAGGAGGAGGCCTTCAGTCCAGGCATTCCCCTGGAGGTCTCTGACCACGGACACCGCCTTTCCTGTAGATATGCTACAAGAAGGAGTTCTTCAATAGAGTACCTGCATCAAATAGGTTAGTAATAATAATCTCCATCTTCCTTGAATCTTCCAAAGAGTTCGTCCAAGTAGCATGTCAGAGTTGCATTTTGTACCAAGTAGAAGTTAAGGGCGCGCCCTTACATTCCTGTATGTTGGCGCCGCCCTGTGTCATCAGCCTTTGATCTTTTCCTATATCATTCTACATAATAGGGCGCGCCCTAAATTATTCATCGTTAGGGCTTGCTCTAATTATGTCCAAGCCAAAGTGTAGGTCTATCAAAGCAATCATGTCCGAATAATCTGTCCAAGGAGCCTTCCTTGCCTAGGGCGCGCCCTAAGGCTCACCACAGAACAGATTTCAATTAAGAAATTCCTCTCCTCCTTTTCAATAATTGGGCGCGCCTCCTCTTACCATGTGTGAGGGCGCGCCTTTGAGGATAATAGCCACAACCGTTAATCAACTACTCAATCAATGAGGCGCGTTCTTAGGGCGCGCCGTCTTCTTTATGGAAAGTCAACCTTATCATTTCCTAGATTTCAGGCGTTTCTCCTTCGATTTTGCCTATCTTATCAATCTCAATCTGAATATCGTTTATACCAATTTTTGGGCATAACAACTACCCCCAAATTCCATATGTCATTGAAAATGAGATTGGAATTTTTCTCCTTATCCTTATTAAAATCTGTATAAACATATTTTCCAACATTTATTTTACAGGGCGCGCCCTGAACAGGGAGTGCCTCCCAATTTTTCCCTTAAAGTTTCAATGACTTCATAATAATCAAATAAGGCGCGCCTCCAATAGGGCGCGTCCTAGAAGTTCAAACGGTTTAAAAGTTGTTCCCCTTATTACTAGGGATTCACAATTGACATGATTGATTTGACAGCTGTCATCTTTTTTACTATAAATACTAGTCACAATCAGTCATTTTTTCTTTAACTTTGACTCTCCCCACTTTTTCTTACTTTCTCTTTTTTCTCAAAGGCTCAAAACCCAGCGGTGTTGTTTTGCTCAGAACTAGCCTTCTCTTTTGCCATTCTCCAAATCTCTTTCAGTCAACTTCTTCTCCATTCAAAAAGGTACGACTGGCTTCTTATATTTATGAATTTTGTTAAGTAAATCACATTGCATGCCATGTTACCTTTTTATCTTCTATTTCTGTTCTTGATGATATATATGAAATGATGTATGTATCTGTGTATGTATATCTGTAATTTCAAATTTTGTTGCTTTAGATCTGAAATCGTTTGGGTCTAACTTTTAAATTTATGTTCTTGAGAATTTCAATCGTTATTTACAACCTGCACATAACCACCTGTGCCTATCTGTATATGACCATAATAGGGCGCGCCTATTATAATAAAACACATCCTTGCTAATAGGCTAGGATTTTCTTTATGGCGCACCTTCCTATGAGATGGCTTGCCCTTAAAAGGAGTTGACATAGATCATAGGAAATACTCTTCCCTTACACATTCCACCTATTTTTCATGTTCCCTTTATACTTTCGTATCTCATTCTTTCGCACAGGGCGCGCCCTCAAAATTTCTTTTGGTTTTCTTGACAGCTGGAAGACGAGGGCACGTCCTCTCCTTTTCACCCTTTCAAGAATTTCCTCACAAATTTGGGGATCTATTCGCCTCCAAATACTTACTTCGATCCTCAACCTCCAAACGCCCACCATACTCCTGAATTTCTGAACCGGGTGGCGCGCCTTCTTTAGGATTCCAAAGAGGGTACTTTGATGGCAGATTCCTCAGATAGTTCCTCCACGGACAATATTCCTTTGTCTCGTAGACAAGGGAAGCAAAAGCTGGTCCAAAAGGACAGATCCCCAATCCCAGATAGGACAGAACTGGACGACGATGATTGGTTCGAGAGTTTGAATGTCGATAGATATAGGGGTGTTGAGAGGGGCGTCAACGTAGGTGCAGGACCCTCTAAAGTATCCTATAGGGCAGTATCCTCAAGCCCATCTCCCCAACACACAGAGGGCGCGCCTACTTCTCCCGTTCCTGAGGGCGCGCCTGAAGCAAGTGCGTCACCTCTACGTGATGAAGAAAATTTCTTTGATGAGGACTCCTTCCAATTTTCTACCTCTCCTGAACCTTCTCCAATCCCCTTCCAACACTGGAAAGTTTCTGATAGTGAATTAGATTTTGATTGGGATGAATTCGAACCATGCAATGAAGCTGTGAAGAAATGTTTCAGGAAGGAGCATGGGAAGCTTTTCTGTGTGGGCCTGTCTTCAGCCTATTCAGATGAGCAACTAGGATGGCTCATGGAGTTTTATGATATGGAAGGCATATGGGCGCGCCCTTTAAACATGATGCGGCCCCATACCTTCAATTATGGGAGGAACTTTAAAATTCCAAGTTTATCCTGGATCTGTTTATCCTCTATATGGACTTGGGTTTCCCTCAACCGTCAATGGCAGAAGTTGCTTATTTTTTCAATCTAAGAAAATATGACCATGGGTATTACTATTTGGTGGTGGACAAGCAGCACAACAAGAAGGGTTTTTCCTCTGGCAAGCTTAGCCATGAAAAAGGTTGGAAGGAAAACTTCTTTTACCTGTATGACGTTCCCAGAATAAGGATAAGATTCAACAAGTCACCAAATAAGGGCGCGCCCTTTCGTTTCTTTCCTTGCGTTATTTCTATATTCTTTCTTTCTTTTCTCATCCTTATACTTTTTCAGACAGACCAGCGTCCAAACCCCTTAAAGGCGATCCCAAAAAATGAGCTGAAGCCCTCCTTAGAGTGGCTACTGACAGGTGGAACTTAAAAACACTCGAACCAACTTGATGCGAGTAGAAATTCTTTCTGACCAAGTAGGAATGAAGTGCAAATATGTAAAATTTAGGAAGGGTGCTCCTGTTTCTCGTGTTATTGATTTAGACAGCGAAGAAGAAGCTGAAGAAGAAGAAACAGAGGACGGCTCCTTACAAGGCCAAGATCCTTCAGGTTCATTAATTGTAGAATCTAAAGGCGCGCCCTTTCACTATTGGCGCATCCTACTTCTCTTTTGTTAACTTTTTATTGTCATACTGGATAAAAACTTCTGTTTATTTAATCTTTCCACGTCTTCAGGGCGCGCCCTTTTACTCTAGGCGTAGCATTTTACGCATGTTTATCAATGTTGTTTTTATCAATTGCTTTTTTTTATTGCTCCGTTCAACATACTTAACTGTCATGCTTAACTAACATGTCTTGTGTTTTGTGCAGAAATGACTCCTCCAAGAATCCCCAAGTCTTTTGGGGCGCGCCCTGGTGACAAGCCTAGGGCCAAGGCAAAGAAGGATGCTCCTGCAGCACAGGCGTCCGTTCCAACTTCTGTCCCCATTCCTCAAACAACACATGTTCCAAAAAGGCCCATAATTGATCTTTCAGAAAAACAGGGCGCGCCTAAGAAGCCTAGAGGAGAAGGCACGCCTTCTATTTCTTCTGCTGCCTTGAACGCTCTTGGCCCTATGGGTTCCCTTCATATTTCAGATGAAGAAGTGGAACAGTGGCAAGCCATGGATTTGGGAGAGGCTGCTCGTGCTTCTGTAAAGGCATCTTGCCAATTATTCATCCACTCCACTCGAGTGGTAGACAAGCTACTTGAAGAGGAGGCGCGCCTAGAGAGGCTGCAGGGTGACAATAACATTCTGAGAAACACCCTCAAGGACAAGGACTTTTTGCATGCTAAGGACATCAAGGCCAAGGATTCTGAAATTTCCTTCCTCAAGGAGGAGGTGGCCAATCTCACTTCTCAGCTAGAGATTGCCAACAAAAAGGCTACCTCTCTCCATACTGAGCTTGATGCAGCCAACTTGAGGATTGAGTATCTGGAGAAGCAGCAGAAACTAGGCTGGCCTGATGAGAAGAGGGAATTTCTGATGAGGCATTTGCCAATGGTTTTCACTTCTACAGAGTTGGTTTTGTGGCCAATGATCCTGATTATTCCTTTGAGAAGTTTGGGGAAGAGACTGTCGCTGAGATAGTGGAGTTTAAGAAAGAGCATGCTGCTGAAATCAAGGCGAGGAGGATAGAACTTGGGTTGGAGGAGGAAGAAGGTGAGAGCGCGCCACAAGAGGAAGTCTCCAAGGACGCGCCTGAAATTGATCCCACTGTCCCTCTTCAATCTATTCCTCCAACAGACCGGTCTCAAGGCGCGTCTTGAATTATTTTAGCTTAAATTTCAAATACTTCTGAGGAGCCAGCCCTCTTTTGATGCTGTGCAAAGTTGTATGACTTATTTTTCTGCTACTCTTTTACTCTTGCATGTATGACTCGTCGTTAATTTTATCTTTTCTTGTACTCATAAAAATCTGTTAAGGCACTTTGATTTTTCCCTTGGCTATTATATGTCTCCATGGAGTATGTTACTATAAGGCGCGCCCTTTAACATATTTTCGAGTGTAATTTCTTTTTATGTGATCTAAAAGTTGTCATTGTGTTATTTAGATCTATCGTCTCTTTCTTCGTAGTGTTTAGATATAAGGGTGCGCCATATTGCAAATAATGTGTACTTTTTCTTACCAGTAGTACCTTTGCAATATTTTAATTTACTTATTTGTCCAAAGGCGCGCCTTAATTTGGGGAGCTTTTGCCTTAGCTTATTTTGCTGGCCATGTCATTTGTTCCTTTCATCCTTGTCTACTATGTTTATCTTGATTATGAAGCAGAAGTTATCAGATAGGGCGTGCCTCAACATAGGACGTGCCTTTGATGTTTTTCAGATGAGAATTTTCATGTCAAGCAAATATAGTAATTTGAAGTAACTTTTCTCTTTTATTGATAATGGTGTGTAAATTACATCAGTCCCATGACTACTATGCTCTATGGGGAAATTATTTGAAAAAAAAATTCTTCCTTCTGCTAGTTCCAAGGTTCGCAGTCACATGTACTACCCCCCTAGGCTAGGAGGAATTTATTTGCTACTAGCCTATTACATAAGAATCAAAATAAGAAAATAAGGGGGACACAGCCACACCCTACTGATAATACTTCCGCAAATGTTCTGCATTCCATGCTCGAGGAATAAGTTTACCATCCAGATCTTCTAAGCGATAGGTCCTTTTCCAGAGTATAGCTTTAACTTTGTACGGTCCTTCCCAATTAGCTCCAAGCACCCCGTGCTGAGCTATCTTAGTGTTAGGCATAACCTTTCGCAACACGAGATCTCCAATCTTGAACAGTACGGATTTTACCTTTTTATTGAAATATCTTGCGACCCTCTGCCGATACGCAGCGAGCTTCAATTGAGCGTTCGCCCGGGCTTCATCTAACAGATCCAAGTGGAGCCTCTGGTTAACTTCTGCATCTTCCTCGATGAACGCATCTCTCCGTAGAGATCCTGCTCCTACCTCCACGGGAACCATGGCCTCATACCCATAGGTCAGCAGAAAAGGGCTTTCACCTGTGGTCGACCTAGGTGTCGTGTTGTAAGACCAAAGGACCATAGGCATCTCTTCTGGCCAATCCCCTTTTTTCTCTTCTAACTTTGCCTTCAAGGTATGTTTTATGATTTTGTTTATGGCTTCTGTCTGACCATTACTCTGCGGATGATAAACCGCGGCGAAGTCTTTTTTAATCTTTAAGTCTTCACAAAGCTTCCTTAACTCTTTACTATCAAATTGCTTTCCATTGTCTGAGATGAGTTTGTAGGGAATACCAAACCTGCATATTATGTAATTGAACACAAAATCCCTTATCTTCTTTGCCGTGATCGTGGCTAGTGGCATAGCTTCTGCCCATTTGGTGAAGTAGTCCACAGCCACCACGGCGTATTTCACACCCCCCTTTGCTTTGGGTAGCTCTCCAATGAGATCAATTCCCCACATGGCAAAAGGCCAGGGACTTGTCAATGAGGTAATGGTGGATGTCGGGGCGTTGGAATAGTTGGCGAACCGCTGGCAACGATCACAAGCCCGAACAAAATTGAAAGCATCTTCCCTCATAGTCGGCCAGTAGTATCCTTGTCTGAGCACTTTTAATGCCAAGGAACCACCCCCTGAGTGATTGCCACAAATCCCTTCGTGCACCTCTCTAAGAATATAATTTCCTTCTTCCATATCTACATAACGTAACAGTGGCTGGTTAAATCCTCTCTTGTACAGTACCCCGTCATATTCGACATACTTTGCAGCTTGGTACCGAAGGCGTCGAGCCTGTAGTTTATCCTCTGGTACAGCCCCTGTCTGAATATAGTTATGGATGGGGGTCATCCAGCTTTCTTGTGGGATTTCTTGCATTTGAAACACCTCTGCCTCTGGGATACTTGGAATTTCCTGGATTCCCAAAGGGATTTGTCCAAGTTGGACGCTGTCCATCTGTGAACCCATCTTGTCCAAAGCATCCGCATTACTATTTTCTTCTCGCGGAACACTTTCTAGTCTAGCACTTGAAAATTTTCACAGTAGGCGTTTTGCACATCTCATATATAGCTCTGTCCGCGGTCCCCGGGCTTGGAATCCTCCGTTGACCTGGTTCACAACTAATTCGGAATCACTCTGAACTATCAAATTCACGGCCCCTACCTCCAGAACTAATTTCAGACCGTTGATCAAGGCTTCATACTCAGCATCATTGTTGGTAGCATAAAACTTGAAATGGATAGCACTCATCAAGCGGTGCCCCTCCGGAGTGATCAAGACTATCCCGGCACCTGACCCGTTGTTGTTTACGGCCCCGTCCACATGTAATGTCCACCAAGGGTGGGGGAGTTCCTGCTTCTTTTCATCCTGATGACTTTCTTGCAAGGTTGGTTATGCCAGCACTATGGTCTTACCATCAACTTCTTCATCGAATTCAAGTACGAAATCGGCCAGCGCTTGTCTTTTGATTGCCGTGCGAGGACAACATTCCAAATCAAATTTCCCTAGCTCTACGGCCCATTTTAACATTCTTCCTGACGATTCGGGTTTATGTAGAATATGCCGGAGCGGATAATCGGTGCGAACTTCTATTCGGTGAGCCTGAAAATACGGTCTTAGCTTTCGTGCCGCAAGAATAAGAGCGTACACTAGTTTTTCCATGTTGGTATACCTGGTTTCCGCGTCCAACAACCTTTTGCTTACATAGTATACAGGCCACGGGTGGCTTGCTTCTTCCTTTACCAATACAGCACTGACGGAATATTCAGACACCGCCAAGTACAGAATCAATATTTCTCCGTCTTCTGGCTTGGCCAACATCGGAGGATTTCCCAATTGTTCTTTGATTTTCAGAAAAGCTTCTTCACAGTCAAGAGTCCTCAGAAAATCCTTCCCTCTCCCTTTGATTGCTTTGAAGAATTCTTTGCACCTATCCGACGACTTCGACACAAATCGATTTAGGGTCGCGATCCTTCCTGTCAGACTCAGTACCTGTTTGACGCTGGTGGGAGATTTCATATCTAGCAGAGCTTTTATTTTCGCCGTGTTAGCCTCAATTCCCAGGTGGTTGACCATGAACCCCAAGAATTTCCACGACTCCACGCCGAATACGCACTTCTGCGGGTTTAGTTTCATCCTATATTTTCTCAGAATATGGAACATTTCAGTTAAGTCGCCGATGTGATCTTCTGCCCTTTTCGATTTCACGAGCATGTCATCCACATACACTTCCATAGTCTTCCCAATCTGCTTCTTGAATATTTTGTTTACCAACCTTTGATAAGTGGCACCGGCGTTGATCAGACCAAATGGCATTCCGATATAGCAGTAGAGCCCTCTATCAGTGATGAAAGAGGTGTGCTCCTGGTCAGGCTCATACATAAGAATCTGGTTATACCCGGAGTATGCATCCATGAAGCTGAGCAGAGCATGTCCTGCCGTGGCGTCGACCAACTGATCAATTCTTGGTAGGGGAAAACTATCTTTCGGGCATGCTTTATTCAGGTCGATGAAGTCCACGCACGTTCTCCATTTGCCGTTGGGCTTTTTTACCAACACCGGGTTTGCTAGCCATTCTGGGTAGAAAGATTCTCGAATTAGTCCGACGTCTAGGAGCTTCTCTACTTCCTCTGCCAGGGCTATAGCTCTCTCTCCGCTTACGGCCCTTCGTTTTTGTCGAACCCCTTATGCTTGGGGTCGATATTCAATCGGTGGCACATTACTTCTGGATCAATTTCCACCATATCAGAATGGCTCCATGCAAATACATCAAGGTTCGCCAACAGAAATATTGAAAGACCTTCCTTTAACTTTGGTGCCAACTGGGACCCTATTCCTAGAACCTTACTCGGGTCTTTTTCATCAACAGGGATTTCAATCGTATCTTCTGCTGGCCCCATCTTTTCCGTCGGCATTGGTATCCGGGGATCCAAGTCAGGCGAATCATAGATCTCCTTGTCTTGTAGAGAGGGTGCATCCCCTTTAGGAGGTGCGCCTTGCGTAGTAGAGGCATCAACTTCTTCAGTAGGTTTTGCGGGCAATGGTGCTCCTGCAGGGGGAAAGACATCACCCTGTTCGAGGCTTTGCAAGACATCGAATCTCCCTTCTAAACGTTCCCCATGAAAATCTGTTTAGACTATGGTATCCATCGCCTCCTCTTCTTCCAACATCTCAATTCTGATTGCGTCTTCCAAGTACAACATTGTCGGGGGCAACTCAGAGGGATGTTCATCTTCTTGCTCAACAAAATAGTGGACTCGGATTTTCTCGGTTGGTTGCTCAATACTTTTCTCCCGATCTGAGGCCGGAGTATCTTCGACGTGGGAGTCTTTTCTAAAGCCTTTCATAGCTTTCCTGTAGCACTCCCGAGAGTCATATTGGGAACCCTTTATACTTCCCACCCCATTTGGCTTTGGAAATTTGATAGTCAGGTGATGGATTGAAGTGATGACTCTCATCTCCCGCAGAAAAGGTCGTCCCAATAACACGTTGTGGGACGATTCCTGATTCAGGACCTTAAATTCTAGCATCTTTGTTACCAACAATGGGCTTTCCCCAGTGTACATGGCAGCCGAATCGACCCCATGACTCTAACTCCTGTACCTGAAAAACCATAGACCCACGAGTCTTCCCCCGACATATCCTGATCAGGTAGTCCCATCTTTTTGAAGGTGCTGTAATAGAGGATATTTGCTGAGCTTCCATTGTCCACGAAGGCTCTATGGACATTCTTTGTTCCGATTTGGATGGAAATAACCAGCGCATCATTGTGGGGATGATGTACCCATCGGGCATCTGCTTCTGTGAAGGTGATATCCATGGACTCACCCTTAAACACCTTGGGTGGCCGAGTTTCCACCCTATGAATATCTGTGAGAGGCCTGAACCGGGCTTCCCTAGCGTATTTTGCCAAGGCTCGGTTGCTGCATTCCATTCCGGGATCTCCCCCGTAGATTGTTCGGATACTGCCATCCCTGACAAATTTATTTTCCTCCAGGGTATCATTGTTTGTCCCGCGCGGGGCTCGTCCTTCCTCTTCCCTTGTTCTGTCATCCTTGTGCTTCCTTACTTCCTTGACTATCCATTCTCTGAGGTATCCTTCCTTGATAAGCGCTTCGATTTCATCCTTTAAATGTCGGCACTCATGCGTGTTATGTCCAGATGATTCATGGTATTCGCAATATTTTTTCTTGTCTTTGCTTTGCCATGACGATAAAGCTTCAGGTTTTCTAAATAGCCATTTATTCTTGTTTACTTTGTAGATATGATCGATAGATGCGACCAAAGGTGTGTACCGGCTTGTCCTGTAGTCATAGTTTGAGGGAGGACTCCATCCCCTCCTTGTGCTTGCTGTATTCACCCGGTCCGGGCTCCGACTATCTCTTCGGTACCTCGGGCGTGGTGACCTATCCCTCTTCCTTCCTTTGCTTCTCTGACTTGATTGTGTAGTCGGTTGCATATCTGCCAGGGATTGTTCTATAGCTTTAAAAGATTCTGCCAAAGCGAAGACGTCTGCTAGAGTAGCCGGGTCTTTCCCTTGCAAATGCTTCCAAAAGTCTGAGCCAACCCTTAATTCTGCGATCAAGAAGCTCTTCAGGGCTTCGTCTGATGCCCCCCTCACGCTAGTAGACTCAGCGTTGAACCTTTTGAAGTACGATGTAAAGCTTTCATTTTCTCTTTGCCTAACATTGGCAAGAGTTGTGACAGAGGGCGCGTATCTCACCGCGGCTTGGAACTTGGTTAAGAACAGAGTTTTCATTTGATCCCATGAGGTGATCACTCTTGGCCCGAGCTTTTGAAACCACTGCTGGGCGCTTTCTCTAAAGGTTGCCGCCAAAAGGCGGCATCGAGCCAGGTCCGGGACTTGGTATACGTCCATCTCTATATTAAAATGACCCAGGAATTCTACCGGATCTGAGTTTTCGTGGAAACGGAGATCGCTAGTGGTGTTGCGATACCCGACCGGCAATTGTGCCTCTCTTACCGCCACCGAGAATGGGGAAGGGATTTCAGCTGTAGCCGTCACCCTACCTTCAAGATGGTTAAGTAGACTTTTTAGATCTCCCACGTTGAAAGTTCCCACTCCTGGAATGGTCTGCATTTGAGGCTGCGGACCTTGGGGTTGCAATGGAGGTATCTCCACTCGATTCCCCCCGGGAGGGGCTTGCTGCTGGTTCGTATTCTGGGCGTCCTCGGGTATTACAATTATTTCAGGATTTCGTTCTTGATTTCTCCCTTGATTCTCTTCTCCACCCATCCGTACCGCGATCATAGTTTTCTACATTTATGTGATCATCATGTTCCGCATAATCATAGTCATCTGGTTGGTTATTCCAGCGGGAATCAAGGTGACCGCGGTAATTGTCACGACGGTATCCCTCTAAATATCTACCTCGACCTCCACCTCTTCCTCTCCATTGAGGCCTTCTCCAACGATCGTTTCCATATCCACGCCCATATCGATCCAGCGATCTGCGGGGAGGAGCTCTCTCATGATCGCGGTGCCGCTCCCGATTTTCCTGGAAATTCAGGGGTACACGCGTTGGATCGCGGTGCCGCTCCTGATTTTCCTGGGAATTCAGGGGCACACGCGTTGGATCGCGGTGCCGCTCCCGATGTTCCTTGAAATTCAGGGGCACAAGCGTTGTATCATGGGGCGTCACATCTCCACGATCAGCTTCTTTCTGCCATTCAAGTAATACCATTCTCAAATCATCATCGCCCAAGTGAATCCCCAAGCGATCTTTCAAAGCTGTGAAGCCTCGTTGCTGATTCTACGGCATCGACTCCGCCTGTCGGCGTTCCTCGAGACTACGTCCAGAGCGGTGCAGATGGGTGGCTCCCCGGGTGTCTGTCCGCAGAATTTCCCGTCCATCAGCATCTTCTTCCACTAGCTCGATGATTGGGGACATGTCATTAGAATAGTCCAGGCGTCGCGGGGTTATCGGCACACGCCCTCCTTCGGTGCGGCCATGGCCGGCTGAGACATCCCTATCCGTCATGGGTGCTTTTCCAGGTGCATGAGCCGCTCGGTTGTGGCGAAGACCCCTCCTGGGCTTGCGTCGTTCCACAGTGCTCAACCTTGAATCGAAACCATTCAAAGCATCGCCCGTGCGATACAGTTGTTCCAACAAGTCGGCGTTGCTGATGAGCACAGGTGGCTGTCCTCCAACGTCCGGCGTGGGACGATCAGTCATTGGCGGAACGTAGGGTTCATATTCATAGCCATGATCAGAATCTTCTTCAGAACTTTCATCATAAAAACTTCCATCATGATATTGAGACATCCTTCCTCCCAGATGTAGATCTTGATTAGCCCCTCCTTCTAGCGCCAATTTGTTGACGGAGGAATTTGGGAACAACAAAACTCGAGGTTAGTAGCCGGAAACAAGATCTGTGATGGCAGTTCTTCGTCGGAAACGTGAACAGTAACCGATGAATCCGATGAACAGTATTCGTCAGAAAAGATGAACAGTGTTTGGTCGTGATAATTATTGGGGGCTGAGATTGCTTAGGGTTAGTGGTGGCTCATTTGCGCTCTCGCTTCTGACCCCTTACAATGTGCTTACGTACCCCTATTTATAGGGGATCAAGCCCACGTAGTTCTTGGGGAACAAGAAACCTAATGGGCTTAGATTTCTTATCCCGAGGCCCAGTAGGAAACCCACTGAAAACCGTCTTCTACTAGCTTTAGAAATGTCCGCCGATGAGGCCCAACCACAAAGGCCCAAGGCTCGTCCGCGGCTTCGAGACTTCACAGATGAGGCATCTCCCTGGCCAAGGATAACCCTCCGCTACCAGCTGTTTCTCTAATCCGCGGACGCAGGTATAGCCGTGGTTCACCCCAAATGTTGGACGCATCCCTGTCCCCCGATAAGGAGCCCCTACCATATTACAGGACAAGTGATCCCAAGCTTTTGGGTGTAAAGTGCAGGATACTCCGATGTCTCCCAACGAGGACACCCGTTGACTACAGAGACAGAGCTCCCAAAGCACACACCGTATTTCACCCTGCATCCCCAATGAGGACACCCATTGACTACAGGAGGAGGCCTTCAGTCCAGGCATACCCCTGGAGGTCTCTGACCACGGACACCGCCTTTCCTGTAGATATGCTACAAGAAGGAGTTCTTCAATAGAGTACCTGCATCAAATAGGTTAGTAATAATAATATCCATCTTCCTTGAATCTTCCAAAGAGTTCGTCCAAGTAGCATGTTAGAGTTGCATTTTGTACCAATTAGAAGTTAAAGGCGCGCCCTTACATTCCTGTATGTTGGCGCCGCCCTGTGTCATCAGCCTTTGATCTTTTCTTATATCATTCTACATAATAGGGCGTGCCCTAAATTATTCATCGTTAGGGCTTGCTCTAATTCTGTCCAAGCCAAAGTGTAGGTCTATCAAAGCAATCATGTCCGAATAATCTGTCCAAGGAGCCTTCACCACAGAACAAATTTCAATTAAGAAATTCCTCTCCTCCTTTTCAATAATTGGGTGCGCCTCCTCTTACCATGTGTGAGGGCGCGCCTTTGAGGTTAATAGCCACAACCGTAATCAACTACTCAATCAATGAGGCGCGTTCTTAGGGCGCGCCATCTTCTTTATGGAAAGTCAACCTTATCATTTCCTAGATTTCAGACGTTTTTCCTTCGATTTTGCCTATCTTATCAATCTCAATCTGAATATCGTTTATACCAATTTTTGGGCATAACAACTTACTTCAAAGTTGATGTAGTTATTGCAGCTCCCGTTAATCACAATCTCACACTCATTCTTCTACAGTAATGCCAAACCTCCTCCCGTACCTTGAGAATCAACATTATAACAATCCACAAAACCTAGACTCCTGCATACCTTTAGTACTGTATTTTTTTAACTTCTGTTTCAGACAAAAAAATAAAACTGGGCCTTATTTGTGCGACAATGTCACGTAAGAACCTAACTGCATGTGGATTGGCCAAACCACGACAGTTCCAAGCCATGAGACTCATTGTTTTAAGCGGTGCCCTCAACAATGTTCCATATGATCGAGCTATTTCTTTCTCAGAGTTCGCATATACAATAGCACAGTCACTCTCTTGATGCCCCAGGTCCCCAGCAGCCCACACACGAAGCAAAAAGAACCGAGTCTTTCATATTTGAAATTCACCCAACTCCATTCATCTCCATCTTTCTTAATCTTCATTCTTCTCTTTAGAGATTTATCAAGATCCAATGTAACTCGAATACGTGAATACATCTTCCATCCACCATTTATATTAGCAGGATGTCAGTTTGTTGTTCTATAAGATTTGAGTTAATGAAATTTTCTCCGATTTTAATAAATATTTTAATCATAATTTAGAAATAATTTTTGTAAAAACATTATTTAATATCGAATTGTCCGACTAGTCTACGATAATAATCAAAACTGAACAAGTATGTATTAAGATAAATCAAATCATAGTCTTCTTCATTAAAATTACGATCATTGATAAGTTGCATATTAGGAAAAACAAATTTTCATTTATACTTGATTAATAATTTGTTTTACTTAAGTTAACTCTGATTTCAGTGATTTTTTCTTACTTGTGTTGTTGATTGCTTCATTTCAACAATACATTTGAAGGAGATTAGATTGGGTCCATTAGGCTAAGTGTTAAGAAACACGAGTAACCCAAGCACATTTCACTCTCTATTTTCACTTTAATTTTTACCCAAGCTTTTTATTTTTAGCTGATGAAGAAAAGTGACGTTGAAACTTGTTCATGTGACATTAATGTTATGTACTTGTGTGGATGATTTGTAACCATAAACCAACTCAAATTTGTCAAAAGAAACTTCCTTTTCTCCAAGTAACACAAAAAGGTTGCAACTTGATTGTTTTCTTAACCACAAGATTGTATATAAGATGGTTTCTCATTAATTTTAAGGATTAGCAACTTAAGAAATTTGTGAGTTAAAAAAATGGAGTTCTGTGCATGCCCATTTTATTCTTTGTCATCATATTCAACAACTAGTTCATTTTCATTTGGCGATGCTTTGATCAAGGTTAAAGAGTATGCAAGCTATGCCGCTTCTGCGATTCTGGGCAATGTCTTCTCTGTCATTTTCAGTTTCGTTTTTGCATCAGGTTTGTTTCTCAGAACAGCCTTTGTTTACCTGTGCTTTTGTTTGCAAGTATTGAGCGTATAAGATAGTCCAAGTGGTAAGGGCTTATCGTCTGTCGTCCCAGAATCTAGATTCAAAAATTTGACTTTAATTAGGAGAGTTACCTTACAATCTTAGAGAACTCAGTACCTTTTGACCAATCATCTCGAGTTCTAAGTTCAATTTTTTATTTTAGTTAATGAGCTGATTTTCTTGTTGCAGTAGGGACTTTGTTAGGGGCTATAACCGGGGCTTTGATAGGCCACGAGACCGAGAGTGGTTTTGCTAGGGGGGCTGCTGTAGGAGCCATGTCTGGTGCTGTTTTCTCTATTGAGGTATTCGAGTCATCAGTGACTCTATGGCATTCTGAGGAGTCTGGACTTTGCTGTGTTCTGTACTTGGTGAGCAATTTCGCTAAACTATCTCGTGTGATCGATATCTTGATATGTTAGCAGAAAATAATTTCAAAGCAGAAATCCATATTCAGAACTTAAACTGAGTTTCTGGAAACTTTAACTTTTTACAGATTGATGTTCTCGCTAGCCTACCAAGTGGTAGACTTGTTCGCGAACGAATTGGTCCAGCAATGTTAAGTGCAGTGCAGAGTCAGGTAGTTCTTTATGTAATTTAACGAACGGTTTGTCTAGTGTGTGTCCATGGGCACATGCTAAAAAAGTGTGATTGATGAGTTGTAAAAAAATTTATTGGTGGAGATTTTTGTGGACACTTCATCATACACTAACTCTTAGCATGTGTCTATGGGCACACATTAAAAAAATCCTTTAACGAAACAATGCTAGTATACAAGTTCATTGGACTGAAAATTTTCAATTGTCAAAATATCAGATGGGAGCTGCTGAAACAAACTTCGATGAAGTAGAAAACATCTTCGATACTGGAGGATGCGATGGCTTAGCAGGAGATTCAGTTGATAAAATTCCGAAGGTAAGAATCACTAGGGAAAACAACATCGATGCCTCTGACGAAAAAGTGTGTTGTTCTGTTTGCCTTCAGGATTTTCAGCTGGGAGAGACAGTAAGAAGTTTACCACAATGTCATCATATATTTCATGTTCCTTGTATCGATGAATGGCTAGTAAGACACGGTTCATGCCCATTATGCAGGCGGGATCTGTGAATAGGGTATCTCCGGTTAGTTCTGGGTAGTGAATCACCGGTCACTACGAGTAATAGGTTTTGTACTATGTGTTCTTGTATGTGTTAAGAACTGCAGATAGTTATAATTATTTATACTCTTCGAATAATAATAGCGTAAATGTTATTAAGAAAGGCAATGAATGTAAAGGGAAAACACAGCAACAAATAAGCTTATAGATAAGCAAAGATCTTGCATGCTAAAGCTTATTCGATCAAGGTTTTAAAGGATTTTTTTGGATTTGGAAATCAAAGGTATTTAATTTGAATTTTAAAAAATCCTTTAAAATCTGATGGTAGTTAATAGAGATTAGAAAAAGTCTTATAAAATCCGAGTGTATTCAATTTAGACTTTAATAAGTATACTGAAATCTAGTGGTATTCAATTTTGATTTTTAAAAATTCATCAAAATCTGATAGTATTCAAAAGTCCGTAGATTTTTTTTATTTGAAAAGGTGGTGGATTTTGATGGATTTGTTAGTTCATTTTTAATCTTTTGAAATCTCTTTAAAATACATCAGATTTTGAAGGATCTCTGGAAAATCAGCAAGATTTTTTTATTAGTTCCGTCAAAATCCACGAACAGGTAAAATCAACGAAAATCTCTTTAAATCTATGGATTATTATCAATTCTTTAAAATCTGAAATAAATACACCTCTTGTCAATGATGAGTACATGTATATAAATAACAAGAAGCAAAGAAATTTACAACTTGGATAACAAGATTGTAGACTAGAAAGACCTCTGCTACTAACATAACATGTGGAAAAAAAATTGTTCATCAATTCCAGCCATCCTCTGCATCTTCACTCTTCTTCTGACACCAAGTGTTTCCAAAGTTCATGTTTTTGTGACAAACAATGTCCCTAGTGATTCACCTAATCCTGTTACAGCTCATTGTCAATCGAAAGACAACGATCTCGGGTATCATACTCTTCATCTCAATGACTACATTACTTGGAGTTTTAATCCAAATGTCTGGGGAACCACTCTCTTCTTTTGCCACCTTTGGTGGGGAGACAGAAATGCAGTATTCAATTCTTATGATGAAATGATACCTAGATTTTGTTCAATTAAGGGTAAATTGCCATGGCAAACTAAAAGTGATACATGTTATTGGCAAGCAAGAGGTGATGGAATCTATTTTAGCAAAGTGAATGACACCAGTGATTCACCCTCATGGGTTAAAAAGTATCCATGGAATGTGTAAAATGATCAAGTTTTTTAGTTGATTATTTCTTCTTTTCTAAAAATTTATCAATGAATCGACTATTTCAACTTACCCTTGTTTATGTTCTTTGTGTTAAACCGGATCTTATATTGTGTCCCTAATAATTATGAGAATCAGCTCCGATACCCTGTAAAATCGGATTTTATATAGTGTGTCTTTGTTAAACTGGATCTTAACAAAGTCGAACATGAGTGCTCTCTCCGAATGAGCTCCGATATCATGTTAAACTGGATCTTATATCGTGTGTCTACAGGGACGGAGCCAGAAATCAAAACTTGGGGTGGCGAAATTTTTTTCGGAATAATTAATATATATTTTTAATTTATTATATATTAAATAAATTAATAAATATTATTTTGAACAATTTCAATATACAAAATATACTTGAATTCATGTATCTAAATTCATAAGTATTGTAAATATCATTAATCTTAGTACTAAATTCATAAAAAATTTATATTTTTGAGGGGGCGAAAGTTGAAAATAAAATTTTTTTACTACAAAATATATAAATATATAATTTATTTTTATAAATTTTAGTATTAATTTTATGATTATACCGGAGTTTGGGGTGGCGGCCGCACCAGCGGACCACCCCTCCTCCGTCCGTGTGTGCCTGTGTTAAACTGGATCTTAACAAAATCGAGCGTGAATGCTAGCTCTCTCAGAATGAATTCTGATATCATGTTAAATAATCAGTACGTCTATATTAAATTATTAACGAATGAAATATTTCATCCTGCAATTAAAGCGGGCAATTCGGTACACGACACGAAACGACACAAAAAATACGGATATGAGTTTTAATTTTTGGTACACGAAACACGAATGTACACGAACACGAAATTACACAATAGATTTAGTGTCGGATATGAGTTTCAATTTAGGTACACGAAAGTACACGAAATTACACGAGATAAATATATTTATAAATTAATATATATATAACACATGCATATATTTATGTATATAATATAAATATTTACAAGTTTTATAAAATATTATGTAAAAATATATATATTTATATATATACTCTCCATATTTCATTAAATTATACATTAAAATAGATTTTTTTTATATTATAAGTATATATATTATATTTAATTTTTTATTTAATATACACGAAAAGTACACAGAAAGTACACGACACGATTCGAATCGGATATGAGTTTCACATTTGGGTACACGAAATCATTTCGGGCCGGATATGGGTTTCATATTTACGTACACGAAACACGAAATTACACGACACGAAAGTATACAAGACGACCCGATTGCCCGCTCTACCTACAATGTGCAAGTCCTGTGGGCTCCTGCAGAAAAATAGCAAGGACAGGATGGAGGCAATGGACGGTAATGTCAGATTTAGGATACAATTGGAAGGCCCCCTACTGCAAGATTTCTTTGTTTTTCTGACTTGATTCATGTGCTAAATCAGTCAAAGGTCGGTTTCACGAACTTAAATGTTTGGGGACTAGTGGACCCTTCAGCTGTTCTGCGTCGAGAAATAAAGTAATGTTAGGTAATCCAAAAAAAGTCGTAATCAAATTTGATTTTTATGAATACATGAATTACTGAGTACATGAACTTCTAAAAAACACCAAGCCACATCTTCCATCACAATCCCAACATTAGTTTTGGAAATTATATGGAGAGGGCTATTATCATCATACTTCTTGTATCTTGCTTAAAGCTAGGAAATTCAAATTTCTCAATCATGTAAAGGCAAAAAGAACATAATTGTCCTGTTTTTGCTGTTGGTCACCTCAGAGTAGAGTCTTGCATGGACTCTATCACGGGTGCGAGTCCCTGACATTGATGGATATAACCATCTATCCGCAGAATTTATTCAGAAAATTTCAGCGGATCCATCGCATGTTAGGGACCAGCTGCCCTGTATCACACATGTGATTTGCATCTTCTATGGCCAGCCATCACAACAGAAGAATGTTTCATTTTCTTTGTTTCTTCTTTCCATAATTTCCCAATGTCTTGTGAAACTCTAGTAGCATCAAATGATGCACCAGCCAGCCCTCTGTTTGTGAATCCAACTGCATAAAGCCCATCTTTTCCTTTCCATCCATTTGGATATTTTGTCACTGGGGTCCCCTCTCTTGAAAAGAATTCATTTTCCTATCAAATATTAAAAACAGCCATAATTAGAAAGATACCCAACTTCCATAACTGTCACATGAATCTTGTAAGAATATTTAACAGAAGCACAAAGATACTAAAGTATTTAACTCACCTTTAACCATGAAGGAACATTGCTGCAATACCCTGTGGCAAAGATGACAGCATCTATGTCAAGAATTTCGCCATCTACAAACTCGACACCACGACGAAAAAGCTTCTTGATTCCAGGAACAATCTTGATTTCTCCAGACCTAATCTTTTGCAATGCACCAGTATCAAGCACAGGGGTCTTTCCTTCAGTGTTCTTGTACTGCAGAGGTCCTATTAATGGCCTTTCCAGACCATACTTCTCTATATTTCCAAGAATTAACCTCGAAAGAGCTACCAGAATAGTGTCAACCATCCAAATTGGCATCCACTTCAACATGTTAGCTGCTAATCCATAAGTTGATGCTCCAAATATATTCCTTGGCAGAACATGCACCTATAAATCATACAAAAACACAGTTTAAAATAGTATTAAAATCATATTTTTAGTCTCAGAATACAGGACAATTCTTGCACTTAGTTGATTACATGCAGAAGTACTTAATTTTGGAATATGAAATAATTGCCCTTTGTAAGCAAGGTTACATACCGAGCTTCGGACCACCATTGAAGGATTTGCCTTGTGGAGACAAAGATCATAAGAAACTTCCATACCCGAATTTCCACAGCCAACAACTAGTACATTTTTGCCTTCAAAATCCTTGCCAGACTTATAGTCACAAGCATGCATGACACTGCCACGAAACTCTCTAAGTCCTTCAATATCCGGTACAATCTTCTCTGCATTCTCTCCTGTAGCCACAACAAGCCACCTACAAATGTAATTCATCACACTCATCACCGCCCCACCATTAGTTGCCACTACTCTGACTCGCCACATACCACATGTTTCATCGTACATTGCAGACTGCACAGACTCGTTAAACCTCGGGTTGATCTCAAATTTCTTAGCATAGGATTCGAGATACTCAAGGAACTGAAATTTTGTAGGATACTCAGGATAGTGTTTAGGGAAGGGGAATGATGGTAGTTGACAGAATTGTTTAGGCAAGTGAAGTTTAAGGCGATCATAAGTTCGATTTTTCCATAGAGAGGCAATGCAGTCAGCTTGTTCCAGAATAATGAAAGGAACACCCTGCTGTTTTAGGCCAGCAGCTACTGCAAGTCCTGATGGTCCAGCACCTACGATAACTGGTCCGGTTACTAGTGTGCAACGACGAGCGAAAATTTGTCGATTATATTCGAGATTGTATACCATTTTTCGAGATTGAAGCTTGAAGAAATTGGTAGAAGAGAGGGGAAGAAAATGTAGTATGGTTTGGTTCTTTGGAGCAAATGTGAGAATGTGGTAGGGAAATAAATAGTGAACGAAGTCATCACTCATCATTGGAGGGGCATACATACACATGTATAATGAACCAATATTATGAAATTAATTTGTTTTTTATTATGGTAAACAGAGGACTGGTTTTATTGCCTATAATTTTGTAGGTCTGTATTATTTAAGGAGACTCAATCTATGATTAGTCAACTACTAAGATAGATAGCTATGTAAGAGGATGTAAGCTTAGAAAGTAGATTATTGTTGTGCACAACATAATCAACATTACAAAATATATTGATGTTGAGCTCCAGTTATGGTTGCAAAATGGTATATCTAACTCGCAGCTCAGCTCAGCTAGTTAAGATCAGGATTTTACAAGCTTATGACTTTAAGAGCATCTCCAATGTCTTTCAAGTTCATTCCCTAAATTTAATATAAAATATTGGATTTTAGTAACTTAAGACATCAATGGTTATTCTCAACTCCAACAATATTCTCTATATTCATTCCTTATACAATATTTAATAATTAAAAAGTAACATTATTACATAAAGTGAATAAAAAGAAAGTGTTTGTTTCAAATATATATTATAAAATAAAAGTTAGAAAAAAAGAGAGGTTAGCTAAAAATAAGGAATGAGAAGAAGATTTTAGTGGATCTTATTGATTTAAGGAATCACCAGGATACTGTTGGAGTGGTTTTTTTCTTCATATTCCTTAAATTAGACTTTAAGATTCTAAATAGTTAAGCTGTTGGAGTTGCTCTAAGACCCCATACTTAATTTCAGTAAACGCTTGAATTTAACCAAGTAGTCGTGACAGTGATGATACGGTGTTGTCTTATATTTTGCCAGGGATAATTATGCTTGTAAACGGGTTCGGACATCTGATCAAAAAATTAAAACTCTTTATTAGTTAAAGAGAAAAATGTAGAAATAAGTAGCACAAATAATAGATCAATCATTCATGTATTAGAATCTTTCAATTTTAACAAATATCTTTGAGAATGAAAATTCTATGATTACTATAATACTAATAACAAATTGTAGTGCCCAATAATAGGATGGTCACCTAGGAAAATTTATCACCCTTATCATTCTTGAAGTTGCAATACAATAAATTCTCTCAATAGTGATATAGACGCCAAGTTATGTGAAGTTATTCGACTGAATTGGACCATTCATAATAAATATAACAATGACAGTTACTCAAATACGATTGTACGATTATAATTACATGAGTTAAAATATCGACGATTCGTAATCATCGATCGTTATTTGCTCTTGTTTCTTTCGATCGATGTTTAGCGGTCGAAAAATTGGACCATTCATAATAAATATAACAATGACTGTTACTCAAATACAATTATACGATTATAATTACATGAGTTAAAATATCGATGATTCGTAATCATCGATCGTTATTTGCTCCTGTTTCTTTCAATCGATGTTTAGCAGTCGAAAAATTGTCTGTTTCTTGCGGTGTTAAGTTTAAATTCAAAATCAGCAAAAAATTGGTGCGGTGATTGAGTAATTAAGTTTATGTAAGAGACGTTAAGAATTCACGTAAAAGTGTACAAGTTTATCTTAAAAAAAGGTTGAAATTTATACAAACATGACAATAGACCATTTTAGGATAGCTCATGCCACCATTTGCGCTAATGCATGTCCTAAATATTTCGAAAGACACAAACGTTCTCGTGATTCATTCGTTTGACTTGGAATAGCCGCTAAAATCCACATTAAGTAATGGAATCTTTAAATTATAGTAGTGATCACCTATAGAATACAATTAATAATTTGTTTGCACCAATTTCTCATGCAACTACAAAATACGAATTTAAAATATTCTTAGATCATTGCTGGTTTCCATTAAACGGTTTTATATATACTAAGTTCCATCATTTCAAATCTTTTTCTTAATGAATAAAGAACAGATTTGATCTTATGATCAACTCATTTTGGGTATAGTTGCATGTGTTTAAATGTTATTTTATGCACCTATTTTATGCACCTCCAATTATATGGCTGATTAATCGGTGAGATTTTATTAATACGATTTTCTCCTCACAATTAAAATTGAATCAAATTTGATGCGTAATTTTTAAGAAAAATATCAGAAAAATACACTACAACAAATTTATCCAATTACGACGAACAGTCTATGACAAAAAAATTTTGCGTGTCAATTACGACGGAAAAGGGGAATCATCATATATAGTCTCAAATATTTTTCCAAATATCGGTATATCGTAATTGTTAAAGTTTTGACTATATGATGCAGGTACTTATATATCCACCGAGCATGTCAATTCACTTATTTTCATGTTTTCAGTGAATTCGAGTTTGTGATATCGGCATGATAAACCCCTAAAATTTTACTCTAAATAGTTAGTACACCGATAATGGTTTAACAAAACAAACTAAGATACTCAAAATTTTGGAAGACCAAATCCTTGCGCAGAGATATTCGTTATGAAAAGAGTTTCGATGCTACAAAACAGAAGCCAAATTGATTATAGTTTTATATGATTTTAATTTAATTAAACCAATGATTTCATGATTAGCTTCGAATATAAAGAAAACAAACAAAATACAGTCAACAAAAGGCCTGAAGACTTCTACATAAAGTTGCATGTGACAACAAATGACAAATAAATCAAGGGGGATGCTGAATAATCAATTATCGTACAAACATTATTAATTGGTGTAACAATAATGGGTCTAGATATTAACGGCGTATCATATTTGGAAGAGATAATCATTGATCGTATGACTATGCATGTATCATTATATATTTTTGTAATTAGATAGCAAATTAACGAGTTGTGGTTGAAATTTATCTGTTTTTATATTTTTTGATCGAAATTTTAGATTTGTTATATATTAGTCAAACGTCACTTTTATATATCAAAAAGTTGGCGGGTAAAAAACTAAAATATTCAAATATGGGAGATTTGCCGAAAATGCTGATTGGCAGGGTGTTTCGCCCTAAATACCGACTGAATATGCATTCCTCACATGCGAATTTCATTTTTTTAAAATTTGTAAAGAACACGTATATACAACATGCGTGTTGCTTTTTTGAGCGAATACGCATCATGAACATGAACATGTGTATTCTTACTAATTTCAAAAAAAACACGCATGCGTGTTCTTTACAAGTTTTAAATAACCTGAATACATATGATAAGAATGCGTATTCCAGTGGGAATTTAGGACAGAACTCGCGCACAAAGGCATTTTGGGCACTAGAAGCTGAAAATTAGTGTATTTTGGGCATTCTTTTAAATCTGGCTAGGACACTTTTTTAGGGAAATTTAATTACTAAAGCGTTTATTAATCGTCTTTTCGAAGATTTAAAGCAATATTTAATCATTATTTATAAATCTAGAATTTAGGTCACCAATATACAAAAGCGGGTTAAAATTAGTCATTATTATTAATTTACTCTTTTTTTAAGAAATATATTTTGATAGTTTAAGATACATGTGAATATTTTAAAAGATGAATATCACATGAAATATGATCAATAATCTTGTAAATTCAAGACATCTGTATACCTTAATAAAAATTAATCCTAGGATAAAAAATAAATCTTTATTCATGCTTATCTTGTCACCCCCATCTCATAAGATAAAGCAATTTGTCACGTTTAATTTTCTTTAAATTCTAGGAAAAAGCAACAAACTTAATTATTACTTTCATGATAAAAGTCACTATACAGTGTATGGAGAAGATAATTCAATATTTAACCATTTCACCAATATTTTATATCTCGAATAAAATTTAATAATAATATAATTTAGTAAAAACTGCAGAGCATTGAATGACTCCTCGTTACATTATTCTCAGAACCTCCCCCACGTTGCAGTAGTAGAGTAATGTATTGCAACTAACTCTTTAACTGTAATAACCGATTTCATATTATAGGAAATTGTGGCTATGAAAATAAAGAATAATGGGTCAATGGTTGTGTAGCAGGAGAATCAGGAAACAATGGTGGAAATTCATGTGACTTCACATGACCCCCCTCCATTTGCTTTGCAGGACCATTGCTTGATGATGAATGGCCAACAACTCCCAGGTCTCGACGGATAGCGTGTTTCTCTGTCTCGTTCATTTCTTAACAATTTATTTAGATATTTTTAAAATTATTGTATATTCAATTTATAAATTTTAGTATATTTCCACTACTTAACACTTAGTACTCCCAACACTCTTTCGAATCCGTATTTTAATAATCAAGTGGACAGAGAGAGGGAGAGGGAGTATGTTATTTTATATATCTGTCTTATTTATTTATGAAACTTACGTTTTTTAATATATGTAAGATAATCGATTTCAATTTTATTAATATTTGTTAAAAAATATAAGATCATGTTTGGATCTTTCTCTATCATCTTAAGATTTTAGACGGATTGGTCACTTAACATGATATCAGAGCTCGGTTTAGGGAGAGAATTGTGTTCGAATCTTCCCACCCCCATTCTTACTCCATCCCGATTGGTTACTTAACTTGTTATCAGAGCTCGGTTTAGGGTTCGAGTCCTCCCACCCCCATTTACGTAGCGTACAATTAAGGGGGAATGTTAAAGACTATAAAATTATGTTCGGACATTTCTGTATCATCTTAAAATTTTAAACAGATTAGTTACCTAATAAGCATAAAAACTATTTGTCATCATAGAGTTTTCTAAAAAAATATATGTGTAATAGAGTCGATTCTATTGTTAGTACAAGCGGAATCGATTATCTTAACATTTTTGTAAAAAAAAGGTTCTTAAATTTTCATATCGTATTTGTGTGTACATAGACAAAAGAAATGTTAGACAAAAAATGAATTTCAGTATGTTGTTGGTCATGTATCTTGTTACGTATAAATTAGCTCGATGAAAAGCCCAACAATAAGATCCAGTTATTGAACCCCAACAAACAAAATGTAAGTCCAGTCCAAGATTAATGATGGGCTATAAAGTTGAATTCTTGTCTAGAATATATTGCAAAAAGTATGACTGAACAAATCATGTTACAACTTACAATGCATGACTCCACTAAATATATGATACTCCCTCTGTCCCATCAGATTGTATACAGTTTTTTTTGAATGTTCGACACACATTTTAAGGTGAATAAAAAATATACTTTCCTAATTTATTTTTAAAATTTTCTTTTTTTGTATTAAACTTCAAATATCAAATTTTAATTTAGAAGAAAAAAAATTTAAAATAATTTATGCAAATATGTTATAAAGGAGCGTTAAAATGCGTGCCGGCTCCCCATCCCCAATGTATACTTTCTAGGGGGACAGAGGGAGTAATATTTAGCTTCTCTTAATAGTTAGCATTGTTAATATAAATTTTGTTATGTGGATATGTAATTATATACGGTAGTCCTATAATGTATCTTAAGGTATAAGAGACAACTAAAACATTTACCAGTGTTTTGGGTGGTCAATATATCTGAGATCATGTTCAGTCACTAATATTGGAATATAATCTGAAACTCGGGTTCAAGTATTTATATAAGTATTTATATTTTAATCTTAATATAAGCGGTAGTACTTAGTCTAGCACGTAACGGAGTCTTATTAAGAGATTGTGTAATAAGTTAGGTTAATGGAGATGAAAATGTGTTCTGTATAATTAATTCACCAGTCTGAGATTAAAAAAAATATATTAACTTATGTATACACTATCTTAGTAGAATCTGTATAGTTTACAATGTATTATTTAATATTACTTAATATTTTACATTTTATTATATTATATAAACGGTTCAGTTTTTCGGTTCGATTGTAGGGATAAAACTGTAACCGTTACCAAACCGTTCCATCGGTTCGGTTCGGTTACGATTTTTCTCGGATTTTTTCGATTTCGGTTTTTTTGGTTTGATTTTTCCATTTTTCGGTCCGGTTTTAGTTTTTCGGTTTTTGTTTGCTCACCCCTACAATCATCTATATGAATAAGATAAAATAAACTGACTGTATTTTTTCCTTTGACCTAAAGATCCAAAACTTTAATCCTAAACTCTAGATCGTTTATTTATTTGTTTGTTTGTTTTCTAAACATTTCTAAAACTCAAATGAAAAAATATTAAATCCCAGTATATCAAAAATTGTTAAAGTAGAGTCATGGTTAAATTTTAAAAGTTAATTTAAAATTTTAATATTTTTAAAATCTAATAAAAAATATACAAAAATATAAAATTTTAAAAATATAAATGAAAACATATTTTTAAGTTGTGTTTTATTGTTAATAATGTCACATTAAGTGTTGTTTACTATACTCAAAATGTGACTTTAAGTTAAAAATTGAATTGAAAATAAATAAATAAAAAAGTTCAAAAAACGGCAACCGAACTTGCAATCTTGTTTCGAAGTAACATTGTTGATACTATATCATGATTTTAGATATTTATTATTCGATCGACAACAACACATATTATTAGGTCTTTAAACCTCTATGGCAAGTATACCGCCAATAACTTTACATTAAAGGGTAGGCCCAATAACTCATTGGCGAATATAAACCAACATAAAATATAATTTGTTGTTGATGGGTCAATGGGCCTAAAGAGCATAATGGGCTCAACGACTTTATATCAAGACAACAACAGTCCAATAATGAAGGCGGTGGAAGGATCTAGAATTTCAAATATTATATCCAAGATATTATCATTTCCATAATAAATACTAGATTATGACCTATGCAATGAACAATTGCTTTTAACACTTCAATGATTTTTAATAATATATTTAATCTTAAAATTATTTATATTTTAATATATATTTTCAATAGTTGAAAAATAAATTAAAGAACATAATAAATTATAATAATAAATATTTTGTGATAATTTGAGACTTGACTGAAAATAAATAATATAATATATTATGTTGTTCACGGAACTCGAGCCCTGAACCTATAGAAATTGTTAAAATAAAGAATATAAAAATTTAAATATAATAAGTTGTATGGGGTTCGAACCATAAATTCATGAGAGCAGTATTGATATTAATATAATATTATTTTATTATTGCATCTAACGGTTCTCATCAATCTGACTTTATATCTGACGGTTGTTATTTGTCGTACCAAAAAACTGTACCGAACAACCCAACAACAAGTAAGAAACATAGTTTAGCATACAATTATCTAAAACAGAGCGAAAAATATGAGGAACCATATCCTTTTACAATTCTTATGAAGTATATAAAAACAGTGTTTCAAGAACTACAATAATGTTTATATATGAGCAAGCATTTAAGTGCTATGAACTTTATTACATCAAATGAGAGCAGCAGCATTCTCATATAACAAAAAACAACTATACACCAAAGCCCCTAGCATATCTTCACTTACGCAAAGAATGCATAGGAAACTTTTGTCGCAGATACTTAAAAATAAATATATAAATAAATAATACTATGTAATATAGCAGTTCGATCCATCCAGCATCAGATTAGTTCGATCATTCATAGTGTTCTTTTCACTTCTTCTCACCAACACCAAGGGTGTTCTTCACTCCGTCGATCGCACCCTGTGCTGCACTCCCAACTTGTTCCGCTTTCTGCATTGATCAGAAACAAATTTTCGATAATTTAGTTAAGCATTATTCATATGACATGATGCACTAACAGACGTTGTATGTTAGGTGTGAAGTGATACGTGTGTTGAAAAGTATAAGATCACGCTGGCACCTTACTACACCGAGATTTCAGATGGACCGGTTACTTTTAAACTATGTTTTCGATTGGAAAGATTATATTGTAGAAAAGCAATAACCTGCTGGATCCATCCGGCGCTCTGGTCCTTCTGTTCGCTTGCAGCATTCACAGCATTATCCTTCTTTTCACTTGCAGCACTCATAGCGTTATTCGCCTTATCTTTTGCAGAATCAGCAGCACTGGAGGCCTTCTCTTGTGCGGAACTGGCAGCATTTGAGGCCTTCTCTTGTGCAGAACTGGCAGCGTTTGAGGCCTTCTCCTGTGCCAAGTTTGCGTTGCTCTTGGCAGATTCCACCACACTTTCGGTGTTGGCCTATCCAGTAAACAATAAAACACATAGTCAAACGTTATATTCTTGTAAATAATCTGCAGGCTCGTGTTCACGAGAACAGTTCTCATATGAGAAGAATGTTTTATGCCCTTTCTGAATATGCACAACAATTTATAGAAGGCAAATTAACCCCGGCCATATTAGGTTGGATACACCCGCCGCAATGTTTCATTACGGCAAGTGAGTGCTACCACAATATTTTATTACGGCAGTTGTATCCCATACAACGATAGCCGAGGAACAACAATACAGCTTATTCTCCCGTATTTTCATACCAAAAGTGTTATCAATACACATCATAAACTTTATGATACACGTATTGCGATACAGTATACTTTAATAATATATGTGAACAACCTTTTTTTCAACATATGCATGATAATTTATAGAAAACGTCGAACATATATACAACTTATTCTCCCGTGTTTTCACACACGAAGTGTTTTCAATGGAGCACGACGACTCAAGATAATCATATCTAATAATCGAAAACGGTAGAAAACTTGAACATTGTATATTCTAATCTCTGGATGCAAGTTAGATAGTACCTGAGCCTCCTTACTCAATTGCTGGGAAGACATGTTGAGCAAATTGTATTGGAAAATAATGTGAAATCAAAAAGATTGAATGTGTTGGATTATGGAAGTTGAATGTATTTATAGACTCGAATTTCTCTGAATTGATAGAGATTTGTGGTAGAAATAAAATGTATATTTTGAGCGTGTAATTAGGCTTTAGACTTGGCCCTTTGTTTAAATGCATGTGGAAATTGATTTGGGGTTTTGCGAATATTCAGCAACTCCGTACATTTTTTTTGAGTTTATGTTTTTGCAATTACATTAATGAGAAATAGGAATCGAAACACATTTTTTTCATTTTGAATTAAATTGGACTAAGAATACTAATTTCTTTTTTTTTAAAAGGAGTTACTTTGCGACTATCCATTTATACACATTTTTAAGTTACGGAGTTCACAAAAATCAAATATAATTTTGCAATATATTACATGTTCCCCGAATTTTTTTTTCAAAAATTCTCTACATGTGATATCATTTTATAAGTTGGACTCGGACTCATGTTAATACATTAAAGATTTATTTTATTAATTAGTGAATAACCATTAATAACAATGAATACGATTCAACATTTGATAATGTTTTTGGGACCAATGACATTTCTCTTTTTTATTTATTGTTTTCTCGTAAACTTAATCAACTTCATCTATTCTAAATTTCTAAGAATCCCAAATTCCAAAATAAAGATAAAAAGTAGTATTATGAATTCTATATTAATCACCACCAATGTTGTAAAAATCGGGAATCGGGGAAGATCGGTCGAGCTACCGTTTTAGGATTAATTGAAAATTGGGGATTAATCGGAATGATTAATCGGGGTAAAAATCGAATGTATTATAATATTAAATTATATTTAATATATTATTATGATTATATTAATTATTTATTAACAAATATATATTTATTATATAATAATTTCTATAATTATTCATACTTAAATTAATATAGTATTTTAATTTTAATATATAATTATATATACTGCAATATTGAAAATTTGTAAAAATAAATCGAATTTCAAAAACCGAATCGGTTGGATACTTTGTAGGGAATTAATTGGGATTTTTTTTTAAATCGGGTATTTTTTGAAAACTAATCACCACAAATTATCTTTTGGGCCAGAAAGTAAAGAACAAAACACAAATACAAGGATAACGTTGGAAGTTAAAGCAAGTGTGGGAACTGAAATGGAGTTGAAACAACTTCAGATTAAGCAACCAAAGCTATGTCTTGATCCCCCAGCTCGTACTCCAACAACTAAACTATATAAACAATGTCTGTATCTATTTCCAAACTCAAATTTATTTTTACACTCTCCTCTCAGAAATGTGCAAGCCCAGTACCGCAGGTGGGACTCAAATGCAGAGAATTTTCGAGCCCAGAACTTTAATTTTAATCCAAGGCCCAACAAAAATGATGATGATGATGATGAAGCTGCTGAATGGTTTGAGGTCTTGGAGGAGTTTATTGATGGAGCTTGGATATTTCCGGTAATTTTTTATTTTTTTTTTAGAAATTCAAGTTGATAAATTTTTTGATTTTTTTTTACTAGTTAGCAGAATTTGAGATATGGGTTTTGTTTTTAGGTGAGTTTTGGTTTCTGGGTTGGTTTTGTTTGTAGTTGTTGTTATAGGTTTGCAGTTTTAAGAGTAGTTTTGTAGAAACATTGGGTGGTTTTTTGGATATGTTTTTTGTAAACTTTTCGGCCTCAAAGTTTGCACCAGTGTACTCGTTAAATCCTCAAGTTTGAAAGCGTACATTTTCAGCGTTCAGTATCCAAAATATGCTTTTTTACCCTTGAACCGGGGAAAAAACCGGGTGAAAACCGGCCGGTCTAAGGGTAAAAGGTTACGTTTTCAGTATCTGAGGGGCAAAAATGTACGTTTTTGAACCATAGGGGCTGATGGGTATATTGGTGCAAAGTCTAAGGTTTAAAAGGTCATTTGTCTATATTTTTTTATTTAGTTATTAAGTTGAATGTGTAGATGTTTATGTACTCTGTGTTTTAAACTTTTAGTTTCTAGTTGACTAACTTGTTTGTGCTAAAAGATTGTTGTTTAGGTTATAGTTGGGTAGCTATATATTTTCCTAGTGGAAACTATGAGTTATGTTGCGAATTATATGAATTAGTATGACCTATAGCTATATATGTCGAATGATTAGACAATTTTACCTAGATAAGAATGTTGTTTGAGAGAGTAAGAAACTGTGTTGCTAGTCCTTTGTGTATGGAAAAATGAATCATTTTCTCACAAGATGTCAAGAGTTAGGATAAATAATACCTGATGAGATGGTAGCTACTTGCAAGTACTTATTTGCAGTTTTGAAGCTCAGGATTGATGTTAAGATTATTTTTGTTTCCGGTAGAAATCACTCTGGTTTGGGTTACTAGTTCTTGTTTCTTATGATGTCACATGATCGATAGACAACATGATAATTGCTTTTACTGGCGGGCTACATGCAAGCTTTTAAATGCATAGGACTTCGTGTTGCAAATCAAATAAAAATTAGACTTAAGAATTAGGCTGGTTGGATGTAATTTCTCTTTCAACATGTTGGAATTGAACTCTTCATTGCATATATCATTACCCTTTGTGGTGTATTAGCTGAAACCTCTGACATGTTGACGAAAATCATCTTCATTCAGCACATTCAAACTTGATTGTCATGTTATGCTTTTATGCGTTACATGTTTGTGGACTCCCAACATCTCTCACAGATCAGTGATAAATTAAAATTTTAATATAGATATTCTTATAAACAAAGTTGATGCCTGACAGATCAGAAAGTGATACTCCAAAACTTCAACCAATTTACTACACTAAATTATATAATGTCTCAGTCACACTACTACTGAATTTATAAAGAAAGAATTATATGATAAATTATTTATTTTCAAAAGTTACATGTTCTAAATCCATCTAAATGTGAACAATTCCTGGAGCTTGCATATTTGTGGTTAAAATATGAAGAGGGGAGTTTATGCATATACTTCAGTTATATCAGATCTCAGATCTCTAATGTACTTTCGTACACATGAGTTTTTTATGCGACCTGAACTATGGCCAGCTTCACACTTTGCTTATTATGTAGTATGAGGAAATACAGGGATCTCAAATCTCCACTTTCCATTGCTCGGTATCAGCGCCCATAAAAAGCAGTGCATCAAATGTGTTTGTGATTATTGTTGTCCTTAGATGTATCATGCTAATCGTCTTCGTACCTTTTTACTAGAATCCTGAGAATCCTCTAAATTTGTTCTCCCACATCTTTTCTGAGGTACCCGGTATTTGTTCCGCTCTGACTATAAATTATCAACTTCGTGTGGACTTGCTCTAAGTTAACATGTTATACAATAACATAGAACTTCTCACAGTGTGCTCCTCGTATTATATCGATTTCACTTTAGAAGTTCAATTAACGTTCCCATTAGGTTACAGTAGGACAGCCAGACCAAATAATGTTAAGAACTTGTCTTCAGTTGCCTCTTTCTACTGTTGATATACACCAGCTATATATATCCGTTTTGGTATTTTTGCTTAGTTCTCGATGATGTCATCGCCTCTTCGGCTAAAGCATATTCTTTTTTTCTTATATATTCATACAGCATACTCTTCGCAGTTGTCAGACATCTGATATATAAGTTTATGTTCACCACATTCTAATTTTTAAGCCATAATTACAAATTCTATTAATTGCTGCAGGTATTCAGATCTTTTGGTTGGATGCTTCCAGCAATAATCTCATCATTGCTAATAACTTCAGGTCCGAAAGCTTTCCTTATGGCACTAGCTGTTCCTTTGGGGCAGTCGGCTCTTTCTCTAGTATTTCAAAAGATTGTAGGAAAGAAACCAAGCAAACCAAAGCGGAAGGCACAAACTAGGAGAAGACCACGCGCTCGGTCTGCAAGAAATGTGAAATTTGAAGAAGACGAAGAAGAAACAAATGAGGGTTCCAGAACGGAATCAATGGGTTATCAAACTTGGATAGGTGGAAATGACGTTCGAGTAGACAGGGATAGCCGAAGATCGCCTAGATATGGTGGATGGGACGATCTAGATAGACAGTCTAAAACCTATAAAGGATCCAAAAAGAACTCTGCTCAAAATACAGATAGACCGCAGAGGAGCAAATTGAGTAGGGGAGGGAGAAAAGGTGAAACACCTTTATTGTTGAGATTGCTGATTGCTGTTTTCCCATTCTTGGGTTCGTGGACCAAAATTTTGTAACCATTTTGGGGATGCTAAAATATCAACTAGAGCAGAGCTTTCTCCCGCTACATCTAGCAATTATATAGTCACAGGTTCGTATTATATTGTTATACAAATATACCCGAATTCTTTTTCCTTGGAAGGGGGTGCTGATTTTGCCAGCACTTCTTTGAGCTAGGAGAATGAGTATGTTCTATTCAGCATGCAGTGCTGGCTATTGCTGTTAGATGCTCTTCACCAAATAGAGTATGCCGTTTAGTTTGTAAGTAATCTGTCGATACCAAACTTTTAGTATCGGTATATGTCTGATCGAGTAAAGAACAGGATGCAGGAGTTGTCTCTATTCTGTTCTCAGATTCGTACTAGCTTGGCAAATGCATCCACCAGCAACTATGCTGCTGTTGTAATCTGCTTCTTGTCTGATTACCATTTGTGATTCATATATTTTTTTAATATGTATATTAAGAACTTTATTATTTGTAAGCATGTGTTTATGTCCTGGACATTGTTTTATAAGGCAGTAGTGCATATTTAAACTTTCTTTCAACTGGGATGGTGATGAAACTGACCTGATACAGATTTAGGCAAGAGTATGAAGTTTAGGCAAGAGTCACAGGGATGGTACAAATTATAAAAGAGAGGAATAAATTAAACAAGCGACTTTTTGAACACGGAAACTCGGTTTTCGATCTATGGTATACAGAATCTCAGTTTTCAATCTTTCATCGCATCATCGGTGTATATATATATATCATTGTAAAATATCATCGCATCTACTAATTTGAAGGCATGCTAATAAATCTTCATTATTGAATACCAGAATATGGAGCAAGTTGGGTTTAGCATTATTTTGTTTTGACGATGCTAACAAATCTTCATTATTGAATACCGGAATATGGAGCAAGTTGGGTTTAACATTATTTTTTTTGACGAATATGACTTACGGTCTTAAAAATAAGTATCTATTCTTATAAATTCTCGAGGTGAGCGAGAATCGAACGCATAAACTGGGAACGACAGAGGATAAACCGTTAACCCCCTAAGCTGTCCGGGACTAAGCATTATTGTATCTGCAATACAACATATTTCAACAATCACAGCGTTATTATTAGGTTGTTAGTTTGAAGATGTCTTCAGGGCAGATGATAAGTTGACATTATACATGAATGAAGCCCACTTCTGTGATGCTCCAAATTAAACCTAAAAGAAAAGGTCTGCATTTTATGTTTGACATCATACATGAAAAGTCCTATACACAATAACTTCTTCATTGACCTTAAGATCATGTAACTCTGGTGCGCAAGAAAGGACTCACAAAGTCAGAATTACTAGACACATTCATCATGCTATCATCTATTCATGTTAAACTTCTCTAATTTGATATTACTTTCATTTTTATTCAGTCCAAATAATTTAACGAGTAGTGTTAAATATCCCAAAATTTTTAACACACGTTACAGATTTTGATTTGGGGACGAATATGTATGATACGCGTGACGGATTTTGATTTGGGGACACGTGTGAACGCGTGGTCCATATTATTATTTACAAACTTACAAATTCCAGGATTGATATATTAGCGGTTGGAGAATTTTTTTTGGAAAATATTTAAAATCTTTATCATTTTCCTAATTTAATATACTTGATTTTGATCGAATTCGTTATACGTATTAAAATTTAATTTCAATTCGGTTTCTCGAATTCATATTACGAATTAGATTCTTATTTAAAATAAGACATAGCGAAAATGTCATATTGTGGAAGGTTGTATAAACAGGGCATGAATGATCAAGAATAACCAAAAAGTGGTGACCATGTCTCCATTATCTTCATCTGCAACCACCCAACTCTCCCTTGCCATTATCGATAAAGCACAATATCTATACAATCGAACAAAATTTGTTTCATCACATGTGGTCATATTCAATTTTTTGCATTCTTTTAAAAAAAATAATAATTTAGCTTATATATCTTACAATTGAGTATCTGTTCTAACAAATCTCGGGATGAGCGAGAATCGAACTCAGAACCTGAGATGACAAAAAATAAACCTTTAATTTTTTGCATTCTTTTAGTTTAATGGTTCCACCCAATATTTTTTCACGAATATCATCGTATACATGAAAAACTCGAAAAACTGACTAGTAGTTCATACATCATCATTTGAAGACAGTTTCGTAAATGATTTTGAGAAGTCTAATATTTTTTGTCGAGTAATTTGCACATAATGTTGAATTTCGCACGTGATTACGAAATTTAACGAATCATTTTAACAACCAGATATCCTAATTACTATTTTTTCCTAAAGAAGTTTCTGATTACATTCCAATTCAATTCCCTTTCCATTTTTCAGCACAAAATTTCTAATACAAAAAAGGAAAAGGCAGCTCTTTTTGATTAGTCAATGCTAAACTTTTAATATTCAATTCAAATCTAGAAAACCAACACAAATTATAATCAAACCATCCTTATTAGTCAAGTCGTATACAATTTATTTCAAATCAGACTCAACTACTCTCTGATTTGATTATACAACCAAGCTGCCAAAACATAAAGACAACATTTCTAATAGCAAATCTCTTTTTTCACGGTCTACTTACCCGTAGATTAATTGTATCGAGATATAATATCCGTTTCAGAAATTTCTTAATTGAAAAATATATAAATATATTTTTGAATATTTAGACAATAAATTTTTAAACGGTAATGAAATCACACTAAACCACACACAAACACATACACATACATGTAGTACACGTAAAAAAATGCTAGAAATCCTAAAACTGTTCCCGAATGTCGACCGTGACGTTTCAATTCGCGGAGCGCATAACTATACATACAATTAAATCATACCGGCTAAACATTTGAGAACGTTTTTGAGAACGTATTTGAGAAGACTGCATTTCAATGCCACTAGCAATACTAAACCACAACAAATCTAAGTAGAAAGTGAAGGCTCAATCTTTCTCATCGGAGTCCCATGCTTTATCGACTCATCTTGATCATAAGCATAAGCGAACCCACCATGTCGCGTCATATCCATACCGGCCATCTCGTCCTCCGCCGATATCCTCAGCAGCTTCAGCTTGTGCAGACCGTAAAACAGAGGCCCCATCGTAGCCGAAACCCAACCGAAAATCACCAGAATTTGAATAATGTGAGCGCCTAATAATTTCCCACCGCCGCCCATAAATAATCCGTGTGGCCGCCCCGCCTTTCCTCCGTAAACTTCCCCAACGTACTTCTCTCTCGCAAATAAACCCGTAAAAATGATCCCCCAGACGCCGCATCCCCCGTGCAATTGTGCGGCCTCCAGGGGATCATCGTACTTCATTTTCTCCGCTAATTTGTTAAATCCAATCAAAACCAAAGCAGCAACAAATCCACAAATAATCGCGGCCCATGGATCAACCACAGAACAGCCACCGGTAATCGCAGCAAACCCACCTAACAAACCATTGCAAACATCGGTAACATTCCAGTGACCTGACAATAGTCTCTTCCCGAATAAAGTTGTCAGAGCTGCGGTGCATCCGGCTAACGTCGTCGTGACAGCCGTTCGTCCAACGGCACTCCATTGACCATAATAACTACCGGTATTATAAATAACCGCGATTTTATTAAACGATCCCGGATTAAATCCGTACCATCCGAACCAAAGAAGAAATGTACCTAATACAACCAATGACGCGCTATGTCCTCGTAGCGCGATTGCACGTCCACTTTGATCGAACCGGCCTATGCGAGGCCCTTCGATCAATGCTCCGTATAAGCCAGCAATACCGCCAACCATATGAACGACCCCGGATCCAGCAAAATCGATTACGCCAGAATCGAATAACAGATTGTCAGTTTTAAAAGGACTAGCCCAACCATCAGGAGACCAGAACCAATGAGAAACAATCGGATAAACGAATCCAGTTAAAAACGACGAATAAATCAAATACGCGACAAATTGAGTCCGCTCAGCAATCGAACCGCTCGTGATCCCTGCAGCAGCAATAGCAAACGCCCACTGATAAAGAAAATTCGAGTAATCGAAACTAGCATCCGGAACATCTTTTAACCCGAAAAAATGTTTCCCAATAAATCCATTCGACGGTGCACCGTAGGCGAAAGCAAACCCGAACATATAATAAAAAAGGCCACCCGCAGCCGCATCAAGAACATTAGTAAGCATAATATTCATCGTATTTTTTGCGCGGACAGAGCCCGCGCAAAGCATGGCGAACCCTAGCTGCATGGCAAACACCAAATACGCCGAGAACAAAAGATACGTCGAGTCAATGGCGTAGTTGGTGTCCATGAATCGAGTGTCGAGTGTCGAGAACTGGTCGCATATGTACGATGCGGCTGCTGTTGCGTTGGTTGTGTTTGCACCAAAGAGCTGAGCAAGATCAGCTGAGCAGGTCATTGGTGTGGCCATGGTGAAGTTTGAGAAATGAGAACACAAGTGTTTGAGATTTGTGAGGACTGTTTTATTGGTTCCTTATTTATAGAGATTTGAGATCAGGGGTTTGACTATTCTTGAAGAGTTCAGTTCATATGTATCACAGATTTGTAGGTAACTTATCAGATTCGACTTAGTTTATTATGGTGGGTAAATTTTTAGAATATTGTGTTTTAAATTTGGTTGACACTTTGCCATATACAAGAGAATCTCATCGGATAGTATAGTATTATTTCTTAATTATTTTTATTTTATACTAAATCAGGCTTCATATATACAAAAAATTATCGAATAGTATAGTATTGTTTTTATTTCGATTTTTGTTTTATAACTCAACTTATATGTAGTCCTTTTTACTTCTATTTTGTATTTCTCTCGCTTCACTTGAATTGTGTTCCTGAATCTAAGATAGCAAAAAAATGATTCATTTTTCTTTTATTGATTGGTAGAAGATACGTTTTTTCAATTTTGCGGATTTTTTTTCTCTTTCATAAAAAATATTAACGACCAAGCTCAACCGGTGATAAATACTATTTCCAAAATAAATAAAAAAATCTAGTGTGTACTCAAGAGTACATGTTAAAAATTCTTATTTGATTAGTTATTATATACGAATTGTTAACGTGTGTCCTTAAACACACATTAAAAAAAACGATATAAAATTACATTCACTTTCTATAACAAGTGTGCTTGTCAAAATTATGTTTGTTTGATTTAGAAAAATGCTATTTTCTGAGCAAGAATATGGTGAAAAACACATATGTCTCCTCGATTTTTCTCTAATGAAAAGTTGTACACTTTTATTTTCTTTCATTTTCGTTGATTACTTTAACTAAACCATTTTTTTCGAGTATTTGCATATCTTTTTTTTTGAAGTGTTTTGTTAAGTTATATTTTGGAATTATTCAGTATTGTATCGTTTAAAAAAATTATTAATATATTTAGAATTTAAAAAGCCCTTATCGAATATGGGGTAGTGGTGATTATTGTAAAAGCTAACATATTACAAAAAAAGATTGTTTATACTTTGGGATTTATATTTTTCAACATGTCTATGGTAAGTATCTGATGTGTAAATAAACCAAAAAATTAACTTTCAGGGATACCGATACAATTTGGATAATTTGGAATATATTTTATTTCGTTTTTTATTAGCTACAAAAAATTGAATTCTTTGTCTAAAACGATCAGTAAATAAATCATCTAACTGTTTTTACTATGCTATTTATTTTTTAACCTGATTATATCAAAAACTGAGAATTTCTATATTCTATTTAATGAAAACCATTTTTTATACGTAAAAACGAATATTAGTACAAATATCATCTCAAAATGCGAACAATGTAAACGATATCAAAGTGATTCAAATACACATCTAACACAAATTACATATTCGCAAAAAAAAAAGTTATAACGAGTAATAAATACTTTCTGTAAATTGGTTTTGAAACGGAGAATTTCCGTAAAATGGATTATGAAACTACGGTCGATGCGAGGCACCGATGACTTTTTTTGGTTGCTAAATTTCAATCCGACTATTTTATTTAAATTAATGCAAATTTGCATAATTGTAGATGCAAACTCTTTTTTCTCATACACGTTACTCCCTCCGTCCCGTTAAACGTTTCCTCTTTTGACTTTCGGTACCGTTCACGGTAAGCGATTGACTACTAATTTACGTATAATCTATAATATCAAACATAGTAATGAGTGATCTATAATACAGTGAAATTTTTATATTTAATACTAATACGAATTTAAAAATATTAACAATCAAAAGTGTGCATTTACAAACGTGTCCAACACAAATAGGAAACGTTTTTAGGGAAGGAGGGAGTAATAAATAAATAAAGTCAACTGATATGTACGAAACATGTAGCGAAGCGTTGATTTGATGATTATACCAAATATAATATTGTTAATCACAACTTTACAACAGATTCTATGGACCATAGCGATTCACGATCATGAAGACATGATAAGTTATGTATTTATTATTTATCAATTATTTTTTTTTTGACTAATTTTGGCTTATAACCTTACAAATGAGTATCTGTTCTCAACAATTCTCGGGGTGAGCCAGGATCGAACCCAGAATTTGGGATGACAGATGATAAGCCCTTTACCACTTGAGTTATCCAACCGTGCTCAATAAATTCAACTTTTTTTTGTTACAAGTTATTAGATTCAACTTATACGAATAAGAATCTTACAGAACACTCTAGCCAGCATCATCCATGCTATAAATATACTATACCCGCACAAAAAGGTCTGTTGGATATTTAGATTAAAATCTTGATTTTTTCTAAAAATAGATAATAATAAAAAAATTGTACATTTTATTATGCAGTCTGACAAAAATATGTGAAAAATTGAAATTGCATGTTGACGACGATGATACTCTTAAGTATGATACTCACGTAGCTTAGATGAGTACGAAATCTTTTTTAATGTAAATACACAAGAGTTATTATTAAAATTATATAAATTATATATAAAAATTACAATTCTGATATTTAAAATATACTATGTAATTAAATAAATTTTTATCCCATATTTAGGGGCATTTTTCTTTGAATCAGAACATATATTTCTTGTTTCTCACACTATATACTCAAAGCCTGACAATACTTTGCATGTATTTATGTTCTAGGGTTCTTGTGTACACTATTTAAATGACCAATTTGAATACTAGAACTTGTTATGATTTTGCAGTTGATTCTTTTTTGTAAGAGCTATATTTTTATTCAGAAGTTGCTAAAATCTTAAACATTTTTTATACATCTTCACACAAATTTAAAAATAAATAATAAATTACTTCCGATTTCTCACCGATTTATCATTACGATAAATTCCCGATTTCCGATAAATCGCTATAAGATCCCTTCACCAATTTTATCCGATAAACGATTTATGTAACACTGACTACAAGGAGTCCGTTCTAACAATCATACATCGAAAATGGGTCATGTTCTCTTGTAAAAGGGTGCCGCTAAATCTTTATCTGGCACTATTTTAAAAGTGTTGGATTTATATTTTAACGGCTCGGATTTGAGAATTTATTTTGACTTTTATGTACAAAATATTCGTGAATAGTTTTTTTCTTTTTTACGAAAAATATTCGCAGAAGGGTGAAAATATTCTTAAATTCGGGCTTTTAAAATAATGATTTAAGGATTTTGAAATAGTATATTAGATATAATTTATATAACAGCCGATCGTTAGGAATTAAAATCCATCAAAATTTTGTAATATATTGTCTAGAACCAATTATCCAACTGTTGAGATAAAAAAATATTACTATATCGTAGAATCTTTTTGCAATAGGGTAATTATTAAACACCCCTAATTTCATATAATAAACAAAATTTGCAATACATTTTCCCATTTTTTTGGTTAGCATAGTAATTTTTTGATAATTGGTCAGTATTGAATTTTTTTTCATATTATGTAATACTCCCTAAATCCGAAAATATAAGTTTTTTTAACTTTTTACGCGTAGGTGTGTATGAAATTTAACATGTGTACTTTTACTTTGAAAATAAAAAATTGAAAAATGATTTATAGGGCAATTCTTTTTATTTACCTTAAAATACACGTAAAAAGTCAAAATGACATTTTTTTGGTACTTACTTCAAGTCATTGGATGATTAATCTAACGAGTCTGAAACCATATATTACTAAAACCATGTCCGGGCTCCAACAAAGGAATGGTGAACTTTAATAATCTACACAACCAGCTAAGAAACTTGTATCCAGATCATATGAAGTCACTGTGAAGCTACTCTTCATCTCAACTTCAAGTCTAAACTATAATTTCACCATTTGTTTATGCATTCTTGTGTGTAATACACGTACGTGTATACGCAGATTATAACAATGACAGATGATCTGACCTGCAATAAAAAAGAAGCTGTCTCTGCAATAACAACCAATGCATATTCCTGTCCTTTGAAGAGTATCTTATTTGAATCTTAACCTTTCAAACACACTGTGGGCTAGCTGTAGCTGTTCATTTTTGTTCTGAGCTGCTCTATATTCTTACTTCTTTGAGATTCGAATCAGTTATAATTGAATCAATTATGTATATACTAATAAGCCCAAAGTCTAAACTACTACCTTATTAGATCATTAGATTAGGACCTAATTGACAATTTGTGTATATATTACTCCCTCCGTAACACAATACTTTTCCCATTTTGAATTTTGTCACTGTTCACGTTAAGCGATTGATTATTAATTTACGGTTAATCTATAAGATCCAACATAGTCATGATCTTGTTGTATTCGTGTTTACGAATACTTTAATACAATGAATTTTTATATTTAATACTAATACGAAATTAAAGATATTAACAATAAAAAACGTGCATTGTCAAACGTGTCCGACACAAATGAAAAAAGTATTTAGGGACAGAGGGAGTAGTAGAGTAGGGCTAGTATCGCAAAAATATTCTCCAAAACTTTTATCAGATGACGTGATAAACACATGACAGTTTTTTTGTTCGTCGTAATATATATACTTACGGGGTTTCATATTATTTTTAGAAAAGTTGTTCACCACCGAAGTGACACATCAGATTTGAGAAAAATCAGGGGGGGGGAAATTTGGGGTTTCTAGCATTTTTATTATTATTATTTCAACTTGGGGTGTTAAGTATCATGTCATTTTCTAAATTTAATATATTCAAGCAGTATATTAAATAATAATGCAGTTATTTACTATATTTAGCAAGTAGAACATATAAAATTAGCAACTTACATGTTTAATATTGGAAGAAAAAAACCACAAACGTGAGATGAATAAATTAAATTAAATTTTATGTTATAAAGCCTGTAGATATAAGTAAGCTAAGTCAACACATAATTGCATATCACAAAACAAATAAAAGAATATACAACCACCAAGGTAACATGCTGCAGCCTAAAAAATGTTATAAAAATAAAAGTTAAAAGTTAACTTCTTTTTTATTTGGTAAATATTAATTTTTTTCCTCCATATAATGTGAACTTGGTTAAATAAAATTATAAAAAAACAACTTTTTATAAAATTATTTATAATTTTACCAACTTATGAAAATATAATTTTATTCAAAAAAATATTTGTAAAAATAAGATGTTATACAATTGATTGCATTTAATTTGAGTTTTGCCAGTGCAACTGATTTAAAATGTATCACCGGTTATATTTTATGTTTCATTTTAGGTTTTAAAAAAATGTTGCATATAAGATTACAAATTTTTATAGAGCAGTCTCCTTCTGGGCCTTTTGAGCTTTCCTCTTGGACTATGCAGGTGGGCCTTTATCTCCCTTAGGTCCAGGCCCAATAATAAACTTTTAAACCTCGGTGTCTTGTGAAAACACATATGAGTATGAATTAAATGAGACAATATGTTACATTCACTACATTTATCAATGTAATAAATGAAGTGAAACAGAAACATAAATATGCATAATTTGCCATCTTATAAATAGTTCATGATTTCTTAATTAGTGAAACTGAGTAATTAGCACAACTTAACTTAACTTTTTTGTTTTTCAATCAATCACCATGGCAACAATGTCTGCAAGTTTTTCAACCATGGTTTTTTTCTTTGCAGTTATGTTCCAACTCTTTGCTCCCTCCGTGTTCTCGTACGAAAACGTGGTCCCTCTGTCATCGCCTAGCTCGTCTCCGAATGATAAACAGTTAGCAGGGCTCAAGACTTTCGCGGTAAAATGCTGTGAAAAGATGTCGAGGAATTGTGGTAAAGAAATCAGGAACGGATTGCTTGAGATTGGAAATGTTTCTAGTTTTTGTTGTGGAGAGCTAGTACAAATGGGATTAGCTTGTCATAAGGCAATGACGAGATTAGCTGTTGAAGAATCGCCACCATTGTTTAACCAGAGAGAGACGGACACTGTCATTTCAAACACATTTCGTGTTTATAACAGATGTGCTAAGAACATCAATGGCATTGCACCTTCTCCTTAATTATATGAATGTTTCAACTCAATAAATGAAATTACAATGTCATTCAAGGCTTATAATATAGATGTTCTAATGATGTGATTTGCAAGATTAGAAGCAGTTACCTTCGGATTGTTGGAGTGTTTCGTCTTCTGTTACAACCTTCAAATTCTGATCAAAACTGTCGTCCTGCACATCCTAACCTTTAGTTCTGCAACAAATGCGTAAAGAGGGAATAAACTCGAGGATGGAAAATTGATAAGCTAAATTTCAGACTGAATGCTAACGTATTAACCAGATGCATAAGCAAACATTCACCATCAGACCTGTAGCTTATTTAATACGGAAAAATTTAGCAAAATTTCATGCCTGTCATAAACTGCTTGATGCTTGATATGAATGAGTCTGTGTCAAATATTGTAGAGTTGCCAGCTATGAGTTCTAGTTACGCGTGCCGGCCCTGAGATTCGAGTGACCCTAGTCGAAATCAGTTTATGGGGCCTAATATACATATATCATGGAAATTCATATATATTTACTTAAAATAAGTTAGAAATTTTTGGGGTCCTTATGTGTCGGGGGCCCTAGACGCAAGTCTTGCTCGCCTATAGCCATGACCACTCCTGCGTCTCATTCTCGTAACTTAACTTCAGTCAAGGATTAGCTTGTCAGCAACATAGAAACTATGCACATAGATGTTAATCTCTCGAACTGCACCCTAGCAACTAATTGCAAATCCAAGAAGAAGCGAACACTGAGGACTGTCCGCGGTTTAATTGCAGGTTCAAATTAAACAAGGAACCTACAAGCCAATTCTCGCATGTCAGATTTTCCTCAAGGTACAGAAGCATTGACAAGTGATATCAAAATACTTGGATTCGACGTCCAGATTTTGGAGTTATCTAACAACGAGATAACATCAATTTACCAATCAACTACGAGATAAGTTTATCCACATTACAAGAAAACAAGCTGAAACCGAACAGCAGAATGTGGTCAGTAAAACAACAATCAGTAGGTTATATAGCACATAGCTACATAATCGACCACGACGCAGTTGGCCTGCAATCGTTTTTTGTTTGCTCTTCAATTACAGTTACCAAACGCTTGTCTATAGCGTTACCAAAACTCGAGAAATGTGATCTTCAATTACTTCCTTTGTTCTTCTGTGCAACTCGATAGAAAAAAGCCCCCAAATGTCACTATTTGGGGTACAAGGGCAATGAATGTCACTTTTCAAAAAAATGGCCACAAATATCACTTCAAAACGGAGATTTGGGTACTGTTTTTCATATAAAACAAAAACGGAGATGTGTCTCCCGTTTTGTTTTTTTTTGGTTCAAAAACGCAAGCCGGGTTGCTGTTATTGTATAGAAAAAGGTGAATTGGAAGTGTGTTTTGCTGAAAACGGTTTACCAAACCACGTTTAGCATAAGAAGACAAAAAAAATATTGAAAAACGTAAGACGAAACCACGTTTTGTATATTCAAACATTAAAACAGATCCCGAGACTCCGTTTTGAAGTGATATTTGGGACCAAATTAGTTTAAAGTGACATTGAGGGCCATTGCACCCTAAAAAGTGATATTTGGGGCCAACATCTGATAAATATCTTTAGTTTTGTTTTATTTTTAAACTATAATATGAATATATGTTTCCATTGATTTTTTTTATAAATTAATATTATTTTTTAAGTATTGGAATATGCAAATATGTATGTTTACAGAAATTATTTTTAAAATTAATATTATTTTAAAAATAATATTAATTTTTAAAAATAATATTATTTCTATTATTTCTCTTATATAAATCTTCCTAAGATCAATCAATATTCAATACTAATAAACCCTAAATTCAACAATATTGTCTTTGGGGTATATTCATTTCAGATTTTAAAGGATTGATAATAATCCATGGATTTTGGAGGATTTTTGTTGTACGTGGATTTTAAAGTAGTTGATTGAAAAATATTGCAAAGTCTTGCTGATTTTGTGAAATTTTTCACAAATCCTTCAAAATCTCATGTATTTTAAGAAGATTTCAAAAGATTAAAAATGAACTAACAAATCCATTAAAATCCACAACATTTTCAAATAAAAAAAAATCCACCGATTTTTAAATACCATCAGATTTTGATGGGCTTTTAAAAATCCTAATTGAATACCACAAGGTTTAAGTAGACTTTTTAAAATCTAAATTGAATACACTCAGATTTTAAAAGAATTTTTCTAATCTATATTGAATACCATCAGATTTCAAAAGATTTTTTAAAATCCAAATCGAATACCTCTTGATTTCAAAAATTCAAAAAAATATTCAAAATCTTGATTGAATACGCCCTCCTTTGTTTCTACAGCTATAAATACCCCCACCCCAAAGCTTTTCACAAGCATCCTATAACCTAATTAGTTATGTTCACGAACACAGAGCTGCAACTTGTTTGTGGACCTTCTAGACGAAGTTCGAACAATCTCAAAATCTAGAACACATGGAGATATCACAGAGATATGTACCGGAAGATACGCTGGTTCTTATTCTTTTAAGACTACCAGTCAAGACTCTAATGCAATTCAGGATGGTATGCAAATTATGGTATGATATTATCACTAGTAGCTCTTTTATTGATGTTCATAGAAAGACTGTCTCAGGCACAAACGGCCAGTATTTGTTATGCACACACCATGATTCCTACTCGTTGATCTGTAAAAAAGAACCACCTAATTACAGAAAATTCTACTACAAATCGAAACCCAACAGTACTTTTGGATGGAAGGTTTATGGAAGTTGTGAGGGGTTGTTATGTGTGTCGGAACTTCTGTTTCAGATCGACAGTAGCATATATCTACTGAACCCTCTAATTGGAAAAGCTAAAAAACTCCCTAGGTTCCTCACTGAATCAGGTTTCGGGTTTGGTGATTTGTGTTTTGGATATTTTGATGACGATTATAAAGTAATAATGTTAGGTCCCTTTAACCGTACTTATCATGTTGGGGTTTATAGCTTGAGAACTGATTCTTGGAAAGTTACACGAGCTGATAGTAATTATGGTAACTTTCATTCGACGTTCTGTTCTCGGTCGTCAGTATGTGTTGGCGGTGTTGCATATTTTGTTACATATCACAGGAGAATGACATGTTTTGATTTGCAAGCTGAGAAGATTAAAGAAGTTACATATCCTACTTACTGTTATGGAAACAGTTTGATTTCGATAGACACATTAGGGACTTCGTTTTCAATAGAAGCAATTGGGGAATCTGTAGCTCTATGGAATATTTGGGGAGGACATTTGGCAATATGGATACTGAGAAATTGTGGAATAACTAACACACCTACTTGGGAGAAGAATGTTGATATTATTTTGCAGGGATCTAATCGTTGTTATAATGGGATAGGATTCACAAATAACGGTACATATGTGCTAACGGATTATTTTAGGTCAGGTGATTTGTACATGGGGAACCTAGCGACATTATGGGACTTGCAGAAAGTACAGCGAAAAGATATCACATGTGACGAGGAGGCAGAAGAAGGATCTCTTTTGACAATATATCCGTTGGTTGGAACCCTTGTCCTGGTTAACGATGAAACAACAGAATCTTTTGTAGGCACTGAGCCTTGTCGAGGGAAAACATGAAAGATTGCACAAGGAACAGATTAAGTTGCATCATCGAGGTGTAATACTGAACACAAATGAAGAATCTCAATGGTCAGAACTCAGAAGACCAGATAAGTTATAGATTGTTGGGCAGAGTTACACCGGAACTACTTGAAATTTCAAGATTAGTACGTTTATAATCTACTCAAGTATGGTATGCTACAATATCTTAATATATTCAATTTTCGTATCTCTGTCTAAAGTTCATATACTACATTCTAGTTAAGTATCTGGGTACCATTAGTGTAATAAGATATATAGAAGCGTTCGTGTAATATGTGATTTAAGAGAATAAGCTACTGTCTGACATTCTAGCAAAAAATATGGCTTGTTTCATATTTGTCACACCCTTGAGTTTCTGCATCATAACTAAGTAATATCATTGCATGAACAAATATGTTACATACTACAAAGTACATTATCAGTTACGGCAGTTAAAAAGCACAAGAAAAAGATATATACCTGTTGATGTAGTATGGATGACGATTGTTTTTTTCTTCTTTCGTCAAATAATATAGCATCACATAAATTTTACACCAAGAGAACTCTTGTCTAAGTTTCAAAGTAGAACATCTCTATAATTTCTACGAACTCAAACTACACAATCATCCCGCCAGTACATCGAACAGATTAGAAGTACACAGATTTAACATATGGACGAATTGTTGAATAGCCACACATTTGCCATCAGATCTATAGCTTTCTTCATGCAGGATGAGGAAATAATTCAAGCTTGTCCTAAATAGGATGATGCCAAATCCTCAAAAATTGTAGAACTGCCAACTCCCTTCATTACTGGAATTAGTTCTTGGAGCATCTCGTAAATCACTTCAGAACAAGGATGAGCTTTGTCAGCAACATAGAAACTGTGCATTTCGTTGTTAATACTGATCCAGCTGCACCCTGGCAACTTTTTCAGCCCTCTTTCTTTCATCTTTGCTCTCACTTCAGCCACCGCATCCCAATCCCGAGAAAGAGCATACAAGTTTGAAAGTGAGACATAGTTTGAGGGGTTTGCAGGTTCTACTTGAATAAGGAACTTGTAAGCCAAATCTAGCATGTCAGAGTTTCCATGAAGTATAGAAGCATTAACAAGTGATCCCCAAATACTAGGACCAGGTTCTAAAGGCATCTTCTTGATAAAATCCAATGCTTTGTCTAATTGACCTGATCGACCAAGCATATCAACAATGCATGCACAAATTTCCAATGTTGGTTTTAATCCGTAGTCATCAATGGAGTTATAAATATTCAGGCCTTCTTCCACCATTTCTGACCTGCCACAGGCAGACAGAACTCCTACAACTGTGATAAAGTCCGGTTTGATCCCACTTTGAAGCATCTTATGATACAATAGTAGAGCGTCACGACCCTTCCCATGTAATCCATATCCACTAATCATTGAACTCCAGGAGATTGCATCTTTACTAATACAGTGAAAATCAAATACTCTTCTTGCATAATTCAAGCTCCCGCATTTTGAATACATATCAATCAAAGCATTGCATAAAGAAACCTCATAATTTAATTCCTTTCTTACAGCAAATCCATGAACCTGTCTACCACCCAAAAGTCCACCAACTGAGCTACAAGCAGGAAGCACACTAATAAGAGAAACCTTATTCGGTTCTATTCCACCTCTACTCTGCATTTCACCAAACAAAAACATAGCCTCATCAAACTCCCCATTCTGCACATACCCACTAATCATCGCAGTCCAGGCAAAAACATTCCTAACCTTCATACCCTCAAAAACGTTCCGACCCACATTCACTCTTCCACTTTTCCCATACATATCAATCAAACAACACCCTAAATAAAAATCAGACTCCAAAAAAAACTCCCCATCATTCTTCACAATATAACAATGCAACTCCCTCCCATACTCACACACCCCATTCCCCCTCCCACACAAAGGAATCAAACTCGACAACGTAAACCCATCAAACCCAAACCCCTCACCCACCATCCTTCTAACAAAACCCCAAACCCAATCACCCCCTAAACCCGAAAACCCACCAATCATAACATTCCACGACGAAACACTTCTCTCCGGCATTTCATCAAACACCTTATATGCATCCCAAAACCTCCCACATTCACAATACATAAACATAAACGCATTCCCCACCACAACATCCAACCCAAACCCAGCTCTCACACTCAATCCAAACACCAATTCCCCCACCAAACCCTCCCTAAAATCCCCACACACTTTCGCAATTATCGATATCGTAAACCCATCAATTCCACCCTCATTTCTCCACATTTCTCTAAAAAGCTTCAAACTTTCACTACACAATCCGTTCTTAGCATACCCGTTGATCAATGTGTTCCATAAAAACACGTTCTTGACTCGGACTGAGTCGAAAACGAGTTTAGCAGCACGTGGGTTTTTACAAACGGCGTATGCAGAAATGAGCTTTGTTAGAGTGACAGAGTGTTGAGTGAGGCCTAAGTGACAGACACGAGCGTGAGATTGTTGGGTTTGAAGTAGAGATTTGGTGCTGATTGAGTGATGGAGATGATGGAGGAAAGTGGCAGAAGTGTAATAATGGGAGATTGTAGGGATTAATTTAGTCAGGGGCTTAGTTCCGGCGAAGGTGATCATCAATTAAAAATTAATTTAGAGCTGGTTTGGTATACGAAGGGCATTAAGTTCCCAAGTTAACTTAAATTCTTACATATCGATTTTTTTTTTATTTGGTTCGACATAGCATCTTCAACGGTCTCTTAGAGCAGCTTCAACGTTGTCTAACTAGTGTCTTGGGACTCACAAAATGGCAAATGGGATGACAGAAGTGGGAAAATTGCATTGAATGAATATTAAAAAAACCGGGCATGGCCACCCAAGTGACCATGGCCACTTCTGCCAATTCCTTTACTTTTTAGTATTTTAATGTATAACTTTATCGATCCATCTCTGCAAATGTAAGCCCTGCCATGTGAATGTTAATATTTGAACGTTAAATACAAAAAGGTAACGTATATATTTTTAACAGTTATATTTCTACTCCTATATATAATCATCTCAATATACATATTTTCTACTTCACAAAAAAATTAATTTTTCTCTCTAAAAAAATGAATCCAAATAATCCCCCTCCTCCAAATTCTCAAAATCCAAACTTTCAATTTCCATATCCATATCCAAATTATTATTTTCCAAATCCACAAAATTTTAATTTTACTGCTCAGAACCCACATCCATTTTCACATCCTCGAGCTTCTCAATTTCCATTTCCGTATCCTCAAAATTCTCCTTATCCATTTCTATTTCCTCCATTTTCAAATTCACAATTTGAAACCCAACAATCACCTATCAATATCCAAAATTCTCCAGATTCGCAAGTGTCGGCCTTTGGTACAAACTTTGTTGATCTAAATGATGATTATGAGAAAACAGAAGATATATATGAAAATACTGGTCACTGGACGTGGGTTGAAGATAAGCTCTTAATAAGTGCATGGTTGAATGTGTCAATTGATCCACTAGTCGGTACTGATCAAAAAGCCGAAACCTTTTGGGACAGAATGAAGCAATATTGTGAAGAGGACAATCCTGGCGTCATCAAAAGAGGAGTTGTGGCTATGAGAAAAAGGTGGCAACGAATAAATGAAGGTGCTCAGAAATTTTTGTCATGTTATGATGAGGCTTAACGAATGATTGGGAGTGATTCAAACTTGGATAACATAATTGAGAAAGCTAATGAACTCCATTTTGCCCAATACAAGAAAAAGACGAATTTTGATAATCATTGGCGTGAGTTTCGTAGACATCTTAAGTGAAGAACTCCTGCAACTATTGTAAGTTCTAAAAGAACTAAATTAAGAGGGGAATAATGATACACCAACATCTGGTGAATTTCAACCGGTTCGTCCAAAAGGTACAAAAGCTGCTAAAAGGAAGGGAAATGGGAGGGCAACAACTGCGGAAATTGAAGAATATGAAGCTATTCAAGTTAATGACTTGAGAAAAATGAACATAATGGATACAATAAATGAAATGAAGCAAAAAGAAATTGAGACTCGACAAAGAGAGCTTGAGACGAAGCAGACTGAGCTCGATTTACAAGTCATTTTGGCGGATACTACTAAAATGAATGATGCTCAACGGATGATTCATGCAAAAATGCTTGAGAAAATTATGGCAAGAAACTAGCTGTTGGAAACTAGTGCTTATCTATCTTTTCTTGTTTGTTTTTATTTGCTTGTAAACTAGCCGTTGGAAGCTAGTACTTGTTTTTATTTGTTTGTAAACTAGCCGTTGGAAGCTAGTACTTGTTTTTATTTGTTTGTAAACTAGCCGTTGGAAGCTATAATATATTCGTTTTTAGCTTCTTTATAAACTAGATGTATTAGTTCTTTCAATTCACATCAACATGAATCAAAGACCCACAACAGAAAGTTTCACAGAACAATTCACTCAAGAATTTATGGAAGAGTTTTGCGATGACACTAAAAATAATCGTCGACTCGAACTCTTTCATAAAATATATGGGCAGAGCTCAACATCCACGCCTCGAAGATGTATTTATAGAGATCGTGAAGCAGGTCATCAACGTCTAGTGAATGATTATTTTTCACCGAATCCAGTATATCCAGAAAATATATTTCGACGAAGATTTCGTATGGTAAGACGTGTTTTCTTCGTATTGTGGATGATGTCTCAAATTTTGATCCATACTTTCAACAAAGAATTGATGCAGTGGGAAGAAAATGTTTATCACCTTTACAAAAATGCACTGCGGCAATGCGTATGTTGGCTTATGGTATATCTGCTGATGTTGTTGATGATTACGTTCGTATTGGAGAGAGTACTGCGATTGAAGCCTTGAAAAAATTTGTCTCAAATATAATTACGTTATCTGAAGGTGAATATTTACGAAAGCCGAACTCAAATGACGTGCGACGTCTACTACAAATGGGTGAGGCTCGTGGCTTTCCTGGTATGATGGGGAGTATTGATTGCATGCACTGGTAATGGAAAAATTGTCCAAAAGCATGGAAAGGAATGTTCATGAGTGGTCACAAAGGAGTTGCAACTATTATACTAGAAGCAGTTGCTTCATCTGATCTATGGATATGGCATGCATTTTTCGGAGTTGCTGGATCAAATAATGACATAAATGTTTTAGATCGGTCACCGATATTTGATGATGTGCTACAAGGTCGTGCTCCAGAGGTAAATTATAATATCAATGGGAATAATTATAATGTGGGATATTACTTAACATATGGAATATATCCTGAATGGGCAACATTCGTTAAAACGATACCACGTCCACAAGGTGAGAAAAGAAAATTATTTTCAAAATATCAAGAAAGTCAGCGAAAAGACGTTGAACGAGCATTCGGTGTGTTACAGTCCCGTTTCGCAATTGTACGTGGTCCAACACACTTTTGGGACAAAGACGATCTTGGGAGAATCATGAGAGCATGCATCATAATATATAATATGATTGTTGAAGACGAGAGAGACACGTACACCACTCAATTTGATCCCCTGCCAAGTTATGATGATGCAACAAATGGTTTATCGCAACCAGAGTTGGGCGAAGAACCTTTTCTCGCGTATGAAACGTATATTCAAAACACTATACAGATGCGTGATAAACGGGCACATCGTCAGCTACAAAATAACTTGGTTGAGCATATCTCGCAATTTCATATTAATCGTTAATTTTTTTTATTGTAGTGTTTTAAATTTAACGCTTTCTTGTATCTTTTTTTAATATAATATTTTTCCTTGAAATTGTTTGTAATAATATGATTAATTACGGTGCATATCTTTTATATTTAAACTACCATTTTATTATAAATATAATATAATAAGAAAAAAACAGGTCATACAAGATTGGTAAATGGGAGTACCATTGAACAGATCTGGCCAGTTTATTTTGGAGGCCAATTTTGTGCACGTGGCAAGCAGCAAAGGAAAATGGGCATTAACATTGTGGTTGCTCTTAAGTCACTCTTCAAATTTATACTCTTTATTAATAAGCGAAATCATGTATAATTTGGTGCTAAAAATATCAAAATATCAAATTTGGTACTTACTAAGTTAACTTATACTCTTTATAAACTTTGTTTTTAACACAAATCGACTTTTATTCTTTGTAAATTTTATTTTATTTTAGTTAGTATTCATCCAATAATCTATTGACTTCATCAAATAATTTTTTTTTAATGAATTATAAATTATATTAAAAATTTATTAAGTTATGTTAAATTAAGTAAAATAACTTATATTTATTTTTAGTTTTACAAAAACTACAAATTAATAGGTAAATTACTAACACAAATTTATTTATATTCTCTGTAAACTTTATTTATTTATAAATTATATTAAAAATTTATTAAGTTACGTTAAATTAAGTAAAATAACATATATATACTTTTATTTTGAAAAACTACTAACTAGAAAGTAAACTATTAACACGAATTGACTTTTATTCTCTGTAAACTTTATTTTCTATAGCATTATTTTAAAAATAATTAAGTAATAGCAAATGACTTTAGTAACATTTATTAATTTTTAAACTGAAAATTATTGATTTAACGACCGTATTTGTTACTGTCCATCACAACATTTATTTACTTTAAATTAAAAAACATATTTTAATAGTAACAGATCTATGGGATGTATTTAGATTATATTAAATAATATTAAATTATGTTTAATAACATCTATTTACTTTTAATTTGTAAATTAATTTTTATTGATAATTAAGTAATATTAAATAAACTATATTGAAAAAGCTAATTATAAGATAATTATCAAATTATATTAATTAATATTAAATTATCTAAATAACAAATATTTGGTTCATAAGATAGAGATACAATTCGTTTCACAAAAGTAAAACTAATATGTTAGATTTCTATATCAAGTAAATTAATGCAAAACTAGAATTATAGTGGAAAATTTCATAACCGATTCGATTCTTTTTTACCACATAACTAATTTTTGCAAGTAAAAATTTAATATTTGATATTAATATATTAATTTTAATTCGTGTTTCGCAAAGATTATGAATAATTCTCTACAATTATTAATTCGATATTTTTAGTCCCATACTCGTGTTTTGCACGGGTTATCAACTATCTATACTAATAAGCTCCCCAAATCTTGGTACTCACTAGAAAATTATACAACTATTTTTAAAATTTTATGTAATAAAATCTCAACTGACAAAAATTAACTTTTATTCTTTATAAATTTTAATTTCCTTCAATTTTTATTTGTTGATGCACATCCAAGCATCGATTTACTTTAAAATAATCTTATTTGTAAGTTAACATGTCAGATTTATATAAGTAAGTAATTATGTGCATGCATAAATAGAACTATACGGTGAAATTTTAGAGTTATACTTAAATTCGATTTTTTAACTACATATTTTAATAACATTTTTTATATTATATTTAAATCTGTATTTTGCACGGATTATGAATTTCAATTTTAAGCAAATAATAATGTGATACTATTATTTTTAATTTTGAACCCGTATATTATAAAATATTGACTCTTAACAACTTAACTTAATGTGCATTCATCTCCAACAACACTCTTTTGTATCCACTTTCTAAATAATATTTCAATATTACAATATCTTTCTTTAATAGAAGCACAATACAAAGTGGAGAGAGAAAGTGAGTGGTTGAATTAATTTATAATAAAATATAAGTTAAGAGCAAGTGGTTGACTCTTAAAAGATAGGAGAGAGATGAGGCTCTTAAGGTTTTAAAGAGCCTCTAAGAGTCTTTTGGAACTCCCATTTTGACAATACTCTTTATTTTTACAATGCTTTTTATAGTAACATCTCCAATACTACAAACCCTTAGATAAATAATCTAGTTGGCGTGTAGGTGTCAAGTATGTAACATATTTAAATAATATGTAAAAAAATACACTCCAATTATGTATCCCTTAGCAAAAAAAATATACAATCATTTTTAGTTCGCTATATTTGGCCAACCAAGAAAACCCTAAGTTATATGATTTATTATTAACACCTATATTAAATGCCTTATAAATATAATAAAATATCGTGTCCCAGTAATTTAAGAGTCTGTTTGTGTACGAGCTTATAAGTTAAACCCTTCGAAATCCGTAGTATTATATAAATAATTATGTATATGTAATTATTATCTTGTTATTTTAAATTATTATATTTTCAACATAATGTGTTACGTATTTATTGGGTCGTATGGCCAAGGTTGCTACTCTGTGAAGGTCAATCGTAGATATGTATGGATTCATTTCTTATTTCTAAAAGGACTTAAACAAAAAATCAATCAAACCATCAATCTATCCATACCTATCTCCCTTATAGAACCATGGCTTCATGTTCTTATTGTACACAGTAAGTTATGATTTGTTTTTTTATACTCTCTTCTTCTCTTAATACAGATCGAGCATTCCAACCTATTTCCTTCTTTGAATCTTTTGATCTAGTACCTTGATTGAGATTTGATAATGCTGAGTGTACTCTATTACTTTCGGGAGTGTACTCTATTACTTTCGGGGTTCGGTTAAATCCGAACCCGAAACAAACACGACGGGTCCGAGTTCGATTTAACTGAACTGGGTTTATTTTGGATTCGGGTTCGAGTTCGATTTCAATAAAAAGAATCAGATTCGGGTTTAGTTTTTATTAAACCCGTTTCAACCGATCTGTTTGTCATCCCTACTCAGAAACTGCACCAAGGCAACATTTAACCATCACCCTTGAAATTAAGTAATTAACAACACAAATCTTTTACACGGTCATCACCTTACTGATAACTCCAAATTTTTCCTAGTCTCCTCTCCTCTTCCTATCCGGACTTGGCTTTCATTTTGTGCAGAAATAAGGGTGTACATAGTTAAGTGTAGTTTGGGATCCTGCAAAACACAACGGGAAAGGGTGACGTCCCCGCAGTACCTCTAACGTGAAAATAAGACAATATTTTGGAGAAGAAGGATATAACTGAAATTACTCAAATATATGTGGTGTGTGTGCAAGAGAATAGAAGGAATAACCCCAAAACGCCTTTTTGGAGGCCTTTTATAGCCTTCAATTAGGATTTGAGGGCTTGTAAATTCATTCGGGGTCGTTGGAGTGTCCTGGGTCCTTGAGCACTTGAACATCTGCGATAGAAGCACGAGTCGAGGTGCTTCTGAATCCAGGATACCTGGACGTCCATGATGTGGGCACGTGTCCAGGCATCCCTCGTTTTTGGAGCGTGCCAAAGTGGGCTCGGCGTCCGTAACGTGGAAGCAGAGTCTGTGTCACATAATTCAGGTATATTTCTCGTACTCACAAACTAATGACTGGCAGTAATATTCAGATGTACAGGACCATCCGGGATCTATTGCCACATGAAATCATTGTTTATACTCGACCCACTTCTAATTATCTATTAAAGTACAAACAAGCGCTTTAGACATGTTACCCCTTACCCAAAAGTCTAAACTTCTTCATGGATTTAGAGAAAATATACAAGCTCAAATGGAGCCAACTTGGCTAAACAATAAGCCCATCACAGACTCAAAAATATTATGATTTGTTGGCGCATTTAATAGTAGTACTTGCCTTATAAACGGAACAAAATTCATAAATTTTCTCGATGTGGGACTGTTGTGTTACAGACTCCCCCACTTAAACTCTTGACGTCCTCGTCAGGCCGAACAGACAGTCCATGGGACCAAGATCGTACATCTCTAGCCATTGTGGGATAATATCGGCTGGTTTCGTGTCCCCACTTTCGGACCTCTTGCCATTGTGGGATAATACCACTAGCGTTCGTGTCCCCACTTTCGACAATGTGATGCATCAACCTTTCGAGAGTCGGTTTTGATACCATACGTGCCCGAATCAAATCCAGTGACTTTTTCAAAAATAGCGATTAATCCCGATTCTGAGTCCGAAATAAACCGAAGTCTACTGCCCAAACGCATCCAACTTAGGTGAATAATAAGTCCACTATAGGCCCCAAAAAATTATGATTTGTTGGTGTACTTAATAATATTACTTTGCCTTATAAATTAAACAGAAATCTCAAATTTTCTCGATGTTGGACTAAGGTGTTACAGTATTAATTTATTGAGATTTACCTGAATTATTAATTTATTTATTTTTAAACCAACCTGTATTATTATTTTAGCGTGTAACCTGAACGTATTGAAGAATATTTTGGTGCACTTTGGTAGTTAACAACGTAATGAAGATTGACTTTGATGGGTAAGAACCTGATTTTGGTGGTTAAGAATCTATCGGAAACTGTACTCCCTCGGTCTCAATTTATTTATCCATTTTGATTTTTGTTAGTAATTTAAGATATATTGATCATATAATTTCGTTGATTATTTTTGAATTTTTTTTTGTAAATAAAAATCAAATTTTAAATTTTAATTCACAAAAAAAAATTGAAAAATAATCAACGAAACTATATAATCAATACACCTTAAATTACGTATAAAAATTAAACTGGACAAATATTGGGACGGAGGGAGTATAAGTGAGCGACATAACAGTATTTTAAGTCATTAATCTCCCGGAAATAGAGGAGGGGGGAAGGGGCTCAATGCAAGATCAATAATTAATGTATGTAATAAGCTAGAGAGTACATAATTTTACTAACATCGGAGAAGATTATAAGAGACTTCTTATTGTAAATATATATGGTATATTACAACTTGACCAACAATGATGACAATGCAGTACATTTTATGCAGATTTTTTTTGTTTTTTTGCTGGAACTCATGCAAGATTCTCGTTATTTTAGAAAACCCTCATTTTTAGGAGATTTCATTTTGTAGCTAGTTGTTATACTTCAGAAACAGTTAAATATCATGAAAGGATAGTTGTTGTTCTCCTGTAGACTTGCTTCACTAACATTGCCCTGAAAATCATCCAAGTTCCACAAATTGCCATCCCAAAAGAAATCTTGATCACTCGGGGACTCGGCCACAGATGCACAGTCATTGAAATTAATCATAGCCATCGATGAATACGCGTTCTCTTGATCATTCTTAGCTGTATGTAAACAATTGTTTGAGCTAGCCATGCTGTCTTGTTGCTTGAACATTGGTTGATGCTGAGGTAGAGGTGGCATTGGCACTTCACTTTCATCGCGTAAATTAGACACGACGACCCTTTGCATGTGTGCTTCGTATTGCTGTTGCTGATGATGAAGAAGAAGTTGTTGCTGTTGAAATTGTTGCCTTCTTAGCATTCTTGCTTTGGACTTGGTAGCGTTTGTCGGGGAAGTTTTAGTCTTTTTCTTGAAATGAGTTCTCCAGTAGTTTTTGATTTCATTGTCTGTTCTTCCTGGCAAGCTTCTTGCAATTGTAGACCATCTGAGATTCATGATTACATACTACTATTTAGTAACTGAGAATCTTAAGTAGTTGTTTGGATCATAAAATTGCAGCCCGTTTAATGAAAATTGAAACGAGTTTCCTCCAAAAAATATATCGTAACTCATTCTCATTCTCGTTAACAAAGTTGACATCCTTACCTGTTTCCCCATCTAGCATGGAGCTCTATGATCACACTTTCTTCCTTTGGGGTGATTTGGCCCCTCTTCAGGTCTGGCCTCAAGTAATTAACCCACCTTAGTCTACAACTTTTTCCATTCCTCTTCAAACCTATAAATATCCAACCAAACAAATAAGAACTAGATTTATTAAATAAGAGTAATCGAGATTCGAAGATGGAGGTGCGCGCAAGATGACCCAGAATACGAACCTTGAAGGCGAGCAACAGAGTTCCATCTTCCTTCACCATGCAACTTAACATACTCAATCAACAATCTATCTTCTTCAGAAGTCCAGGGCCCTTTTCTCCACCCTTCTTCTATGACTCCCCAGTTCATATTTTCTGTTATCATTCCTAGAGACATGTAAGACAAAACTGAAAAGTATCACTGCTACTTGTGCTAGAAGCTTGTCTTTTACAGTAACTAGTTATACTAGAAGCTTGTTTTCAATATTTTATGACATCAATGGTCTAGTGCTTGGTCATATTTATATCTGCCCAAAAGGCAACTAATTATAGTCCATCAGTCAACTTTTTTGTATCAAATCATCACTATCCCTTCTCGGTATCACACACTGCATGTCACTCCGGGAGCGCGGGTCGGATCGGGGCGGGTTTTAGATAAAACCGAAATCGAAATCGCATACTCTCAGTTTTTACTCTCAGTTTTTGAAATTTAAAACCGCAACCGCAACTAAGACATCGGTTTCGGTTCGGCATAAGAACTCGGTTTCGGTTTTTTTTTTAAATGTGAGAGGGTCAGATTTAAGAAATTTAGAAGAAATTAAGGTGTGTCAACCCAAAAAGAAGGCAAGTGTGCAGTCATCTTATCTCCAAACAGCTTATAATTAGAGCTTAACTAATCCGGATTAGTAACTTGATAATAAACACAAGAGTCCACCATGTAAAAGATCAGGGTACAAGAGTCATTTCACAAAGTTAAAATGTTGCCAAGAGATTGGGTGACATGTTCTTCTATGAATCAAATCAATTAGAGTATATATTGTTGATATAAAGCGCGTCCAAAATAAATGCCACGTATAACAAAGGTTTCTGCATCTAGACACTAGTTGATCACACTCAAAAAAATAATAAAAAATTCTAAAGTATTTTTTAACAATTAATCATATATTTAATATTAGTGGGGGAAGAGGTGACATATTATTTAAGTATGATAAACACTACTAATCCAATAATTAGGAAGCATGTGTTGTCCTTGCTTATGACTTAAGGAGTAATTTGGGGTTAATCACCATCGTATCTTTCATTAATTATATTTAAATGGATACTATTTTGGGTATAATGCTATAATATTGTTCAAGCATACGTCACTTCAATAGGTGGCTTTGGTTTTGCAATTCGATGACAAATTGAAAAATATTATGTTTCTTGCGCAACCGCGTTTATCGACTTTTTGGTGTTCTGACTGCAAATATATATTTTTGATTAATTTTGATTGGATTATTTTTCTTGCGCAACCGCGTTTATCGACTTTTTGGTATTGCAAGCTCGCGAGTCGCTCGAATCGAATTACAACCCTATTAGACACATATATATATATATATTCCGTTTTTCCCAAAAAAAATTATTAGCGATAACATGTACATTTTTTTGTGTAAAACAAAACATGTCTTATAAATTATTCGGTTTCTCCATAGCACTAATTAAATATTTAAGTTTATTAAAAATAATTTAAAAGCACCATGCAAAACGGGTAAAAAAAATATTGTTAAGATTCCGGGTGACATGTTATAAATGTAATAGTTTTTCCAAGGAGATGCTCGGAGATAGCCGGAATGAAATCTCAAAAAGAAGAGTATCGTGTGCACATATTATATTTTGTTAGTAAGGAACCGGTTCAACTTTAACATTTCCCCTTACTCGAAAGTTTATGTAAAAATATAGATTAACAGTTAATTTATGGGATGAAAAATGAATTACGGGTGAAAAATGAATTGCGGACATCTTTGACCCATTAATTTATCACGATAAATTATAAAAATATTAGAAATGTCGTCAGAGTCTCCCGTCAGTCTGAATTCTAATATCTTATCAACTCTAACGTATTTAAATAAAAATATATGTAGAATTAAGCAATCTTCTTCAAGAGTACAAACACTTTAGATTTAGTGGTTGGAATAGTTGTTGTAAAATTCGTAATTTTATTTTTAATTTATTTATTAGAAATTAGATATTAATTTGTCTAGATAAATATTTTAAAATTAGAATATTCTGAAAACATTTTGTGCAAGGTAGTTGATTTGTGAAAAGATTTGTTATTTGTGGAAATAAGTGTAAGAATAATTTAGAAAATCGAAATTTTTTTAGTTTAGGTAATTGTGTGTATCAAATATTTTATTTATGGAATTTACTTGGAGAGGTTGTAAATCTTTAGGAGGAAATATTATTATTTCCTAGTTGAGATATAGGGTTTTGTATCGTTATAAATACACCATATTCGTATTCCTTGTTTTTATCATTAAAATTCGTAGGACTTTCTCAGCAAAAAATCAGCTGTCTTGTAAAATTCGTAGAAAATTCATCGTAAGTCAGAATTCAGTGATTCTGGACTTTTCAGAAAGGTCTTTTCGTTATCTTCAGATTTCGTGTTTCGTGTTTTTCAAGAAAATATCGTTTAGAGGGTCAAAAAGAGTAAATTCAGATCTGGTCAGGCTTTGAGGTAAGTACTTTTGACTTACTTTTATTTTTCGGAAAATATATTTCAGTTCTGTTTTTAATTTCGTATAAGATATAAGAATTTTGATTTCGAAATTATAAGATATAAGTATTTGTGAATTTTAGAACCCAGTCTCTACGTTTTCGAACCCGTTCGTAATTTACGCTATAGTTCCGGAACTAGCCTTAGATACCCTTAGTAGGCGCACAAGTGTGCAACTTTAGATACCTATTAAGGGCGCGTAATTATTGAACTTTAGATGCCGACCACTGGCAAAGTGTGGTATAAAGAATAAGAATAAGAATTAGATGCCGGCTACTGGCAAAGTGTGGCCGTAGATCAAGACTGTGGTATTTATTAGAATTATCGTTTTGTTCTATTTTATTTTGTTCTGATCTGTTATAAAATCTGCTCTGTTCTGTTTTAAATTCTGAATTTTAAAATATAAAACTTGGGTTGGATCTACTTAACAAATTGTTTTACAAAATTATTATTGTTTGAGAAAAATTATTTTATTAAAACACCCATTGTTTTTCTGTTTAAGAGATAGTCAATTTGTACTTGCTGAGCTGTGTAGCTCACCCCTTTTAACATTTCAGGTTCGGAATTTGGAGCATATTAAAATTAAGGAATGAGAACTATGAGGAGATCTGTGCTGCTTCGTTTTGTGCTATTTGAATTAGAATAAAGATTTTGTTTTTAGAGAATAAATTTAATTATCTGTTAGACAATTATTATCGGATTTGTGGAGCTGCGTCTCTATTTTTATGATTTTGATTATTGAGTTTGACCGCTGCTTTGAATTTCGTGATCTATTAGAATTATCGAGTAATAATATATTTTATTTTTAGTTTTCGATTTAGAACTAATAGTCCGGAAGTTGCGGGCCGTTACAGTTGGTATCAAGAGCAGGCTGTCCTTCGGAGTGTATTAGGTATGGGACTAGTACATTCCCTAGGATGCGATCCTTTAGACTATCGTATAGGTCTTAGAAAATTATTTTGGATTTAGGGCATTTATTTGTGTGATTATTTGATATGTTTGACTTTTGTGTTTTTTTGATTATTGACTATAAGTTTAGAATTTGTTTTGTGTGTTCTAGTAAAGATGGATGGAGAAAATCAGAACAACAATGAAAATCAGGGCAATAATGATGAAGGAGGAAACGTCTTTGACCAGCTGGCTGAAACTCTAGCTGTACTTGTGAATCAGCAACCAAAGCCCAACATCGTCTCTCAATTCAAGCGTTTGAACCCGCCAACTTTTGATGGAGCTACAGACCCGGCTATCGTTGAGATGTGGATCCAAGAGATGGAAAAAGCTTTCGGACTTCTGGGGAGCAATGAGGGACAGAAGGTGACCTTAGCTGTGTACCAATTGCAAGGAAGCGCTTACGACTGGTGGCTTATGGAAAAGAGAAAGAATGAGACGACAAATCTTGAAGAAAATCATGAACTGTACACTTGGGCAAAGTTCAAGAAGGCTTTAGAGGACAAGTACTTTCCGAGAACAGTTCGTCTGCAGAAAGAGAGGGACTTCATTCGACTTCAACAAGGTGGAAGAACCGTCATTGAATACGAAGCAGAATTTGCAAAGCTTGCGAAGTACGCGTCGACCCTAGTAGCAGATGAGAGCAGTCGAGCACGAAGATTAGAGGAGGGACTTCGAAGTGACATCAGGAATTCAGTGGCGTCGTTTGAACTTCAGACGTACGAGGCTGTCCTCAACAAGGCGTTAGTGATCGAAAGGGGCTTGGCAGAATCTGAAAAGGCGTCTGGCAGTTGGAATAAGAGGCGGTTCACTCAAACTAGTGGGCAATCTTTTCAAGAGGGACCACTCAAGAAGCCACACGTGTACGATAACATCGGGGGTCAAGGTGATCGAGAGACGTGTACCAGGTGCGGCAAGAATCATCCGGACAAAGTCTGTCGTTGGAATACAGGTGCTTGTTTTCATTGCGGAGAAGTAGGACATAAGATTTCGAATTGTCCGCACAATCCGCCACCGCCACCAAGGAAGGAAGCAGATAACAAGATGGGCAAAGGACGTGTGTTTCAGCTGACAGGAAATGACAACTATCGCAATTAAGGTATGATTTCTTTTCTTTAGTGACTTATTTAATTTATTTATGTTATGTGAATTTGGGGACCAAATTCTTTTAAGGAGGGAAGAATGTAAAATTCGTAATTTTATTTTTAATTTATTTATTAGAAATTAGATATTAATTTGTCTAGATAAATATTTTAAAATTAGAATATTCTGAAAACATTTTGTGCAAGGTAGTTGATTTGTGAAAAGATTTGTTATTTGTGGAAATAAGTGTAAGAATAATTTAGAAAATCGAAATTTTTTTAGTTTAGGTAATTGTGTGTATCAAATATTTTATTTATGGAATTTACTTGGAGAGGTTGTAAATCTTTAGGAGGAAATATTATTATTTCCTAGTTGAGATATAGGGTTTTGTATCGTTATAAATACACCATATTCGTATTCCTTGTTTTTATCATTAAAATTCGTAGGACTTTCTCAGCAAAAAATCAGCTGTCTTGTAAAATTCGTAGAAAATTCATCGTAAGTCAGAATTCAGTGATTCTGGACTTTTCAGAAAGGTCTTTTCGTTATCTTCAGATTTCGTGTTTCGTGTTTTTCAAGAAAATATCGTTTAGAGGGTCAAAAAGAGTAAATTCAGATCTGGTCAGGCTTTGAGGTAAGTACTTTTGACTTACTTTTATTTTTCGGAAAATATATTTCAGTTCTGTTTTTAATTTCGTATAAGATATAAGAATTTTGATTTCGAAATTATAAGATATAAGTATTTGTGAATTTTAGAACCCAGTCTCTACGTTTTCGAACCCGTTCGTAATTTACGCTATAGTTCCGGAACTAGCCTTAGATACCCTTAGTAAGCGCACAAGTGTGCAACTTTAGATACCTATTAAGGGCGCATAATTATTGAACTTTAGATGCCGACCACTGGCAAAGTGTGGTATAAAGAATAAGAATAAGAATTAGATGCCGGCTACTGGCAAAGTGTGGCCGTAGATCAAGACTGTGGTATTTATTAGAATTATCGTTTTGTTCTATTTTATTTTGTTCTGATCTGTTATAAAATCTGCTCTGTTCTGTTTTAAATTCTGAATTTTAAAATATAAAACTTGGGTTGGATCTACTTAACAAATTGTTTTACAAAATTATTATTGTTTGAGAAAAATTATTTTATTAAAACACCCATTGTTTTTCTGTTTAAGAGATAGTCAATTTGTACTTGCTGAGCTGTGTAGCTCACCCCTTTTAACATTTCAGGTTCGGAATTTGGAGCATATTAAAATTAAGGAATGAGAACTATGAGGAGATCTGTGCTGCTTCGTTTTGTGCTATTTGAATTAGAATAAAGATTTTGTTTTTAGAGAATAAATTTAATTATCTGTTAGACAATTATTATCGGATTTGTGGAGCTGCGTCTCTATTTTTATGATTTTGATTATTGAGTTTGACCGCTGCTTTGAATTTCGTGATCTATTAGAATTATCGAGTAATAATATATTTTATTTTTAGTTTTCGATTTAGAACTAATAGTCCGGAAGTGTGGGCTGCTACAGTTGTCTAAAATGGAATTATTAAATACATACAAAAACATCATCTCCCAAAATTGTATATTAAGTGATTGCTTTTTACTATTATACTTTTGGAGTTATATAGTTTTATTTTTAACTAGATTCTTTGTTTACATGATAAGGAGGAGTAGTATAATTGTTTTTTTCTATCTGATCTTTTGTCTTTCTTTTTGCTTTTACTGTTTTATGTAGTACTTGTGTTCGGTTCTGCTTGTATATCAAAGAATAAAATTGCATAGATGTGACAAATTACTTTGTTTCTAGAAACATTTTATACCTCTTTTACTTTTTTATGTTTTCCACGTTAAATACTAGGTGGTCGAAGTGCATAATTCATGACAATCTGAATTTGAATTACAAACTCTTTTTTAGTTTGCGCTTTGACATTTTAACATTGTATTCAAAATGCACTGCACCGTAATTTTATGTATATAAAAATTTATTTTTAATATTTATATATTGAGAATAAAGAATATCAAATTTACCTCATCTAACAAACATGCTATATCAGGTTAAACGACTCCGTATCGTCAAAACAGCCTATTCAAAACATGACATCTAGCTACAACAACATTACTATTAATTTCTTGTTTAATATAATTTTGTTTTATAAATATTAGTTTACATATTATAAATTACCGACGTATTCTTATTTTCAATCAAAAATATATTATTCTTAACTTTAATTTTAGCTAAATTTTTATTATATTCGTATGTAAATATAAACAAAATTTGAATAAATAAATCGCACAAACTGCACCGTATTTTTTTAATATGGTTTATAAGATTTTTGAGATTATGCGGTGCGGGTGCGATTTGAAAATTTAACAGTTTTAAAAAAACGCATCCCCTATACTGCGACCACCCTATATTAAGTATTATGTAACATGTTTCTTTGAGTAAATTTTTAAATTTATATTTTGGGATTGAGCACCGTCGACTTAAAATCGCAACTCGATTAAAAGTGTTATCAATCTTGTACGATAAAAACATTATTATATATATATTGAATATATAACTAATTCATAAGAACATTGCTAATTCTTAAATCACATAAGCATATAAGAATTAACAATTAAATTAGGAGAAGGGTTTGAGAAAATAAACAGAGATTGGATTTAATCTCGAGTCCAGAAAACTGTCTCCTTAAAGCAGTTTCGCCCCTCACCATCCGTGTTTAGCGACCTGCTTCCCAGGATAAAACGAGATACTAGTATAATCGATAGATCGAATATACTCTCAGCGAACTTGAACTGAGCCCGAGAACTATCACCGGAATATTGAAAAAATTTAAGACTAAAGAGACCAAGAATGAAAGAGATGACTCTTATTTTCTTGACTTAATAAAACTGGTGCCCTAAGACTCTATTTATAAAGAGAGGCTTGAAAGGACTTGTTTTTCTTTTCGATGTGGTACATGGTATTTATAAGAAAAACTAAGGAATAGGTTTGTGCTACTCTCGATGTGGTACAAAACCACTTTTCATATTAAAAGGTAAAACTTTGGAACATCAGTTCTCATTCACCTTTTACTCATTTTGAGCGTGTTAATATGCGTTGGAATCCCCTCGAAGAGAAGAATACGTTCCAATAAATATACACCACTAACACATAATGTGTCTCACTCATATAGAGTCTCAAAATGATTCACAACTTTGTCTAAAATACTAAGTTTGTCCAACAATCCCCCACAAATGAGATTGATGGTCCAGTAGCACGCACCACATAGACACCACATAGACAGACAGACGCGGAGCTTGACTTGGTGATAGTTCCGGTGGTCAGATATAACATACGATAGGTAGAGAATGCTCCTTGAACCTTCGCTCGAATAAGTATATCGACTTTACTGGTAGACAGTATGACGCGATGTCCTTGAACTGTTCGACCATTTGTGTAAACGATGACATACTCATCACTATATCTTTTCTGACTCATTCAGTTCTCATGATTATGTCCATTTTGGCCCTGGAACATCGTCCTGGTTCTGCAAGAGTTTCTAAAGAATTGTGCCTCGCAATTCTCCTTTGAAGCGGCCATACTTCTCTCTTACATAGGTGATCTTTATCTTATAGAGTAACCCGCGTTTACCCAACCGAATATTATGTATTCAAACTTGAAATCCTTGTATTCGTCAAAGATCATTAAAAGCATAAAGCTTAACCTCGTACCTTACGGGTCTCACTGTTTCATCATCATAGAAATAGGCCAGGGGTTACCCCCACAGTGATTTGGTCATCATGATTTAGTTGTCCCATTGAACCAAGTTCTTGGGATCTCCAGTCAGCAAGGTTGGGTGTCCACCATGACGCCGTTAAGCAATAGGCAAGGCTCATTCCTCTCGATGATTTGACAACTATCTCTCGGTCTAACTAGATTCTCTTGTCTTAAACAGATTCACTCAGTTTAACCATCTGGTTAGTGGATCCAAACATTATCATTTGACTTTACATAGTCAATCATGATAATTCTCGTTCAGAATAGTTGTTTAATGGTATTATGTCCTCATCATAGATGTGAGACATACCATTTCATACACAATAATGTGATCTCCCAATTTGCATATTGATTACACGATATATGCATATTGAAGACACGTTTTCCTTGTCATTTAGGAATATCCTTACAAAGTGGCTACTCAGCCTTTTAACTGCATTTATTTTATGCACCAGACTCGTATTCCATCATGAATCGAGCTAAGTTTAGGATTTCCATGACACGACTGCTAAGTGTGAAATGTATTCTCGAATGACTTTTAAGTTCTTAAAGTCAAATATCTAATTTACATACTATATTCACATAGTACAATTAGATATCTTTCGTATTGCAGTCCAAGCTCACGAGCACATATCATACACCTTAAATCTCATTGCAATCACTTCCAAGTGACCAATTTCCATTGTACTCGTGCATCTACCCAGTTTACCAACTGTGTAGCCTATGTCTAATTTTGTATAATTTTAAAAAGTACAACAGACTTGCAATCCTTCTTGAGAGATCCTTGTTCATCTACGCTTGGATAAATATAAATCCATTCCAGTTATGACAACTTTAGCTTCTTTGATCTCTTCAAAATTCACATCACCAACATGTGACATGTATCATCTAAAACTTTTAAAGTCACGAAGATTGTAATCTTCAAATTAAAACTTTTCAATCTCATCAAGATTTTCAGAGATGATCCTCTTGTCATTACTTCTCGTAATGATCAGATCACTCACATGCAATCAATTATGACTTGCATATCATGTGTAAATAACACATGCACACTTGTCAATTCTCTGATTTTGAATTAGTTTGATATCTCATATTGACATATTTCACATTTATGAAATAACTTTACTAGTTATTACTTAAGGCTTCACTTGTTATTGATATTACCAGCTTTTAGCGTCCCAAAAACCAGCAATTTCAGTTTGCATCATTACCGGGTTTAAGCGTCCTTAAACTGGCAATCCTTATTCACATAGCAACCAATTTTGAGCGTCCTCAAGATGGCAACCATGTCATTTATTTGAAGCCATTGCTTATCATAGCAATATCAAATTTAATATGCCATTATTTCGTGTCAATGTTGTTTCACTCAACATGATCACCGAAAATACAGATTTTCTACTCTTGCTTTATCTAGAGCAACCCTCGGATTCACGTAAATAGATATTTCTCCAAATATCTATTTAGAAAGACCATCTCAATGTTCATTGATGCACTTTTAAATTTCACAATACGATAATTTTAGTATCATCTTAATGAACCTTATTCTCAAAACTCGAGAATATTTCATAAATTATATAAGGTCATCACTTTCGACTGTAATATTTTTGTATCAGTCTGACCTTATACTTCCTTCAGACCCAGATATATTTTCCCAATTTAAAAATTCATTTGGGTCCTAATGCTTCTATCTCGTAAGAAGATCTATATATTTTTAAACAAGATTCTGTCAAACAGAACCACTATCTCTATTTCTTAACATCCTTTCCCCCACAAAGGACATAGAGAGAACATGCACAATCCATTTTCTAGTACACGTGCTAGAAAATCTTGATTTATTGACTCTCAGTAATAGTCAAATTTTCTCTTGATATATTCACTTATCAAGAAATTATACGAGAAGCGCATTGCTTCTATTAAATTTACGAGTTCACCTTTAAGCAAATTATCAAGACATTCGGGACTAGCAATTATCCATGTCTTTTGCTCTCTGCAGGTTCATCCTCACATTCATCCAATAACTCGTAAGTTCATTTAGATGACTTTTAATTACGGATCTACTAGGATCTACTAGCTTATCGCATAAGCATTCCTAAACTCTGTAATAGTATTCTTACGAATCTCAAAAATTAGATTCATATATCGGATATTATTAGACTTAACCATTGTCTATGTATCCATCCAAAATATCTCAATTGATTTTGGATCTCATGCTACCAACAGAGGTATTGGTATCAAGTTTCGAGATACCCCCACATTTCAATTATTTTCAAGAATGTTTCATTACATTCCACTATTCATAGAAAATTCAATAATTTTCTATTTTAGATACCCCCACAATTTTAATAGTTTACAGAATGTCAGAAAATATTCCAAAACTAATAGGAAATTTAATTATTTCCTTCTGTGGTATCATGTTTAAGGAACGATTAGCCCTTCGTAACTAATATCCTCAAATTCAGTGATAGTCTGTGCTGATCACAATCGTTTTGCATCTCTCTCAGAGCGCAACTCAAGCCTGCATCTACTCCATTTATTTAATGCGAGTAAGGTGCAACGACCTCATGAATATTCACGTTGCAAACAGAATTTTCCCGGTGATTATTCATCATCAAATTTATTCACTACCATCTTAATTATCTGTATTAAGTTTGATTTATCCTTGAGTTTATAGAGCACACATCTCTCTATTTAGCTTCAATATTGACTCGACTACGAGTACGAGTGATAAATGTTTTACTATCAAACTAGACAGTAAACACGTATCGTGTCACTACCTCTCATCTAAGCAGGTTTTACGTCATTCATTAAAACCTATAAAATTTTAATATCATGTTTAAAGAACTTCTCGTGGTTCTTATCATTAAAAATTCAATTACCGAATTTCTCTAAAATATTTACATGGTTCACACGAACCTACATTTCTGGCTCACCTACTGGTACAACCATAAAAGGCCCAAGGAAGAACATAAATCTTCAATAATCCCACATTCAGTGATCCTTGATCAACTGATGCGTTAGGGTTAAACAACTTTTCGGATTCTCTCCGAAGTTCAGCATAACTACTGAGATCAATATTCGCCGTATTAAGTATCATATGGATCACTATAATAGGCTCGTATGTCACTGCCGCAGCAGACCGACACCAACACGTGAAATTACTATTTAACTGGAGGAAAAATCCAACCAGAAAAATATAATTTATGTGCCGACCCATAACCTGTACTCCAGGCCCATTAGGTTTTTTAATGTGGAGAATCATGAGCAATTGTAAATCTGGTTCACTTCAGCTGCCCACCTCGTCACATTATTTAACAACAAACATGTTACTGCATTCTATCCAGTATTACAAGTTTGTGATATAACTCCATTATTAAAGATTAAACAATAATAATTGATGCCTTATCATCACTTAACAATGATTAAAAAATTAATCACCAAATAATCAAGTTCCATCATGAAGGGTCACATTTATGTAGCCATATCATTTAATTGCATAGCAATATCATGTTATGAACTTGCAAACACGCATGTAAACTATAACATATACGATTCTTGTATTAGTGTACTAATAATTCCAAAATCAATTCAGAATTAAGAAATCAATCACCATGTTAACAAAACATAATAAGCTATCCATTAATAGCGAAAACATGGACGAATTATCAATTTGGGTTTAATCTACCAATTTATAATGATCAACCCGAGAGAGATGTCACCAAATATGTCCATTTGAATATAAGTTGATCATAAATCAATAACCATTAAAACATCAATAGCCTTATAAGAAACCAATTATCCAACAACTTTGTGTTTACTTTTGCCTCGTACCTGTTATGCTTAAACAAAGCACCACTTAAAATCAATTTTATATTAATTTCAAGCACATGTCAACAAGTGATCAAAGAAATTAACGCACTAAATTTAATTTAATTAATGAGGCAAATAATGATCACTCATATACCCATAAATAAATCCAATTTAAACAATCAAATTGACTTCTGCGTCTACTCACAAGAAAGTATGAAAATTGAAGGAAACTGCTTTAAGATTGTTATCAATCTTGTACGATAAATACATTATTATATATATATTGAATATATAACTAATTCATAAGAACATTGCTAATTCTTAAATCACATAAGCATATAAGAATTAACAATTAAATTAGGAGAAGGGTTTGAGAAAACAAACAGAGATTGGATTTAATCTCGAGTCCAGAAAACTGTCTCCTTAAAGCAGTTTCGCCCCGCACCATCCGTGTTTAGCGACCTGCTTCCCAGGATAAAACGAGATACTAGTATAATCGATAGATCGAATATACTCTCAGCGAACTTGAACTGAGCCCGAGAACTATCACCGGAATATTGAAAAAATTTAAGACTAAAGAGACCAAGAATGAAAGAGATGACTCTTATTTTCTTGACTTAATAAAACTGGTGCCCTAAGACTCTATTTATAAAGAGAGGCTTGAAAGGACTTGTTTTTCTTTTCGATGTGGTACATGGTATTTATAAGAAAAACTAAGGAATAGGTTTGTGCTACTCTCGATGTGTTACAAAACCACTTTTCATATTAAAAGGTAAAATTTTGGAACATCAGTTCTCATTCACCTTTTACTCATTTTGAGCGTGTTAATATGCGTTGGAATCCCCTCGAAGAGAAGAATACGTTCCAATAAATACACACCATTAACACATAATGTGTCTCACTCATATAGAGTCTCAAAATGATTCACAACTTAGTCTAAAATACTAAGTTTGTCCAACAAAAAGCTCATTCAGAAATAAAGAAATAGTAATATTTGAAACCAATAGAGTGGATAGTTATAGGGGTACTAATTAGGTTTAGAGGCTTAGGTCGGCAAAAGATTAATCCTAATTAATCCCCATGTTTAGTGCGCAGCGCGAAAACATATTTGAATTTAGGTCTCTATTGACACGATTACACGGTTTTGCTAAAGTTTTTTTTTTTTTGACAGGTGCTAAAGATATTTTTACGGCTATGACTAAACAACCTGTTCAAAGAAACATAGGGTTTGTTAGAAAACATAATCAGTCACCTCTCTAAATATCCTGCTTCTTGTATTGTTACGGGCCGGGGATTAGAGTGAGCCCCAATTATCAATTCTTTTATTTTTATATTTTTATTTTGGTTTGACTCGGCCTGCCAAAAAGATATTTAAGTAGATGCATATAGAGAACCTTAAAAAAAGATAAATCAGATTTCGTTATAGCATTTTCAAACATAGTTAGCTAAAATAACATAAAACTTAATTATGGAATTTTTATTAACTTAAAAGGTGATATGTACTTGTATATGGGATTTAGCATAAAATTGAGACTCCTTGTGTCCATTTTAACTAATATTTGATTTTTTAACACGTTTTTCACTTTGACAAAGATAACTACTTATACTTGATAAAAATATTAGCTTATATCAAATTAAAGTTTAGATTTTAAATTTTAATTTGTTATATATATATGTATGTGTGTGTGTTAAAATTATATTAATAATAATGTATAAGCATATTTTTTTAACACCTCAATATACATGATAAAAAGTAAAAATATTTAGAATGGAACACAGACAATACAGTTAAACCTTTTAAAGTAATATGGCTGGTACCAAAAAAAAATATTACTTCAAAGAGTTTACTACTTTATCGGGAGTAAATATACATTTTGTCCATTATATTGAAACCGGAGAAAAATATTATTTTAACAAGATTATTACTTTATTGATTATTATTTCATTGAGGTTCATCTATGAGTTTTCTGCTAAAATTCAATAAAAACACCAATATAAATGAAATTGACTAAAATTTTACTTTAAAGAGGTGAATTTCTTGAAAGGATGGAGTTTTGACAATTTTTCCCAATATTCCTGTCGGAGATGGTGTGATCTAAATGAGCATAAAATCTTATCGAGTTTCTAAATGAAGCTTACGAAATTTTATTGAAAAAACTGTGTTGATCCAGAACTTTTAAAGAAAACAAAGTTAAAATATGCATGAAAGAATCCGTACCTTTATTTTTCGTTTCCCTAAGTAAACTCACTCATGTTAAATAACCGATCACTCTAAAAATTTAAGTTGGATAAAGAATGTTAGGTAGACAATTGCTCTAAATTATAAGGTGGTAGAAGAAGGTCTCAATATGATATTATATTTTTTTAAACTCCCATCAATTGTATGTTAAGTAATCAATCGCTTTAAAACCTTAAGGTGGTAGATGATATTAAGTAACTAATCACTCTAAAATAATAAGGTGGTAGAAGAAGGTTCGAACATGATCTTACACTATTTAAGACTCTCCTCAACTACGATTGACAACAACCAATACGACCAATATAAATAACAAATATTTAAATTAAATAAATGAAAGTGTGATGACTCAAACCCAAACATCAAACCCAAATATGATTTTATACTCTCTAACAAAGCGCACATAATCCAACCCATGACCTCCTCACAAGGAGTCAAAAACTAAAATGATGGAAATTCAGTTTCTTCATATTTATTACATAATGAAATTAAAACCGGAAGCTCGTAAAATCCATGAAAACTAAAACTTCTCATTCATGTGCATGGCTGCAAGCCTGCAACTCCTGCAAGCCTGCAAATAGCACAGAAACACACCCTAATCCAATGCACTAGTTCTTGATGTTTGATAGAATCACTTCATTCACCAATCGATCCACGTCCAAGTACGATGAACCTGAACAAGAACTAAGAATGGTGCTCTCAGATTTTCCTTTCCATTCCAAAGCCCTTTTCTTCATTTCCTTTCCATTCTCTTCTTCCATCAACTCCCTCACCACCTTTTCCACTCCTTCTCTCTGCACATCTTCCTCAACTTCAATGCCAACCCTCCACAATTTGCAGACACAATGTCGGACGCTTGGCTGGTCCGCGAAAAAAGGCCAACAAATCATCGGCACTCCAGCTGCCAAGCTTTCGAGGGTCGAGTTCCATCCACAATGAGTCAAAAACCCGCCAATTGACAAGTGGCTCAACACTTGTTGTTGGTCACACCAGCTTGCTAACAAACCTCTTCCTTGAGTCTGTTTCACAAAGCCCGAAGGGAGGGCAGGTGAGTCGTCGTCGTTGTCTATGACAAGATTCGGTCTTATGATCCAAAGAAAATTTTGCTTGCTATTCGCAAGTCCCCATGCGAACTCCTCCAATTGTTTCGGGCTCATCACAGTAGTGCTACCAAAATTCACATAAATCACCGACCCTGCTTCTTTCGAGTCCAGCCATTCAACGCAGCCCGAGTCTTCTTTCCATAAATTGAATTTTATCGACTTAGTACTGTCTTCCGAGTTAACAGAGCTGTAAAGGCTGTGAATTGGACCAATGGAGTACACTTGAAGATTCATGATCTTCGAAATTTGGTTAACAATTTTACATTCCAGTGCATCGAAAGTGTTGAGAATAATTGCGGAAGCCTTAAAACCTCTCGAAATTTCAGTAATGCAGTACTCAACAAAGCAATCAGGCAATGCAGGTTCCCAGATCATTGATGAGATGTCACGCAAACGAACACTTCCCATCCCCTGTAGCCAATCAATGTAGTAGTCCAGATACGCATTTTTCACATCAGTACTTGCTGCCTCTGGAAAAATAGTTATCAAGTGGAATAGTCATAAAATATGCTGAAAGTTTATAATAAGACCCGTAGGGTTACAACTTGCAAATCATGATGCAGACCGCAGATCGCAGACATTAGCCCCTTACTCCCGAGTTTTAAAAAGAAACGAAAGCAGTGTAAAGTAAATATAGTGGTTTCACTTTCATTCATAGCTGTACTGAAGTACAGTACATGATCAAAAAAGATTTTTCATTTATCTAAGTTTATTATGTAGCTAGAGGTCATGCATTGATGGTCTCAGAAATCAACACAATACAAATTAAAAAATTTAAAAAGAGAAATCTAGACAATAAAAATTGGAAAATGTTAAATTCGGAGTTTTCTTTAACTTTCAGAACAAATAAACTGTGAAAAGATAAAACTGCCCTCCCTTGATATTCATTGTTCCAAAAAAATTTAATGCGAGGGTAACATTGTCTTTTCATAGCAAATTTGTTCCGGAAGTTAAGAAAAGAGTTCTGAATTTAATATTTCGCTAAAAATTTATAATTTTACAAAGAGAATACCTGAAGGAAAACTACAAGAAACATGATTTTTTTTTATTTTTTTATCGTAGATAACTCGCAGCCGCTACTATTCGGGTGCGCACTGGGTAAACCCTACGGGTTCATGATATTTTTACATTATATTATACCATTTTCACAGTATATTATACCAATCGATATTGCGATCGGTAAAGACTTTATTTCTTGCAGGGAAAAATAAAAGTAGGTCATCTGCTGATGGTCTCAAAAGTCTAAATTTAAAGAAACTTAAAAGTCAATGAAGAGAGCGTCCGAAGAAAAACAAAAATAGCATTAGAACCTCTCTTATAGAAATTAGCCATTTTTTCGAAAATCGCCGATAAATCGCTCAAAAATCAGTTAAAAATATTTGTCAGATTTGATCGAGTTCCGATAAATCGCCGATAAATCATCTCATTTTTAAAAAATTGTCCGATAAATCACAAATCGATACCTCAACCGAATACTACCGATTTCTGAAATCTGTAACACTAATTAGAATTTATATTGTGGGAAAAAAATTGAGATACCATTTTATTTCTCGTACTTATACTCCCTCTGTTTTTTTATATGTCGTTTGAGTTTTTTGCACACAATTCTAAGTTTTAACCGTGTAGATAAAATATTATTTTTTAAAATTTTCTTTTTATAAATCAAAATTTTAGTTTTATATTTTTATTCACAAAAAAATTGAAAATTATCATTCTAACTATACGGTCAAAATATTTAAAAGTGTGTGCACAAAAAGTCAAAAAACAGATGGAATAATAAATTCATATAAAAAAATCAAGTTGTGCAATTAAATGAACTTTGCTATCATCAACTGGCTAGTTAATTATAACTGCTATAAATAGGAGGCAGGGCACAAACAATCAAGCTGCAAAACTTATAATCATAGAATTAAATACTTCCATATGGGGCAAGTGCAAATTATTTACAGGCGGCTGCAAATTGCAATTATTCACGTGGATGTTTTTTGGCCCCATATTGTGCGAATCTCTCGTTTGGAGCGTGTAAGGGCATCTTCTGGTGGGCACCCCTAAGTGCAATTTTGACATATTTTTAAAAATATTATTTTTAATTATTTTTTATATCATATTATTATTGTCACTCTTTTTTATAAAACTCTTTTTTCATAAAATATTACAACGATTGACATTTATACATGTCAATTTCACTAAAATTACAAAAAATACTCCCTCCGTTCCGGTCAATTCTTTATGTTTGGTTTGGGTACGGAAGTTAAGAAATATGTATAAAGTAGTGAAAAAGATAAAGAAAAGTGGGTGAAGTGGTGAGACCCATTAATTTTTAATACTTATATAAAAGAGAGATAGTGGAATAAAAGTAGTGTGAAAACAGAGAAAAAGTGGCAAAGTAGTGAGACCCATTAACTATTTTTGGTAAGTTTTGAAATATAAAAAATCGGATGAGACATTGAAAAAGAAAAACGTAAAGAAATGGTGGGGAAACGTGAGAACATATAACAGGACGGAGGGAATAATATGTGTCCGACTTGTGGGAATCTTTTCGTGTACTTATAATTGGTCCCTACATATAGACCCTGCAATCTTGCACGATACACGAAAATTACAAATTTGACCTTTTTGATATATGAAAATAAAATAAATATATACGAAATTATACGAAAAAATTTAGTATGATTTTGGGTTTATCATAAATTACACGACATGATACTAAATATATGAAATAAATAAATATTTAATTAAATTAATTAAAATTAATGGTATACATATATTTTAAATCAATAATTTAAATTTAATTTTTACAAAAGATAAGTACAAAATGGTTTCAAATTTAAATTTCACAGGACTTATACTAGATTTTTATTGGGTTAAATGGCATTTTGGTCACTCAACTGACCGCAAACTTGCAGTTGGGTCATCCAACTCAAAAAACTTTCAATCACATCATTTTACTCTTAAAACTTTTCATCCAGGTCACTCGCCGTTACATTCCGTTAAAAATTTGACGGAATGCTGACTAAACTTGGTGACTTGGCTTAAATAAATTCACCGTGGCATGTATAGTCAGCTGATGCGGCATTTTGGTCACTCAACTGACTTGAAACTTGCAATTTTGTCATCAAACTGAAAAAAATTTCAATTGTATCACTGACCATTATGTCCATTAAAATTCGAAAAGAAAATCGAATGAACTGGTCTTATACAACATTAAGGCCCCTCCTATCACACCCTTTTATAACAAATAAACAGATTATCATTAATGATTTTACTCATAAAAACTGGGGGTGCACATGGGTCGGGTTGGCCACGTTAAATGTATTTTAGCAACCCGACCCATAGTTTGAAATTTTATAACCTAACCCTACCATTTGTTCGTTGGTTTCGATCGGTTTAAATTGAGCTAAACGGATTATTAAAAGTCATTAAAAATAAATAATTGTTAAAATATATATTTATGATAAGAGAATATTGTGCAAACATACGAGTCCAAAAATAAAACCACTTTACGAGTCATTATAGAACAATTTTGGGATTTTGAAATAAAATCCCAATAAAAAAAAATTCAAAATTTTTTCAAAATTTTGAATTTTTTTGAGATATTTATAACGACTTTGATATGAGAATTGAACAACATATTTATACATTTATTTATTGCATTTATATGTTCCAAAATTTTGAAAGAAAGAAGACAGTGGTTGTAGGGGTGCTCTTCGTTCAGTTTTTTTCCCAGTTTTTAATGGGCGTAATGGTCAGTGACTTGAATGAATTTTTTTTTTAGTTTGATGACCAAATTGCAAGTTTTGAGCCAGTTGAGTGACCAAAACGTCGCTTCATCCGACTGTACATACCATGATAGATTTATTTAATCCAAGTCACCAAGCTTAGTCAGCATTCCGTTAAGTTTTTAACGGAATGTAACGGCAAGTGACCTAGATGAAAAATTTTAAGAGTAAAATGATCTGATTGAAAGTTTTTTGAGTTGGATGACCCAACTGCAAGTTTGCGGTCAGTTGAGTGACCCAAACGCCATTTAACCCGATTTTTATTACTTATTGACTTAAAACTCAATTAATAAAAACTTACTCCCTCCGTAGATTATATGCATTGGAGGACGGGTGCTCGACACACCTTTTAACGCTAATTTAAATATTGTTTCATAAACTATTTCAATTTTTATTCTACTAATTAAAAATTTAATACTATAAGTTTAATATTCAGAAAACAAAAGATTTAAAAATGTGTGCCAAGCAATATACAAATAAATGGTACGAGAGGATAATATTTAAATTTTATTTTAATATAAAATTACACAAAATACGACACAAAATTTGTACTTACGTCGTGAAAATACTTGCGAAATGAAAAGGAACATTGACTGGTTGGTTGGATTTTAGTTTCACATTCATAATATAAAACAAACCAATCCCCAGCGCTAAGTTCAAGCGGTCCCTTTTTACCAACTAAAATTTGGTTGAAACGCTAAACTACGAATTTACCAACTAAGATTCGTTGAAACGCTAAATTACATACTCTCTCGGTCAATTGTTATTATTTTTGAGAGAGTGTCTGACACATATTTTAAGATGAATATAAAGTATAGTTCTAAATTTTTTTAAAAAAATTTCTTTTTCTGAATTAAAATAGAATATTTATACTTTTATTCAGAAAAATAAAATTTTTAAAAAAAGTTATAGAAGTATACTTTATATTCATCTTAAAATTCATGCCGGACACTCTTTTAGAAACGATAACAATTGGGAAGGACGGAGGGAGTAATTGTTTATAGTTTGCTCATGATATTTAACCTATCAAATAATAACATGGGTTGAGACGCAGGATTACGTGCTCCCTCGTCCCAAAATTCAAAATACAAGTCAATTTAACTGTTTACGTGTTTTTAAGATTAATAAAAAGGATAGTTATATAAATTTTTTTAATAAAAAAATACATATTAAATTTTAATTTAAAAAAGAAATTTTGGAAAAAAATATACGGATCTATGACTTTATACACGTTAAACTACGCGTAATAAGTTAAAAGATAATTATATTTTGTGATTCGTACTCTAGTTTAGGGAGGACATAATTAACAGAATCTGGTGCAGTTGCACATTCGGCACATGTTTTGGGGACAATCATAATAACTGAATCAGGGGGGCAGTTAGTTGATGTATGCAGCACAACTATATATTTGATTATTGTTGACTAATACAGGCATTATTGCCTGCATATAATTGATAAAATTAACGGTAGGTAAAGAACAAGAGAAATTTCTATACATGAATGAGAAAATTAAAATATACCCCTCGGTCCTACATGATTGTTTATCAAAACTTTTATTCAAAAAAAAATATTATGAAACTATAATTTTTAAAAACTGGAAATACATGCAAATAGTGAACTTAAACATCTGAGTGGGACGAGGGAGTATAATTCGTTGCTTACCTTTCTGCAGTTGAGAAGCAAGATTACGAATACGAGAGAAGTGCAAGTAACACAGAACGGTGAAAGCATTAACCGTCCAGAAGAAAACATTAGGAATGCCAAGCTCCTGCGACACCTCAAGTGTAAACGACATGGTAGCATCAGAAATGATACAAGTCACAGGAGGAACACCAGGAGAATTATTGAGCTTATTAACCAAATCTCGAAACGGGGCAAGACAATGAACAGCAGTAGAAACACAAAGCTCAATGGCATTAGGGAAAGCATCAGGGTTTTCCAAAGGAGGAGGAGTTAGCCCGTCAGGAATGGTTTCGAATCGAAAAGTGGGAGAGTCTCCTACAGGGGAATGGGATCTGAGTGAGCGTCTGTGGCTGAAGTCAGTGTGAACAAATGTGATGTAAATGCCTTTGGTGTGAAGAAGCTTGGCTAGTGTTAGCATGGGGGTTATGTGACCTTGACCTGGAAATGGCATGCACACTACATGACTGATTGGCTTCACAAGAACCATGGTGTAGAGAGAGAGAGAGAGAGAGAGTGAGAGCTAGCACAGAATGTTAGAAAGCTGCTTGATAGTTTATATTATGCAACTCTGCCGTATATTTGGGGGTTGGTTTGAATATATAGTTGGATTTTTTTTGGGGGGACGCATGCAGAAATTATTTTAGTAATTTATCGAAAATAGTTGCATTTAAATGAGTTGTGGTTCAGAGAGAGACCGACAGCTAGCACAAAATGCTAGAAAACTTGTTGATAGCCCGCAAGAGCTCGGAGATCGACACTCCTCGAAGGGCGTCAACTTTGTCACATAATTAAAAATATTATTTTTCAAATTATTTCCCGTACATATCATTTTTTGCTTTTTTATTTTAAAAAACACTATAATGATTGGCAACCCAAAAATGTTTAACTTCACTGATTCAATAAAAAAGTGCATAATAGAAATATATTAAAAAAATGATATTTTATATATTTTTGAGACCACAAAAGAAGTTGACACCCTACATTAGGGATGTCAACTTTTGATACCCCGTATTCACACCTCATGCCAACTCAAATGGCATCTCTCAGCTACAATCGAGTGCTAAAAACATCTTCAATGATTGACAGCCCTCAAAGGGTGTCAACTTTGCCCTAATTTGTAAGTGTTCTTCCATTTATTTTCCATTTTTATTTCTCTTTGTGCACTCGATCGATTCGCAGTTGTTAGCTTGATTCTCTGTAAGATGATACAAGACCTAATTCTTGTCCTACAACACGAATATTGCAAGTGTACTTTTTATTCTCAAATTTTAGTTTTATTTTTTGATTTTTCTTCTTTTGACATACCGATTGGAGGTTGATGTACTTATCTGCTCGATTTTAAACAGGTGGTGGATTGTTGTCACAAGGCCGCTTCTGTTCAAGAGTTAAAATTACGTGAAAAAACTTGTTCCATTTGTTCTAGTTAAAAATATTTTCCGTAATACCGAATTGGAGAAGCGGTTGATGTTTTGGAGTTCATCGCACATTATAATTCCTTGTAAAAATTATAATGTGCGATGCGAATAGTTCATCTGGGCAATGATAACATTAATGAAACAGGTGAGTGAGTTGCAAATCAATTCCCTTTTAACAATGTACAACACAATATTAAAAAGTAACTTTCTCTGAGTTACTCTATTTGTGTTTTAATTGATGCATTTATCCACTAAATAGAAATCGGACGAGGCCAACAACCCATGTGATAATATCTATAGATGATTATTGTTGTTTCCAGTTTGTAGGATGTCATAACTTCTGAGATCTAAACTTTTGATGCACTAAAGTCCACGTTTCCGCGGGGAAGAAGAGTTGAGCCTATATATTTGTACTGATCTATTTGTCTAATATAATGGCAAGGCCTAATAATTTTTGTAACATTATATTTTGGATGTTTTTCTACGTGTGAAATTATTGTGCAATACATGTATGTACTATAATAAGACTAAGTCAAATTGACAGCCCTAAGAATTAGTTATATTAGTTGTATGATAATCTAAATTTGTACTTTGTACTATATTACTTTAGTCTATAAAAATGTTAAAAATTAGACTGGAGTATTTTTCTGTAAACAGTCTCAAGCCTAAGAATAAACTCTAGAAGAAGATCAAGAAGATCATGCCTCAGAGAAATTGTGAAAAAGCTTGGACTTGAATGAATCTGTTTTAGGAAAAATGTTTTAAGTCAAGATATCTACAAGTCACAGATCAAGTCATATAGATAAGTCATTTGAGAATTCCAGAATGACTTATCGAGAAGTCCAACGTAGCTTATAGAGAAGTCTCGGAAATATCGACAAGCCAAATGAAGACATGAAGATTGGAGATATCGACAAGTTAATTTTCTAATTAGAGATCTCAGAGATATCGATAAGTCAAAATGCATATAGAGATCTATGAGTTATCGACAAGTCATTTCTGCATTAGAGAACTCAGAGATATCGACAAGTCAAAAGGAAGACATGAAAATTGAAGATATCAACAAGTCAAATTATCATTAGAGATCTCAGAGATATCTACAAGTCAAAATGTATATAGAGATCTCTGAGATATCGACAAGTCATTCCTACAGGCAAAAATTTGGAGACCCCGACAAGTCAGGTTCACTTATAGAGAACTGGGAGACCTCGATAAGTCAAAGACACTTATAGAGAACTCAGAGATCTCGATAAGCCATTATACGTATCGAGATGTCAGTTCTCTATAGATCAAACTGGAGATATCGATATGAAGCTCAATTACAGAACACAGATAAGTTAAATATTCAAGATTATCAATCAACAAACGATCTAATCAATTAGATTGAAAAGTCTACAAAAGCAGCTTGAATAGTAACAAATCAAAGGCCAAGATTAACTGACAAAGGAAAGTCACAGATCTACAGGATTTGCAAAGTTACACTAATCCAGAAATGAAAAGCTTTAGAGATAACTTAAAGTAGGGTTTAGTACATCTTATTGCATGCCGTGTAAACCTGTGTTTACTAATCTATAAAGTAAACACTGGTCCTTTGCTTTTAAATTGTATCAAACAGATTTAATTTTTTTTGTAACTCTCTCAAGGAAGAAGCTGAGTTCTTTACTTACAAAGAACCTAGGATTTGTAGCAAAACACTAGCTTGATTTTAATACAAAATTAAGTGAGTTTTGAAATATTGTGTGCACTGTTTTATTTCAGCTAACATGATATTACTGCATTTCAAATCTGCTTTGTTAACCAAGAAACAAACATTTAAAAAGCCTTAAAAATATCCAAAACACATTCACCCCCCTCTGTGTTGTATTCATTAACTAACAGAAATGTCATGTACAAAAAGTTTGTATAATTTCATAATTTAATTGTGAACCCTTTGTTAGTAGTTCTCCAATATCACGGGGCTGCACAGTCACAATATTAAAAAGAGTTAAGCTCTCTGGCAAAAGGTAGGGTAATAATACCATTTAATGTCATTCTCGTGTATTTTCACTTTCTCTCGGTGCTAAACATAGGTTACTATAAACATAACATGATGATAACATGTGACTAATGGAGGTAGTTTGGAAAAGTTCTGCGGAATCAGAAAGTTGATAATTGTTATGTAATAATCTATTTTTTTACAACACAATAACTATGGTCACTATTAGAGTTTATGCTGCCAGACCTTTATGAAACCGGAGATGTCGTCTTGAAAACACTTTTGAAGACAGAAGATAGTGACTTGATTACTTGAATGAAGTCTATATTGGAAACGTTCATCCTAAGGAGACTAAAATCGGATGTGATGCAGCAACTAGTTCCTAAGATACAAAAGGTAAACATAAAAATAATAATAAGATACAAAAAAAAAATATCTTGTTCGTGAGATTGCGAATCTGTTTGAACAGTAGACGTGATAACTCAACACTGGAACATGATATGTAAATAATACTACGTCTACACAATCAATCAGGAAGAAATGAAGACAAGAAAAATACAAAGAATCAAAATATTAGGAAAAAGTTTTGAAGTCTCTTTATAGGTCACTGAAAGAAGTTCATTAACATGTTCATGCCTCAGTGAAAAATAAAAGTTAAAGACATTCAGGGTTTCAGAAGTGTTGAAGATTCGGTGTAAAAGTGTCACTAGAAGATTTCAGTGTATTAGCATTGATTAAAGATAGACAATGTTCGAAGTATAGAAAATGAAGAATTGAAGACATGATAAAGACAAAGGTTAAAGAAGACAATTGCAGTCTTCAAGTTATACTCACTGAAAGAAGTTCATTTATATATTCAAGCATCAATGAAGAATAGTGAATGAAGTATTCAAGATTGTACTAACAATGAAGATGTTGTCTGAGTACCAGAAAAGATTCTAGTGAAAGTACATTTATTTATTGACAGTCAGTGTTCAAAGCGATAAAGTTGTTGTAAGCTTAACAATGTAATCAAATCTATAATACGAAGACCTGAATTATAGTTAGTCGTCTGTGAACTATACCAGTTGCATTAAGCATCAATGGTTCATGAAAGAAATATGAGTATTATCATGGCCACTCTATTGATTAGCAGGAGCAAGAACCTTAAAGTATGGCTCAAAAACTAAGTATCAGAGTTGGTTTTGACCTATTAGGAGCAAGTGAGAAGAAATGAGAAAAGAAAATAAGTTAATAGTGCTCCTAACTCACTCTAGGCGCAAGTGGAGGTATTAGCTCCAGATTCTACAGCAAAATCCCTCTTGTCACCAGTGGACTTTGCTAGCTCCAAATTCTAGGACAAAATATCCTCTTGTCACAAGTGGACTTTGCTAGCTCCAGATTCTAGAGCAAAATTCCCTTTTTTCAGCAGTGGACTTTGCTAGCTCCAGATTCTAAGCCAAAATCCCTCTTGTCATCAATGGACTTTGCTAGCTCCCGATTCTAAGGCAAAATCCCCTCTTGTCACCGGTAGACTTTGCTAGCTTTGGATTCTAGGGCAAAATACCTTTTTTTGTCACAAGTGGACTTTGCTAGCTCCATATTCTAAGCCAAAAACCCTCTCTTGGCACAAGTGGACTCCCTTGGTTCCCTTGTAGGCACCAGTTGTTGCATTCTTGAATATTCCAAGTGCAAAAGTCCCTTTGGGCGCAACTAACACTAAAGCAACAATATTTTATTGATTCCATCAATTAGTTTACTTGGTTAACATTTGGCCACATATTTAATTAATATAAAATCCTACACAAAGAAGCAGAATATAATAATCAATATTGTTTTGTTTATATTCTTCTCCAACGAGAGCTGATAAAACAAGAAATAAATAGATACAGAGAAGCTCAAAATTATTATATATCCGTCAAACTTCTCACCAGAGAAACGTTATAATGCCCGATTTAATTTTTGTATATTCTTAAGGGGCATTATAAATGTTCTCCGACAATTAAATTCTTGGACAAATAATTGTAGATTTTGTATAGGATTTAATTTGTTGATTTTTGTAGAAGTAAGAACATTGTTGTTCTTAGATTGTAGCCGTTAATTTATTTACCGAAATGTAGCAACGCCCTCAAGGATTTATATATGTATATATATTACCACGAATATCTTGTGTTCTTTATTTAATGTCCTAAATAGTATTCACCTCAAGAACACGGAACCACTAACCGAACATTAAATTATATATCCGCAAAAGATTCGAAAGAATTTTTTTAATTTAGTGAGTATAATATTTAACCCCCCTTCTACGATACTTCGAGGCCTAACACATATCTCATACACTAATATAAATGAATTATTTGCTACATTAGGGCGTGAGATGACCTGCTATGCAATAGTTTCATAAGTGATGTATATCGTTGCAAGTTAACTACCTACAACTACGTTGTCACGGATAGGAAATTAATTGATGCCAATAAAGAAGCTATAGAGGAGTATCGTGCAGCTACACATGCTTGCATATCTAACTATGCGGATGCTAAGTCCAAATATGTTTCCCTTTCAAAGTGCTAAATCAACAATTATTTTTTATGTTTTACCCTTCCAGAGGCTGATTGTGCCCGGAGAGCCCTGTAACTTCTCCAGTCTACCACCATAATTTGGCCTAGTACAACCTCAGAGGTTCAGTTGATAGGATCTTTCGATGGTTGGACCACTCATGTAAAATTCATCTTGTCATAATCATATAAGTTATAGAGAGTTACTTGTTTGAATTTTCTTATCAGGTCAAAAGATCGAAAAAGGTACATACAACCAGGGTTACAGGTTAGAAACATATACTCTAGTCTGTAAGTTGTTTCATGTCTAACAGGATGTTACCATAAAAATGTATGTTTTTATTCAACCATATGCGGATAAGATATTTCAGAGTTGATATTCTTCTTAGGACACGAGGTATTTACTCAATTTTCAATTTAAGATGTATAATTGGTTTAAGTATTTTCTTCCACTTAATGTTAATGAATTATTTGTACATGGTATACACGGTGGCCTTCTAACCACACAATTGGAGGACTTGTAGTCTGCCTGAAGTATGAGCCTATGAACTATGGGGTAAAATACTACTTTAGCTAGATTGCTATAGAATGAGGTTCTACTTGTATGTTGAAGTTATCTGTTTAAAAAGATATGTTTTTAGTGTAATTATTTAATTTTTAATTGAGTGTATTATATTAACCTTAGTACTAGTAACTCTAGATTCGGGCCATATATGCAAATATGTCGTCGTACACTAAAAGATTCATGATATTCAATCTCAATAAAGTTATTACTAATAGCCAAATTTTTGTATCTTTAGAATTGGTACTTTAAAAATTGTCCATTGTGTACTAGAGTGAAAAAACATGTAAAACTGTATACTTTTCTATGGAAAGACTATCAGGGACCAGGGTCTATGTACTAGCAGATTTAAAATTTGACCATATAAAGAGAAAACACAGTTCCAACTATACAAAAAGCAATTATAATTTCTACTAGTACAATGCCATTTTCATGTATGTCTTTAAACTTGGTTTCGTTTACATTTGTAGAACCATCTGCAGTGTTTGCTACATTAGTAGATCAAACCGAGTATGGGGGACAAATATTATCGGGCTGATATTCTCATAAATCAAGGACCGTCTGCTCCTCTTCCCACTAATATAGCCACCTATAATATGAATGTGTGTCAATGGTGGTGATATTGCTGGAAAATACCTCAGTTGTGGCTAAATTGGCTCGTAATCCCCAGATATTTAAATGTCTCTGATATAATGAATATTGCATAGTTATGGATATTTTTACAGGATGCGTACGTATGTATGGAGAGATGTAGATAATATGTTGGGAGTTCATTTTGTAAATGGTTTTTATGAAAGATGATGAATTAGTTCTTTGGATGGTATTTAGGAAGATAGAATGGAGAAATGATATTTTGATTATGCTTTGAAACTTATGTTTCTTGTTATTTATCTAGGGTAATTATGGATTATTTTTATATCTGGCATGGTTTTGGTTATATAAATGGTATTATTTTGGTATATTGATATTTTTGTTTACATTAGTTAAAATCAATTAAATTGATGTTTATAATAAACTAAATCAACTAGTAACGTCGTTTGGAGAAACCAAATTTTGGTCTTTTACATAAGTTTAGAACTCATGTTAAAGGATGTAATACAAAACACTTTGAATAAAATAAGTGATGTCTACGTTGATTTTTAACATCGTTTAAACGATGAAACTGATGTTAATTACAATGATATACATTATTTCTTATTAACTTTATGATGTGAATTTATGATTATACATTGTGTATGATATGTTAAAATTGGTAAGAAGATCTTATTATACCAATATCCAAAAGATACTAAAAGCATTTTTTATTTAATTTTTTAGTCTAGACATCAGTTGGTTGCAAGAAACGATGTCTGTGGTTACATTTGACATCGGTTGAAAACCGATGTGAAAGAGTGAAGATTTTTCTCTACACCCACGAATACATCAGTTTTTAAGTATATATACATTAGTTTAGAACTGATATATATTGATATGTTTCTAGTAGTGAAGGGGTGTGAACTTTATCACGTAATTAAAAATATTATTATTAATGTTCTCTCTTTTTCACATAAATTTTGGCACTCTTATTTTACAAAACACTCCAATTGTGGTCAACCCTAGATGCCAGCTTTACAAACTTAACAAAATAAATGTAAAATATAAATATATTAGAGATATAATTTTTATTGATTATTGGGACCATAAAGGAGGTTGACACCCTACTTCATGGGATCCCAACTTTTGTCACCCAAGTTGGCACCTCATGCCAACTCACTTCGTACTCCAATGGCATCCCAACACTCTAATGAAGTTCTAAGAAAAGTGTCAAGGCACGTCATGTCATATATCGTTGACACCCCACTTGGCACTCACCATTAGAGTTGCTCTAATAAGGGTGTCAGACCACATCATGACACATGGCATTGGCACCCCTCTAGGTACCCAGTTGCTTTAATTGATATAATGCGAGTGCGTCATACTATTGGGGGTTGGTTTGAATAATTGGGCCGCTTGGGTGGGCTTAAACAGTTGAAATTTGGGTTCGGTTATACCATAGTATAAGACTATATACATAAATTATTTAGCTTTCAAGTTAAATTAAATAGTTGAAAAAATATGACAGATTTTGAAATATATGAAGTCTTCTTTATAGATTCAACTCAATTTAAATAATATCAAGAAAGTTTATCACATTTCATGTGTTATATCATATATGATGTCTGATATTATCCATAAAAATATTTTATAATATCATATCATCAATGTAAAATTATAGAATTTTTGACGGTTAAATACATATCAAATACGATATGGTTGGGATTTTCGAATCAAATATTCAATCGTACAGATTTAGAAACAATAAAATCACGTGAGAAATATATCACCAATTAAATACATTTTAATTTACGAGTGTATACGTATGTACTACGAGTTGTCATATTACTATTAATATGAATGTCAATAATTACTATATAACACACATACATATTCGCGAAATTTTATTATTTGGATTTAAAATTTAATAAAATAATAATTTTATGTGTGTGTGAAATTGAGATGAAAGAATGAATTGTACAATACTATAACCATTAGTTAATGTTAATTACAAGGGTGTCTCGAAATTATTTGAGAATTACGCGTGTCAAATTAGTATTTTTTATATCAATTTTAGAAGAAATTGATTAATAATAGATTAACATATCATTGTTCACAAAAAAAATCGAGAACGAATTTGGTACTTTTAACATTTCTCTTTTATTTTTACTCAATTCTTTTTAGCACAATATACATTTATTTGTAAACTTTTGAATCAGATCGAACCTGGTTATATTTTTGATCTATCGACAATCTTATTAATTAAAATTAATGTGATAATACATATTTTTTAGGCTAATAATTACTATTCAATTAGTAACACGGTCTTGCATATCTTTCAGTTAAATAATAAAAATTTTAGAATGAAATAAATTCCTCCATATGGAATATATTTCAGCACGAATATGTACAGTCGGATAAAAAAATAGTAACATATTAAATTTTCAAGAAATTTTAATTTTTTAGATTTTAATCAGTTTCATATTAACTTCCAATTTTGTTAACCTTTTAAGAAATATAATTGCTATATTCAAAAAATATAAATAAATTCAAGCACTTCTATATTATCAATGACAATAATCTAATTTTAAATATTACTTCATCAGTCACTTCCAATTATTAATATACATTTGATTTATAAAAATTGAGAAAGGTAAAAAAAGTTATAGAATATAATATAAAATATACGTTATTTTAAAATATAATAGTAATTAAATAAACTATTTAAAAAAAATGTGTTACTTATAATTTATTTGATCGAGATATATCAAAAAATAGAATTAATATTCTTCCCCAAATCACCACTATCAAATGGCATATATATTTAAGTACCACTTGTAGACATTTTGGCATCCCCAACACAACAAACTCACTTTAAACTAAACATGAACTAAATAAAATCTCTAAATTCAAAACCCATTTTCCGTAAATATTTCAAACACAAACCAAACTCAAACTCAAACTCACCCACGTTTCACAATCTCAACTCGTCAGTTCAAACTCAACAACTAATGGGCTCTTAATTACATTTCTCAGACCTTAACACAACTGCCACCACCAACAACAATAACCCTAATGAAATAATCTAACCAAAACTCTAATCTCTCGAATCAGCCATTAACTGAGACACATTCGCTCCCCCACCAGGTATTCCATTTCCCTTTTCTCAAACCCTAATTCATAACCCTAATTCTAATAGTATCTCCATCGTTTATTCTGAGTTTTCTCGTATTTCTGAGCTTTTTAATACTGTTTTTCCGATAAATATCCTCAAAATGATGTGGTTTTAGGTACAACTGCGCTCACAATTGTTCCGATTAGTGAGAAACATCATCACCAGGGAAATGTGGGTAATGCGGGTAATGTGAGTATGGTTAGGGCTCCACATCACCCGTTTGAGTTGGTTAGGGTTTTTGATCTTAAAATCAAAGATGAGAAGTATTTTTGAAAAGTGGTTAGGAAGACTAGAATGTTGTATGAGAATTTTCGTGTTTATGGAAACTTGAATGATGAGAGGGAGATGGTTTCGAGGAGGAGTAGGAATGATTTTTTTTTTTTTTGAAATAAAGCAAATTTCCATTAAGAAGAAGCCCCATACATCAATGTCTCCAACATAATATTCGCAGGAGACCAGAAAACGCTTTGGCAATCTAGCAAACAAGGAAGCCTAGCCATTAAATGTGCGGCTTTGTTCGCATGCCTTTTAGCAAAAGAAAGAGACCAACCTGTTCTAGACTCGAGAATATCTCGACGCTCATCAATGATACAACCTATTTCTAACATATTGACTCGAGGACTATTGATCGCTTGGACAGAAAGGAGGGAGTCGGATTCCACCTCAACTCGAGAGAACGTGAAGTCCTCCAACCATCGAAGACCTCCCCTGATGGCAACAATCTCCGCTTCAAGCACTGAACACCTCGACCTGATAGCTTTCACCATCCTTGCTACAAAAATCCCCACATGATCACGAATCACCAGCCCTATCGAGAAGCCAGTTGCACCTACTACAATCGCTGCATCTGTATTGAGCTTATATGCCCCAACTGATGGAGGACGCCATTTGGTAACATATTGCGTATGACACGAATGAGCAGTGGTTGAAATGTGCAGAGTCTGAGCCTTAGCTAACCTCCAGTCCACAAAGAAACTCGTACCCCAACCCATGGCAACTCTGCTATCAACTTGTTTCCCCTCCCAAACCTTTTTATTTCGAAAAAACCAGATGCTCCATAAAACTTTGTCAATCAATATTAACTCATCTGTCACTACGGATTCAAGTTGAGCAAGTAACCAATCAGGAGTATTCTCAACTAAGCTCATATCAAACTGGAGACCTACATACTGCCAACAGTTAGCAGCAAAAATGCAGTCAAAGAAGAGATGAAGTTTGTGCTCAATATCCACCCCACACATAGGACAAGTAATTGGCAGATAGACACCTCGTGCACTTAATCTACGCCGCACAGGAACACTGTTGTGACAGAACCGCCACAAGAAAGTTTTAACTTTATTGGGGACATCAAGACTCCACAATCTACTCCAACCAGCACCTTGAGAAATATTTGAGATTAGTAATGATCTGTCACACCAAAATTGATAGCCAAATTTAGCCGAATACTGACCGTCGGGAGAGTTGGACCAAGCAATATGATCTTTAACAATGCCCTGAGGAACACAAGTATCTAAAATCAAACAAGCATCTTTCACAGTAAAAATCCTATTAATCTTCTCCATATGTCATGATTTAGAAGTAGGATCCATGAGCTCAGAAACCTTAATGTTGTTCTGACCATAGTCAACTGTTTGATCAACACAATAACCCTCTTTACTTTTTAGCCAAGGATCACGATTAACATTGATGTCCCTACCGTCTCCCACTACCCATCTGTAGCCTTTAAACAATTCTTCTTTTGCTGTCATCATACCGTCCCGGATAAAACTGGCACCATGATGCACCTTCGCCTGCAAGAAGTGAGAATTTGGGAAATATTTAGCTTTATAGAGGCGAGCTACTAAAGAGGACGGCTCCTTCATAAATTTTCAGCACTGCTTCCCCACCAAAGCAACAGTAAAACCATAGAGATTGCGAAAACCCATACCCCCTTTCCGCTTTGACATGCTCATATCACTCCAACCAAGCCAGTTGATTCCTTTACTATTCCCCGATTTCAAATTCCACCAATATCTATTCAAAATTCTTTCTATCTCTTGACAAAGTGATTTAGGAAGAAGGAAGCAGGACATACAATATGTTGGGATTGATTGAGCCCCATTCTTGATCAAAATCGTTTTACCTGCTTGGGAAACATTTTTTGATTTCCACCCTTGAACTTTCCTCCACACCTTGTCCTTTATAAACTCGAAGACTTTCTTTTTTGAACGGCCAACCAAAGAGTGCAATCCGAGATATTTGCTACTCCTGAGATCATTAAACACCCCCAGAATTCTGGAAATCTCCGTACGATCACGATCTTTGATATTTGAGCAAAAAAATATTCCAGATTTTTGAAAATTCACGGACTGGCCAGAAAGAACTTCATAATTATTGAGAAGATTTTTTATGCTAGTAGCTTTGACTTTATCAGCTCTAAAGAACAAAAAAGTATCATCCGCAAAAAGGAGATGCATGATAGTTGGAGCCAAATCACAAACTTGGGAACCATGAATAGCTCCAGTCATTGCTGCTCGATTAATTTCCGACGAAAGTCCTTCCACACATAAGAGAAATAAGTAAGGGGATAGCGGATCACCTTGACGCAAACCCCGGGTAGGCTACACCGGACCAATCGAAGTACCATTTAAACAAAATTCATAAGAAACAGTACTAACACAGAGCATCATCCATCTAATCTGTTTACTACTAAACCCCATCCCCTTCATTCTTGCCTTCAAAAAATCCCACTCAACTCTATTGTAAGCCATACTATGTCAAGCTTAAGTGCAACTTCTCCCTCCCTTCCCCTCTTCTTCATATGCATATGATGAACTACTTCGAAAACAACCAGAACATTTTCCGAAATACTTATACCTGGAACAAATGTCGACTGGTTTTCAGATATTAAGTGAGGAAGAACTTGCTTTAGACGATTAGCTAACACTTTTGCAATAATTTTGTAGAGCACATTGCATAAGGCAATTGATCTCAAATCCTTCATATTATATGCTTGTTCTTTTTTCGGGATTAGAACCACGTTAGTTTCATTAAGATTTGCTGGAAACGAGCAATCATCTAACCATTGTTTACAACAAGCGAAGACTTCAAGACCAAGGACATGCCAGAATTGTTGATAGAAGGCGGGATTTAACCCATCAGGACCACTAGATTTATCATGGTGCATTTGATGAGTTGCAATAGTAAACTCTTCATAAGTAATATCTTCTACCAGCTTTGTATTTTGGCTCGCCGTGACTTGCCTCTCTGCCATCACATCTGAGGTAAAGATGGTAGAACGAGAGCTTTTAAAAATCTCTTGGAAATAATCCGCCACAATACGACACATCCCATTATGATCATGAATTTGATTCCCAGTACTATCTTCCAGAAAAGGGATATGGTTCGTTCTCTTCCTCGTTGAAGCAGAGGCATGAAAGAATTTGGTGTTGACATCACCTTCTGCCAACCAAAAATTTTTTGCCCTTTGTTTCCAATTGGTTTCTTCATGCAACATGAGTTTCTGCAGTTTATCTTTTTCTAAAAAATAGAGTTCCACTCTAACTGCATCTATACGATCCACTAACTTCTCCACCACCTCCTTTTGTTTCTTTATTTTCTCTCGAAATTTATGAAAGAAATTTCGACCCCAACGCGTCATAAACCCTGAGACAGCACTCGTCTGAGTTGGTTAGGGTTACTGATCTTAGTATCGAAGATGAGAAGTATTTTCGATAAGTGGTTAGGAAGACTAGAATGCTGTATGAGAATCTTCGTGTTTATGGGAACTTGAATGATGAAAGAGAGATGGTTTCGAGGAGGAGTAGGAATGATTTGAAGGCGTCCGCGGTGATGAGAGAGAGGGGGTTGTGGTTGAATAGGGATAAGAGAATTGTGGGAGCTATTCCCGGGGTTGAGATATGGGATGATTTCTTTTTTAGGATGAAACCGTGTGTTGTTGGAATTCACAAGCAGCCTCAGGCTGTGATTGATTATTTGCCTTCAAGTAGGAGCTCAAATAGGGAGCCACTTGCTAATAGTATTATTCTTTCGGGTGGGTATGAGGATGATGTGGATACAAGGGATGTGATTATTTATACAGGGCATGGCGGGGATCGACATCCCATATTTGGGACCTGACCAGAGATATTTTAAAAAGTACTTATTTTGTCCATAATAGCAGAGACTGACTCCAAATTAACTTTAATGAACAAAACAATACCGTTAATACAATAATATGATGAAGCTTAATTTCTTTAGTTCACCAATGATAACTAGAATTCAATAAAATTGTTAGATATAATTGATAATATTAGTAAATAAATTATCAGAATTTTCCATCAGTATTTATGATATCAGAGTTTGACAAAGGGTGATGTCATTAGCATTTGTCATCAGTATTTGTTGATCAGTAATTATCATCAGCATTTGTTTATATCATTATTTGTCAAGATGGAAATCAGGAGATATCACAGGAGGATATAGTTGCAGATATATTTCAGTGTAGGACTTTACTTATTTCTAGCAATCAATAGTTGGATATGTATTAAGATTCTTTATTCATGTATATCATAGCAACTAGATTGATTGTGTAACTGTGCAATATATAAGCACAAATTATGTTAACACATATGTGTCGATTATTGTTTTATCTCTATGTGTAGCAGCTCTCAAGAATATTTGTTCATCTTTTGAGATAGTTTTGTAATCAGTTTTTATTCATTAATACAAAAACTGTTACTGCAACTTAAGTTTTAATTCGATTTGATCATTTATAATGTATTCACCCCCTCTACAATATACTTAAAAGCCTAACAATTGGTATAAGAGTTTGCTCTTAATACACAAATAATTTAAGATCAAGAAAAAAATCAATAATGGCAGACAAAGAAACTCAACAACAAACACCACCAACCACCACTCAAATCAGTAACATCATGAGTAGATATGAAGCAACCAGAGTTCCAATCCTGAAAGTCAATGAGTATCCAATATGGAAAGTTAAGATGACTGTGTGCTTGGAAGACATAGATCCTGACTATCTGAGCAGGATTTATGATGGTCCACACATGCCTAAAAAACTTGTTGTTTCTTTTGGGACTGAAAAGATGGTTGACCAAGAAGGATTATGGACCGAATCATAAACTTTATATCAAATTTATTCAAAACCATTATCCTGCTATTAATTCTCACTAGCTTAAGTCCCGTGTAATACACAGGTTCTTGTTAATATTTAAATTCCTGTCATATTATAATTTTAAAATATTTATATAAATATAAAATAATTATATATTTATAATAAAAAATAATAGGATAACATGTGGTCGTAGTTTAATAGGATAAGTATACTATGTCCAGTAGTTTAATAATTTAGTATTTTAGCGGATATATAACACTATTTATTTATATTTTAATAATATGATAAGTTATGTTTGTATTTTAGTAGAATAAGTAGACTATATCTAGTAGTTTAACAATTTAGTTTTTTAGCGAATATATACCACTATTTTTTTTATTTTAATTACTAAAATTAGGGAATAATCGTTAAACCAAATTATACCACATCTCAGTTATTATAGTATAGCATAGATTTTGATGTCAATGTTAATTCAGATATCAATACTAATTTTGATGCTAACAACAACTCATACTGAAGACAACAAAAACTTTAGATATTAATACCAATTTTTGATATTAACAGCAAATTAAATATCAATATCAATAATTTATGATAAATCATCAATCAACAACAGTTTAGATGTCAACAACAATTTAGGTGTTAACGTCAAATTTAGATTTCAACCACAATTTAGATGGGAATCCTCGAACGACGATATGCTGACACCGATTATCAGTCCGTGTGTCAGCACCGGATCATACTTCGTAGAGGCATGTCCAAAACAAAAACAACGGGTACCCAAATAAAAAGACAACACATTGGCCTTATGGAAAAGATATTATAAATATTTCATATAATGCATAGCCTTCGCTGGACCGCCGTCACGGCCTCTTACGCAACCATCCCATATTAAAACAATTTATCAAAGGAGTCGAATAAAACGACATTCTTAACAATTTCATTCCCCCATAGAACATGGTCTGGAATAATTCTAAAATGAAATCATTTTTCTCAAAATCTAAAACATTTATAAATCAAACATTTGGATATGTAAAAATACTTAACTATTCTGACAAAAGACAACACATTGGCCTTATGGAAAAGATATTATAAATATTTCATATAATGCATAGCCTTCGCTGGACCGCCGTCACGGCCTCTTACGCAACCATCCCATATTAAAACAATTTATCAAAGGAGTCGAATAAAACGACATTCTTAACAATTTCATTCCCCCATAGAACATGGTCTGGAATAATTCTAAAATAAAATCATTTTTCTCAAAATCTAAAACATTTATAAATCAAACATTTGGATATGTAAAAATACTTAACTATTCTGACAAAGAATAACAGAAGAGTACTTGAATAATTAGAATTTATTTCAGTGATATATAAAATATTTATCTATTCTCAACTTAGAATAGAGAAGATAAACTTGCCATTGCTCATTAGCAATTACGCACGCTCACAATAACACATTGTCTCATTCACTCATATCACAACATAACCCGTTTATGTTTCAATAATCCTTGTATCTGCAGCTTCTGCGGTTTCCCGATATATAATACAGTCCAACTTTACTCTTGATCAACGTCTTGCCTTGATTGTCTCGATTGACCCGCATCTATAATTAAAAGATACCACTTTAATCATGAATTACTCGACGAACTGTTCGTCTAATACCTTATCGTCTACCCATACGATAGCCAACACATAAAGAAATCAATTAAACACAAAAATCTTGACCCACGTCGGCACATAATTCACATAGTAAACATATAATTCACGTATCACATAACTCGGTTCATCAAAAGATTCAGTTGGATACGTTTAAAACTGAATTCGGGTCAAAATACAATTTTTCAGTATATATCCGATTAAGAACGACTCGTATAATAAGCGACCATTCGATACAAAAAAATATATGTCGCGAAAGTATTTTTAATAAAAGCGAAATATTTTTCTGAGGTTAGATGCATTCGTTTCATATTACACGGACGGACGGTATATTTATTATGGATAAAATAGAAATAATTAAATTAATAATTTCGTACATTTGGGGCTTGGTTTGAATAATTGAGCCGCTTGGGTGAGCTTAAATAGTTGAAATTTGGGTTCGGTTGCCATAGTAGAATACAATATAAATTATTTAGGTTTCTCGGTAAATTAAATAGTTTGAAAAAAATAGGACAAATTTTGAAATCTTCTTTATATATTCAATTCAACTTAAATAATATCAAGAAATGTTAAAGACTCTGAATTGGTATAAAAAAGTTCACCGCATTTCACGTGTTATATGTGATACGTTGTGTGATGACCTCATAAAATCTCGGGGTGAGCGAGGATCGAATCCAGAACCTATGAGGATAGATTATAAACTTTTTAACCACTTGAGATATCCAACCGTGCTTTGATGATGATTCGATACTTAGTGATAGTGTTCATAAAAATATTTTATAATATCATATCATCAATTCAATACAAATCAAATATGATATGGTTCGGATTTTCGAATCAGATATTCAATCTTACAGATATAGAAACAATGAAAATCACGTGATAAATATATTACCAATTAAACACGTTTTAATTTGTGGGCGCATACGTATGTATTGTCTTCTTACTATTAATAAGAATGTCAATAACTATTATATAACACACATAAATATTCACGAAATTTCATTATATGAATTTAAAATTTAATAAAATAATAATTTATGTGCGTGTAAAATTGAGATGAAAGAATGAATTTTACAAAACTATAACCATTAACCAATGTTAATTAAAAGGGTGTCTCGAAATTACGTGTGTCAAATTAGTATATGCAATATCAATTTTATTTGTAAGAAAATGATAAATGATAGATTAACATCTCATTGTTAAAAAAATGGAGAACGAATTTAGAATTGTTAACATTTTTCTTTTATCTTTACTTGATTCTTTTATCACAGTGTTAATTTATTTGTAAAGTTTTGAATCAGATTGAACCTGGTTAAATTTTCGATCTATCGACAATCCTATTTATTAACATTAATGTGATAATACATATTTATAGGCTAATAATTACTATTCAATTAGTAAACGATCTTGCGTATCTTTCGGTTAAATGATAAACTTTCTTGAACAAAAGAAATTCCTCCGTATGAAATATATTTCAACACGAATATGACAGTCTGACGAAAAAACAGTAACATATCAAATTTTCAATAAATTTTAATTTTTTAGATCGTAATCAATTTCATATTAACTTCCAAATTTGTTAACCTTTTAAGAATTATAATTGCTACATCCAAAAAATATAAATAAATTCAAGCACTTCTATATAACCAATGACATTAATCTAATTTTAAATATTATTTTCCCAGTCACTTCCAATTGTTAATATATATTCGATTTATAAATATCGAGAAAGATAAAACCAAAAAAATGGATAAATTTATATAATACAATATAAAATATACATTATTTTAAAATATAATAGTAATTAAATTAAACATTTTAAAAAATGTGTTAAATAGAATCAATATTTTTCCCCAAATCACCAGTATAAAATGGCACATATACTCAAGTACTACCACTTGTCGACATTTGGTCATCCCCAACACAACAAACTTAAACTAAACACAATCCCTAAATTCAAACATCACTTTCCTCAAACATTTCAAACACAAACCAAACACAAACTCAAACTCAACTCAAACTCGCCCACGTTTCACAATCTCAACTCGCCACTTCAAACTCACCAACCAATGGGCTCTTTATTACATTTCCCAGACCTTAACACCGCCGCCACCACCAACAACAATAGCCCTAATAAAATAATCCAACCGAAACTCGAACCTCTCGACTCAGTCATTGACTCGGACTCACTCGCTCCCCCACCAGGTATTCCATTTCCCCTTTCTCAAACCCTAATTCAAAACCCTAACCCTAATAGCAATTCCACCGTTTATTCTGAGTTTTCTCGTATTTCCGAGCTATTCAAAACTGCATTTTCCGATAAATGCCCTCAAAACGACGTAGTTTTAAGTCCAAATGCACTCGCAATTGTTCCGGTTGATGAGAAGCATCAGCGCCAGGGAAATGTTAGTAATGTGGGTAGGGTTAGGGCTCCGCAGCACTCGTCTGAGTTGGTTAGGGTTACTGATCTTAGTATCGAAGATGAGAAGTATTTTCGAGAAGTGGTTAGGAAGACTAGAATGTTGTATGAGAATCTTCGTGTTTATGGGAACTTGAGTGATGAGAGAGAGATGGTTTCGAGGAGGAGTAGGAATGATTTGAAGGCGTCCGCGGTGATGAGAGAGAGGGGGTTATGGTTGAATAGGGATAAGAGAATTGTGGGAGCTATTCCCGGGGTTGAGATAGGGGATGTTTTCTTTTTTAGGATGGAATTGTGTGTTGTTGGAATTCACGAGCAGCCTCAGGCTGGGATTGATTATTTGCCTTCGAGTAGGAGTTCGAATGGGGAGCCGATTGCGACTAGTATTATTGTTTCGGGTGGGTATGAGGATGATGTGGATACAGGGGATGTGATTATTTATACGGGGCATGGTGGTCAGGATAAGGGGTTTAGGCAATGTGCTAATCAGAAGCTTGAATGTGGGAATTTGGGGTTGGAGAGGAGTATGCATTATGGGATTGAGGTGAGAGTTGTGCGCGGGTTTAAGTATGAAGGTAGTGTTAGTGGTAAGGTTTATGTTTATGATGGGTTACATAAGGTTGTAGATTGTTGGTTTGATGTGGGGAAGTCGGGTTTTGGTGTTTATAAGTATAAGATTGTTAGACTTGAGAATCAGTCTGTAAGGGGTAGTTTGGTACTTAGGTTTGCGCAAAATCTTAGAATTAGGCCCTTGGAGGCTAGGCCGAGGGGGTATGTTTGTATGGATATGTCGATGAAAAAGGAAAATGTTCCTGTTTTGTTGTTTAATGATATCGATGGTGATCATGAACCGTTGGCTTATCAGTATTTGGTACGATCTGTTATTCCTCCTTACGTGTATCAGTTTGGGAGTGGTGGTGGGTGTAATTGTGTTGCTGGTTGTTTTAGGGATTGTGTTTGTGCGATGAAGAACGGGGGCGAGTTTGCTTATGATGAAAAAGGAATATTGATACAGGGGAAGCCGGTAATTTTTGAATGTGGTCCACATTGTACTTGTCCTCCAACTTGTAGGAATCGTGTCAGCCAGAAAGGTGTGAGGAACACATTTGAAGTGTTTCGATCCAGGGAAACTGGCTGGGGCGTTAGATCTTTGGACTTGATTCAGGCTGGTGCTTTTCTTTGTGAGTATGCAGGAGTTGTTTTGACTCAGGACCAGGCCAGAGTGTTTTCTATGGCTGGTGATAACTTAGTTTATCCAAAGCGATTCCCTGAGAGGTGGCAAGAATGGGGAGATATATCGCAAGTATCATCTAATTATGTTCGGCCATCACATCCATCAATTCCTCCATTGGACTTTGCAATGGATGTCTCAAGCATGAGGAATGTAGCATGTTACATGAGCCATAGTAGAAGTCCCAACGTAATGGTTCAGTTCGTGCTGTATGATCACAATAATGTGATATTTCCTCGACTTATGTTGTTTGCGTTGGAGAATATCCCACCCTTGAGGGAACTTAGTCTTGACTATGGGGTGGCTGAAGAATGGTCACCCAAGCTTGCTATCTGTAACTGACTGTATATGCCAGAGTGCGAGCATTTTTGTATGTTGTTTTGTCTAAGATTGTTAACGCTAAGTGAGGTAAACGCTACTTCATGTATCGCTAAAACTTTTTGTCACAGATCAGGTTAAACTGTACTGCATCTTTAGTATATGACTCAATTCTTTTGCAGAACTCAGATTCCTATTTAATATATATTTGATTTATTAGCAATACTTACCAATTACATGCTATGAGAGCCGCTATCATATTCTAGTTCTATAGATCTTAACAGTTTTGATAAACTGTTCACACGTTATGATTGCCATTTTTTATTAAAATTGAACTGTTATTTGTTTGTTTTGAAATGATTTTGAAGTTGGATATTGATTGCCTGAAGTTAGATATAAAAGCAGATGTTGGATTGTAGATCACACAAATGAATTACTTCCAAATTGTCTTTTCAAGAACATCATTAGGTGCTAAAGATTAAATTTTATAGAACTTCAAAAGTTCGAAACTCAAAAAAATCTTACAGGTTCCGATTGAACCATCTCAACGGAAGCAGCTGTTCCGATAGAACCACCTCAATGGAAGCAGCTTGGGAGAACATCTCAATGAGAAAAAACAAACCAAACATCCCCGATATATCCCAAGATCGATTTCGCAGGGTCTGAGAGAATAAGATGTACGCAGCCTTCCTCTCATTTATAAGAATGAAGAGATTGTTTCCCAAAAAACCCCTGAATTGTGTTTATATGTGCATAATATATAAAAAGTGTAAAAAATTTAACTAAAAAAATAAAATTTGATGACATAATTAAAAAAATTAGGTCGACACAAATCCAAGCCTATGGCATAAAATGAGAAACTAAATCATAAAATGTAGCCGAAATAGACCACCGCACAATGTCTATTGTCTACGGAGTTAAATCCAAATATGACTTAAGTTCATATATTTATATACCGAGTTTGAATCTAAAGATGAATCAGGTTCAAGGTGCTTGAATTCAGATCATTCGTTTATAACATACACTACACATGCATTTGAATCAATTCAAGCATGCATTTTGTTCAAGTTCATAACAACACAATTGGGCTTTTTCATGGAAGCCAATTCTTTATCATTTCCAAAAAATCTTTACAGTAAAAGACCGTACATTTCATCCTTCAGGTTGTCCGGACAGGGATGTCACGTGTTTTTTTCATTACCGACGAGCCTAAAATAACGCTAGTGCCTACGGGTTAAAATGTACATCCATAAAAAATGAGGAGTTTCATAGTTCATCATGCATAGGTTGCCCTACTGCTACATTTACCCCTGGATCTGGAACTGCATTGTGATGTACACGAGGGGGCTGTAACCCATCTCCTCCACGCACAGGTAAGATATTTGCTTGCCCAGCCATACCAGATCTAATGGCGGCAGTAACTGTTCTCTGCAGCTTTAGTATCCCAATACGTTTCGAAACAACGTAAAGGACAGCCAAGGAAAACAAGAGAAATCCAACTGCAAGAATTACCCTGCGGATTACAGAACCATGGCTCAGAAGTCAGAACTGAAATCAAGAGCCAAGTGACTTCAACTACTTGAAATTAAATTTGTTTTTACCTGTCAAGCACATCTTGCCGCTGCATAGTGGAAAGCAGATTCCGGGTCCGCATTAGCAATGACCGATGTCCCTTGTATTCACTTTCTGCCTTCTTTAGTACCCCAGTTGATTCCTCTGCAATAAGAAAATTCCATTCCTCAGGATCTAATATATATACTTTCTAGTACAGGTAAATATTTACTGTTTGTACCCAGTCCCAAATAACTCCAATGGAGAAGGGTAAAAACGAACATTTATCCATGCACAGTATTACCAGAAGCAGCCGACTTAACTAAACCATCACACTGTACCAATTCTTTCCATTGGACTCTCAAACTAGGTATATATTATGTGATCCATAGAGCTGATTCGTAGTTGGATACAAGAGTGTGGTATTTCTGTTACATTTGGTAACTCTATTTACCTCTAGCTTGAACAGAGAGACAAACTTTTTGAGATTATTACACTGGTCAGGACATGTCAGGAGTTGAAAAGGGAGAAAATTCAAGGGATACATTGGCAACTCAAATTAAATCGATATACTAGTTGACCAAATGGAGGCTTAACGAATCAAAGACAGCTCTAGAAAGTTGGAGCAAAGAAAGTTATGTATTTGTTTATTTATGGGTAAAAAAGGGAAGATGATTTTGAAAGATTAAAGGAGCACTATCATCTCCTACTGTTAGCCTTACACATAAACTGCACATGATATTATGATAGATCCGAGAGGACCGAGACCCTTTTTTGAGATAGTTGTATAAATTACCAAATATTCGATTTCAAACTTAAAAGACGAGGTACAAGTGTTCAACAGATGGAAAAGCAGTAACATGACTACTATAGTAATGGCATTTTTAAAGTAAGATACAAGCATCTTGGCCACAGAAAGAACTAACCAAATGCCATCAATGTGCTTCCACTTCTTTCAACCTCCTGTAAATTTATACAACATATTTGTGACATATAATTAATTAACAAGAAAACTGTCATGCGAAGAGAGCAAACACAAAATTTAAAAATGAATACAACACATCAAAGAATGATTCAGTAAAGATAATAACCTGAACCATAAGCTGACGAGTACGGCGAAGACTATCTGTAATTGTTTCTGCCGCAGATGTCATTCCAGACTTTGTCCTGGAAGTAGTAAAAAACCAGTTCATATTTGCACCAACTATACAAAAATATTGTGTCAGGTACCACATGTGTTTCACAGTATACAAAGTACGAATAGAGATAGTTAAATTAGCTTTTTTCACTTAAAGCGGTAGATTGATATACATACTGTAAATTACGCCTGCGAATTGTGGACTCTTCTCCACCTCCCAAAAGCAGCTCCCTCTGCATTCATCCACAAAATTTTACCCTCAACTCCCACAAATGAGTAAATGACACAAGTTCTTATTGCACAATTAAAATTTCACATTATATCAATTATTACCAGAAGATTGGCCAAAACAGGAAATTACTCAGATGTTGATAGTACCAGTAACCAAAATTTCATGTGACCAGACACAGAGCTTTTAAAGGGTTTAAACAAAATTCATATGCATAGCCACTCTGAAAACCTTAACCCCAATCTTTAATATTTAAGTGAGATTATTTTACTTTATTAACTTCAATAGTATATTTTCAAAGTTTATATTATTAATGGATTCGAAAATGACATGACTTTGAAATGTATTTGTATTAATATATTTTTGTATTATGAACACTTAATTGTGATTTTATTAGTATGAACTTCTATATTTTTATATGATAACTTTTTTGGTTTGTATTCTATAATTATGAAATTTATTAAGGCTTAAATCTCAAAGTAGTCACTAAACTCAGAGTCATATATCAAAAATACCACTCTAGTTATCGGGGACTCGATTGCACCACTCTAGTTGTGAGTAATGAAAGTCCCGTTAAATATTAACTGTTGACCTAACAGAAGGCCATGTAGCATAGTTGACTGTCCTGAAATGATTAAAAAATATATTATTTTGAAAATAAACATCCAGCCAAGTTATGATATATATACACATTATACAGACATGTGTGTATATATCTGTAGTGCAGATAAGTGAATGTCATTTTCATGCTAGCCGTTCTGCTAACATTTGTTTTGCTGTTGTAAAGAAGCTTCGTGCTATTATTCACTCAAAGCAGCTCCGAGTCCACAAGAAGCTGACCTTGTTTTTGACACACCTAACTGCAAAAACGCTTCCCAAAGGTCTTCACTGTCTCCCACTGCGCCTTACAACGGAGTACTTCACATTGAATACTTCTGAAAGGCACTTCCCAAATTAGGAAAAACTAGAAGACCCCAACCTATACCACTACGCACTATTTTCAGACAATGTATTGGTAGCAGCAGTAGTCGTGAACTCAACTGTATCAAATCCTTTCCAGGGGATAAAATTTATTAAGATTCTATGATAATACTTTGAACCAAGCAGAAAGGTGAATCACACCATGTCCAGGTACATTCATTAAAGAAAACACATGCATACACACGGATGAGAGATATAATGATTGCTTATAGGCATGCAGAATAAATTAGGATCACCTGGAAAACCTCTAACTGGAACTTTGATCATACTTGCTTCTGAGAGGATGATTTTAGGTGATTCTTTTATGCCACCATCCACACTGGCCACAGCTTGGAACGAGAGCTCAGATTCTCTATTCTCCCAGGATAATGCCGGACACCGATAGCACATGATCGCCTAGCTCGGAATTCTATACTTCTGTTAACCGACTGACTTCGCTGACTCAAACTCCCTATCCCGAGAGCAGCAACCGCCCATAGGTAGCTTTTTCTTCTTTTGCATAGACACACCAGCCCAGGGCTAACAGCACCAGCCAGCTCGTTCGCTACCCTTTTTAGAAAGCCTTTAGGGATATAATCCCCTCGGACTGTAGTGAAAGAAAGATTCTCTATCTTCCTAGTGATGGGTACCTATAATTGGCTAGCCTGCCCATCTTGCTACGATGACATACTTAAAAAGAAGCTATTTTGCTTCCAGGACATACCTACTATCTATCTCCTTTCTTAGACGTACTTAATAGGGCAGGTACTCCCTCTCACCAGACCTGACATTTGCTATGCCGTCAATCAAGTTTGTCAGTTCATGCACGCTCTCACCACCGTACATCTCCAGGCTGTAGCATCTGACGGTATCTGAATGGTTCTCTTGGTGGCATTCTACCTCGGATGTCGCGTCGCGTCAGGTTTTCTTTCAAGCCAATTGCTACAGTGCCACATACTCCTTATTTAATTAAATCAAATATACATGTCAAAGTCAACAGCTTTCCGTTAGGTCAACAGTTAAAATTTAACGGGATTGTCATTACTCTTAACTAGAGTGGTGCAATCGAGTCTCCGATAACTCGAATGGTTTTTTTGATATATGACCCTGAGTTTAGTGACTACTTTGAGATTTAAGCCAATTTATTAATAACATATTCTTGTGTGTTACAGAATATATATTATAATAAAGAAACAATATACACACAGGTTATGTATTAATATAGTATAATTACAGATATATAAAACATAATAGATGTTAATAAAAAAGTAAAACACAATCAATGTTAAATGAGGGGGAGGGAGAAACAAAACCAATGATATAAAATTCCACCATTCGCTACTTATAAAACAACTGTTCAGGCAACTTGCAATGATCTAAAATTTAAAATCCTTCCCAGATACTAATTTTTTTTTACCGATGTAATCGAATTCCTAAAAAATAAAGGTCCTCATGAAAGATATTTTGTTTACTTCGAACTTTGGTTTGGGGGGGGGGGGGGTTATACTGGTAGTTACCGGAGTACAAAACCTGATCAGCTAAACATATCAAAGAAATTAGCATTTATAATTTATTTGATAATTCATATGATCCGCCAAAATTTTACTCAAGACCAACACCAAACAACATTGTTAATAGAAGTAAGTTCTAAACACTAAAACAGGTAGGTACCTCTTCCTTTGCAGCTTTCTTCATGTTTTCTTTTGCTTGCAAATTAGCATTTCGTAAATTCAATCGCAATCTACATAATAAGAATAAATTTAAGTGTTATAACCTTACATACACACACAAATGCACGAAAGCATGCATATCAGTATACCATCTTTTGAAAAACTATTTCCTTCGATTATTACTAGGATGTTTCCATGGAAGAGGGGAGGATCCTAGGAGATAACAAAAGAGAAACTAGACTAAAACGATCATATTTAGTCTCCAAACAAATAAATATTTCAGCCTACTGGACTTTTGGTTAACTGTTTATTCACATTAAATCAAACTTCAGAGTCCAGAGTCCAAAGTTCTTGACCATTTGCTAAACTGAACCTCAGTGATTTGATCCTCACCAATTCTACCATCAACTAACTATTGAAGTAATCCTTCGAAATTAATATCCTAGACACACATCCTCTGACCTCTATCAATAATAAATATATTTAATAAAAATCAGAGGTGGGCCATTGCGACTTGTGATTAAAAAAAATGCTAAAATACACATAGCTCGAAACTCCTCTGTTTTAAAAGAAACATATTCAGTCCCAAGAGAACCCTAAAGATGAAGTCCCAGTACGACAAAATGTTCTCAAGTTTGTCATAAGTAAATCATCCCTCACTACTGAAACCAAACCACTATCTAAACAAAAATATATACTCCAAATCAACAAATTTTACAAGTCTGCTCTTTTTTAATTGCAACCACAAAGTACAGTATATATATATAACAACAATTTTCAACAAGATACAAACCGAAAAGTACACAAATTTTTTCCAGTCAATTAACTAAAAACCCATTAATCAAGCCACAAAACACAGAAATATGAATAACCACCATCCCATCTCCTAAATCAAACACAACAAAAATGAAAAAACCCATCAAAAAACAATAAAGATGGTACCTTTGAATCTAATTTTTCCAAGATTCTACAAGTAGGTCTCTTTTCATTCAGTTGCAACCACAAATCTTAGCTTATATAACACCAATTTTCAAGAAAATATAAAAAATCCAGCCAATCTACTATGTACCCTTCAATGATCAATACCCAAAACATCACACACACACACACACACACATTGTATCTCTTTAATCAAACACAGACCAACTAAAAAACCCATCAAAAAACAATAAAGATAGTACCTTTATATCAAATATTTCCAAGATTTCAGCAAAGAAAGAGCAGATTCAACTTGATCAATACCCAAAACATCAAATACACACAAAAAACACACACACAGACACACATTATATCTCATCAATCTACCACAAAAAAAACTAAAAATCACATCAAAAACCAATAAAGATAGTACCTACACACAGACACACACACACACACACAGAGAGAGAGGGAGGGAGAGAGAGGGAGGGAGGGGGAGAGAAAGGGAGGGAGGGAGGGGGAGAGAGATTGTATCTCCTTAATCAAACAAAAACCAACCAAAAAACCCATCAAAAAAATCAAAAAAGGCAGTACCTTTGGATCAAATCTTTCCAAGATTTCAGCAAAGAAACAGCAGATTGAACATGATCATGAGAAGGGAGTTGAGGGGCAAGAACATCAAGCTTAAATTGCAAAGAATTAAGCAAACCCAATTCATCTTGAGCCAAAGCATTCAATCTAGGCAATGAAGATGCTGACTTTTCTGTTCTTGATTTACCAAAATTTTGTATACAATTAATGTGTTCTTGGGCCTTATTGTATGTTTCTTCCCATTCTTTTTTTGCATTCTCAACTTGTTCCACAACCTCATCCATTCACACTGTGATTGTATCAAAGATTTGGGTGTCTTTTTGTTCCTGTGCAAGTATAACTCTCTGCCATGGTTCAAGAAAAGTGACCCGTTTGGTTTTATATCAAAGTGTAATAAATTTCAATTTTTGAGTAAAAATTGTTGGATAGAGTTAAAATCCAAAAAAGTTTAAGTGAAATTAGAAAATTCAGTTGAACATATTTTTTTTATTCAATTTAATTAAATAAAACTTAATAATAATAAAAAAAGTATATAGAAATATACAAAATAAGCAACAAACTGCGCCGCAATATCTTATTGAATATTCGTGATCTTCTGCGCTCTCCGCAAAAACTAAAGAGCGTTTTGTGCCAACAATCCAAATATGTTAAAAGTCAAAGATACGAATATGGTTTTTTATTTAATTATAGAATCATGTTTATCTCGGATTATGTGTAATTGTTTTATCTTTTTTTGTAAAAAAAATAAAAAAAATACATAATAATTTGCTGCACATCCATTTTACATTTAAATTATCCTTTTGAAGTTAAATGATCACATTTTAAGTTTCTAACATAGAAATAAATCATTTTAGAATGAATATAAGTTGTACTGATGACTTCTAAGAAAATTAATGAGGAATATAGTGGTTTGTGTTTGAAACCTGCTTTTCTAACATCTTTGATATTTCAGAAGAATCAGTAACTTAACAGATTGTACTATGAAATTGATGTTTGTGTTTGAATGAAATGCCACAATCATAGGCAAACTCTAAAGCTCAAGTTGTACACTGGAAAAAAGGGCCAATGAATTGTATATACAAGAAGTTAGAAAGTCCCTGGTATGCACCATTCTATGATGATAGACATGCATCTAATGTGTATCATATTCTTCTGTCAAGTGCTTGCAACCACCAATCTTCAACTCTTCTTACATAAACCTGGTGTATCTTTTCACCTTAGTCTCGCTTTCCTTGAGCTAGGCTAACGCGCATTGCTCGTCCTTCCAGATCCTGAAAAAGCCAACAGAAATGTCATGAGCTTAAGATGAAATTCTTGCAACTTTTCGAGAAAAAAATAAGTTGATGTTTAACAGTCTTAGGCATGTTGGTGTCAGAACTGTAAACGAGTCGATAATACTTAAAGCATTTTTTATTCTGTTTACTTGAAAATCAAGAAGATATTTGTTAATGTGTGTTGCTTATGCAATTGATGCATATAAAAGTCATACCACTCCATCAAGCGATTGTAGGGCTGTTTCCATCTCTGCTCTAGATGGAAAGCATACAAAACCATAGCCACGGGACCTTCCGGTGTCTCCATCAAATAGAACCCTTGCTCCAACTACATTTCCATATTGTTCAAAAGCTTTTGTCAAACTTTCAGATGTAACTGTCCACGATAAGTTCCCGATAAATAGTTTGTGTTCTGTTTCTGGATATAAAGGCTCTTTTGGTTTTGGTTTGTCCGCAAAATTTACCCTCAACGTTCTCCCACCATAGACCTGAATTGTTCAATTGTAACATTACTTAACAGTTAAAAGTATAGAAATGTGCATGCCAATGACAAGAGTGTGAGTTTCAGTTCATACACTTCCATCGAGATTTTCTATGACTGCATTGCAATCTTCAACAGTACTCATTGTAACAAACGCGAATCCTCTGCTTTTTCCAGTGTCTCTGTTGTAAAGAACCTATATAGCATACAATGACATTGAAGTGGTCAATACTTTATTCCAGGTTTTAAAATCTATCAACAGTACTGAAATAGGCAACATGCCATACCAATAAAGAAAAATCTATGCCTTGTCATTTTAAGAATCTTCAAACATAATACACATTGTTCACAAGAGTCATTTGCTAATAAAACTCTGACAAGATACTGATCATCAACTTAGTTTCTACTGATATAGACTATATTTTTCTTGACCAGGGGATCTCAATCACATTGATTGTCGTTTCTGACATCACATTGTTATTTGCAAAGTTTCACTGGCACTTGATTGCACTGATTGCAAGTGTTTACTACTAATTTGTATTGATTGAAACGATAGTTTGCATTCTCATATTAGTAATGCAAGAGAAGTTAAACATACAGTTTCTGAAACAAGGGATGAGTTCTTTAAATTGAGTAACTACTCTCACTAAGCAAAGAAGATTCTCTGTTTATTAAACTTACTAACGTTATAAAGAAAAGTTATCAAGGGAACTAATGATTTATGTGGTATCTTTTGCTGGTATATTACTAATTAGGAACACGCGATTCATATTATGTGGTACATTTAAGCAATTGAACAATAAATCTCTCTCCCAGGAGTAATATTTGCAGAAGCAAAGCTCAGAAACCTTAAACTTTATTGCAAGCACACCTGCTTAATGAAGAATCTCACATATTCAGAAAGCTCATTGATAAGACTAAGAACTGCTTTTAAAATCGCAAGTGATCCCCCACAATGTTTCTATGAAATAGGTCCAAGACTTTAACCTCAACTTCTATATATTTTGAGCTTAATAGTCTCATTGCTGTTTTCAATCTCACAGAGCTTGTGATAAAATGCTCAATTCTACTCTTACTCATGTCTTAAACAAATCACATCATAAAAAATTCGTGGAGTCTGTTCTATTTTACATACTTATTTTTCTTTGCATTCCTAACTAATCTCATTCTTTTCAATCAAACAGACCGCGACTTTCTGCAAGTTCAGGGAGAACAATTAATCGAAAACAATTCTATGCATTTAGCCTTATAGGGAAAAACGAATCAAAATGAGAAAGTTTACCTCAACTAGCTCAGGGCTACCATAATCTTGAATAATGCCAGCAAGTTGAGCACTATCACAAAGATAAGGCAAGTTTCCGAAATATAGCTTGGTGTTTACAGGACTATCTCCTCCACTCTCATCACCTCCACCACTCAACACTTGTTCCTCCTCTTCAACTTTCTCCGTTTCCACTTGATCAGTTACAACTTCCTCAGCCTCAGCCTCAGCTTCTGCGGTTAATGCCGCCTTCTCAACCTCAGTTTCAGCTGTTAATACCTCAACCTCAGCCTCAGCCTCAGCCTCAACAGTTAATACAACTTCCTCAACCTCAACCTCAGCTCCAGCAGTCACCGCGGCCTGCTCCTGCGCTACTGCAGCTGTTATCGCCCGTCTTGCATGGCACTTTGTCGAGGCAATGATCATCATAGGTTCTAAAACAATTGAGTGACAAATAGATGACACTTGTGACATGCCTTTGAAAGTGGCCATCCTGACATGATCAGACTGATGACACAAGTTCTTGGAGCGGATACACTTGAGGCCTTGCATTGATGTAGAGAACGAAGAGCTCACGGCAGCAGCAGCTGCAGCCATGTTGCCAGTGTTAAGATAGTAAAAAATGTTAGAGATTTTAAGGGAGAAAAGAAAGAAAGATACAGATTGTGGGATAGCTTTAAAAGCTATGTGGGCAAATTGTGCCCAATGAGATTGTACTAGATAAGTAAAAGATAAGGTTTATGTTTTTTATCTTCTACTCTGTATCCTTGTTTCACTGCCTCCCTCCTATGCTTTGAAAACTCTCAAATATTTGATCAGTTTTCAAGATAACATAAATTTTGCCACCAGTTTTTCGAGTTACGATTTATACGAATTTCTACCGAAAATCGGGAATTAAAAAAATATCCGTACACATTTTCATCAACAAGATCAAGTTAAAAAAGTACGATGCACATAATTTTACCCTTATGTGTGGACTATACTCCACATCAGAAAAAAAAAATCATATTATACATTTTAACATTGCCAGAAAATGTATACCTGTGTAAAAACAAATGCTGCATTCAGAACCAGGGAAACTGCAAATACAATAAGTAAATTGTCATTTTCCACTTGAGATATCTGGAAAACATGTTGAACCAGAGACTGCATATTTGCAGGAATACAATTAGACAATAGCCTGTCAGACTTTCATACGAGATATCTGGAAAGCTTTGATGAATTTACTATAACATATCTAACCTATACTAAGCAACAAAATTACTATCTAATGCCTTTACATCACACAGCACTGGACTGATTAGCTTCAAACTACACAAAAACTCGGCCAGATACAACGTCCACGGGGGATTAATGATTATAATCTAATCTTCACACACAAAGTAAAAGTGGAATTTAGTATTCTAATTTCTTTCTAAGCAGAACTGCAGAAACATATCTGTTACATGCTGTTACACAAACGAGTAATAAGACAAAATTTGCTTATTTGTGTCGAGCTACTATGTTTTTAGAACTTAAAAGCAGAATCAACTGAGGGTGACACCCTTATAACTTTATGATTAATCCTACTGTGAGCAACTTCACTGGCTTCTCTTGTTTTGTTCCCCTGACGACCTTCAGTATCGATGGATGCTGGAATAACCTTGCACTGGATGTGTCGGTTCTGCCGTTTATTAGGATTTCTCAAACCTGAAGAAATTTTTTGTCTCGACTTCTGTTGGCTTTTAAGTATTCCATCATTATCTGTTTCACCCATAAAACATACAACAGATTTATTAAGATAAGGTAGAAGTAGAAGCAACTCAAGGGGGAAATTAGGGCAGAGAGTAAAAAAGAGAGGCCAAGTGGTCAACTACCGTTACCATATAAATGCAACACAGTTCACTACTACAAATAGAGAGATCTGAGGAGATTTGCTATTAAAAGATACTTACATAATCATGGTTCTCATATTACTAGATTATAGTATCAGCATAAGTGACTTGTGAGATATAGATGATACGTCGACGTTCATGGAAAGTATCACATATATGCATTTGTGTTTTGAAATGATTTCACTAGCTATTAGCGGCGCAAGAAAACAATTTTCCATACAGTGGAGTGTGGACGTCAAGTCACCACCAGAACTGAAAATCAGCATATATTCCGCAGAATTCTCTAGTTCCAGTGGATAAGCTAGAGGCATTAGTATCACCAAATAGTAGGACTTATGTGGTTTATGGAATCACGAAAATTTGCGGAGATACTTCCTGTTCAGAACTTCAGACCTACTAATAACTGAATCATATGCAAGAGTGTATGCACATATGACAATTTTTGAGTAGTAATCCATGTCAAAGCCAAACGACAAGTATGATCTACATCCGATGCAATAATCATCATGAAAAAAACTAGATGGTGATGAGTGATAATAGATTAACATGTAGTTGCATCTAAATATACCAGTGAGCCTTTGCTGAATACTACCAAATTATGATCAAAGATGTGTGCTTCCTAAGAGTACAGACTGTTTAATATAAGGTATTTCTTTTTACTGACATCTTAATCAGAGGTAGGTTCTGGATATAGCTAAGTTAAATGCACCAACATTACAAACTACTATGAAATTACCAGGACTAGATAAGACAGCACGTGGTCGTGGGACTGAACTAGCTCTAATATTTTGTTTTTCTTCCTCCACGATTTTTCTATTGATGCTCTTTGCTGATCCTGTTTATCAAAAGATGATAAATTTAATCAATATTTGAATAGAGTTATGACCATCACACATCAAACATAATAGTTATGACCATCACACATCAAACATAATACTGAAGTAAAGACCGAACCTTTGGATACAGGAGCCATAGGCATGACAGGCTTTGATATATAAGACTTTGGAATTCTTACTACTGATGGCGGAGAATTGTCTTCAAGTTCCTTTACTGTAAAAGGAATCAAAAAGACATTTAATCGAAGCATATACACACATGGTTCATGCATATACACACATGGTTCTTTGTTCAGTTCAAGTAACCAAATACATTGGTAAATTTTCACATTTATAACAGGATATCATGGTGGCTTCTTGGTATTACTGTTACAAGTTAATTTCTCTGAAGTAAGTTTATAGATATAGGTCGACGGCCTCATAACTACATTATATCATGACCTGTCCAACTAATATCAATAAGGAATCATCAAAGAGAAGGACTTTGCAAAAGAGAGACAGTTGTCAGGTTCATCAGAGTCGTAACAGATTAATAACTGATAAGATTCCCTCCACTGTGGGAAAAAATTTGATATGATGGTGGGCTTGAGATTCCAAATACTAGCTCCATCACATTCGAAGAAAAGATAGCATTTTGTTATGGAAATTTGAATACAACACATCCTGACAAAAAGCAACCAAGAATGCCATAGAAGAATACAATTCAATTATTTTTAAACAAAAAGCAACCAAGAAACAATGATCAATTCTTAATTGCGTTTATATGGAAATCTAATACTATTAAACATGCTAGTTCGCCTAGTTGCTTACTTTCATGTGTAGTGATAGGTATTCATTGCCAATATTTCCTCGGTACAAATTCTACAAGAACAAGCTTAACAGTTTTATCAGTTGAATTCCGAGATATTTGGTTCATAGTATATAAATCCTTTGAATAGAAAAATCGACCAGATAACACATTCTAAATCAATAAATCATCATAACTCCTGTCTCGAAGAACTAGACAATCCAGAAAGTACAATATTAGAACATTGACCTAATTTCAGAACAACAAGATGATCATAACCCATGAATCCAGAAACTTCAATTCAATAACCACTTAATCAATAATATCAAAAACTTAAACATCTTATAGTAATAGGCAACAGCTAATTGAACAAACACATGGCAAGAACATACAAAACTATCACAAAATCAAAACTAAAACCAGAAACAAGATTAAAAAAAAAAAGATTGAGAGAAAGATAACCTGGTGGAGAAGGAAAGTTATGCAAAGAGAGAGCATCAAGAGCCTTAAAAAATCTTGTAGTATAATCATCTTCATCACCATCTTGTGCTTCATCTCTCACCTTCACCTTTGGATACACTATCAAAACCAAAACCAACAAACATCAAACAAACACACACACATATAATACATGACAAATATCAAGAATCATACCCTAAAAACAAGAACAAGAACAAGAACAAGAAAACAAGGATTTGCAAACTTACTAGTATTATTTTTTTTGGCCAAGATTTTGATCTGGGTGTGAAAATTTGATGATGTTTTAAGATGTGACAAATTTAAAAACTAGAAAAACAAATGATCGAAAGGCCATATGGCAAACAATGAAAACGTGTGAGTTGTTTTGTTTGTTGATTTAAGACTAGTTGGAAAATGGAAAGTGAGTCAACTGTACTTTATTAGGAGAGTTGTAATGGGAAGGTACTAGTGAGGGTCCTGCCTGTCAATTTGTAAATCAACTTTCGGCAGATCAATCTAAAATCTTGATTCGGATACATTTCGTTAAATGACATGAGTCAGTGGTTCAACAGTTTTGCAAGATGATCGCCGGGAGATTTTAAACTTCCTAATTTAGGTGTGAAATGCTGAAAATTTTAACAGAAATGTTAATCCCGAGTTTTAACAAGCATGAAAATCGACACGTATTTTATTACTCATTTATAACATACTTGTATATATTATTTTAATTTCTTTTTTCTTCTAAATAAAAAATTGATATTTGAAATTTAATTAAAAAAAATTATGAAAATATGTTTTTTATTCGCCTTAAAATGCATGTCAAACATTAAAAAAAACATATATAATTGGATGGAATAAAAGGGAATATAGCTAAATAAAGTAGTTTCACTTGTAATCGTGCTCTCACGTTTTAAAAGGGAACGAAAGTAAGCGGTGATGAATGGAAATTTAATAAACTTTTATTCCAAGACTTTTACTCCAAAAACGGAATAAAAGTATGTTACGTCTACAGGTATACACGGTTTGATCAACTCGACTAATTCAATCCGAACCGACTCTGTTTTTTATTTATTTGATCAACCCGACCAATTCAATCCGAACCGACCCTATTTTTTATTTATTTTTAATCGTAGATAACCCACAACCTCTACCCTTTGGGTGCTCACCGGGTAAACCATACGGGCTTACGCAATTTCCTGCAAACCACGTGTGCAAACCACGTGTACCAAGGTAAACCGTATTTAAGCGACATGCTCTGACTCAGGAGGCATAATTATAAATTCTTCCCCCGTGGAATTCGATTATATCTCAGGGATATTTTCATTAATTAAATTATATCTCAAAAATTGGGGACAGTTTTTTAGGAAAATTTAGAGACAAATGTTTACACCAAAACATAATTTTACTTTATAAGATTTTTGACTTTATGTAATGAAGGTAATGAAGTTCAAAATAATATAAACAAAGCTTTTATTAAGAAAAGACTAAAAAATGACAAATAAATAAATACCTCTTCTTCAAATATTGGAAGCTGAAAGCCGGCCCATTGGATCCCTCAGGCCCATTTGGCAAAATCTCCGCTGCCTGCCAAATTGGTACATTTTCGCTTATAAACTCCGACTATCACTATCTTGCTCCAAATTAAAATTTAAGAATGAGAATTAAATATATTTTTTTAATAATATTTCCTTACAAAATTATTCTCAAAATCGTGCATATACCATTCGAGAATAATTACAATTACAATCCTTTGGTGACAGAAGATGTTCCAGTGCCTGAAAAATTTCGTGATCATCATTTTACGGTGTTAAAAAATAAAATTACGGCAATGTTCGGCGAAATGTTCAAAAAATAAAATAAAATTTAAGGGGCACGAGATTATGTCCGTTTTCATTATATTTATCGAGAGCGAGTCAAATAATACTCGCTAAAAATATTTTGGGTTATAATCGAAAGAGTCAAGAGTGAAATCGTGAGTAAATTTTCTCAGAAAAAATTGAGGGTACGCCGCCACTAACCCTCGTCCCTCTATAATTTTACCACCGTTTCTACATAATCAATTACTTACCGCTTCATGTTCTCTTCTTTTACCGATTGCTACCAAATTGCCCAACTACATTTAGCTGTTAAACCCAAATTTTAGTGCTCTTAGAAGCATTTCCCAGATCATAAAGAACAAGCTTCTAAAACAACTGTTCTAACTTCTTACAGCACTTTAGAAAGATCCCTGCTTATTACCAAAATCATAAGTTCATAAATACCCATTTGGACCTTATGGGTTAAGCCCATGACAGGTGGGTAGCTTGTAGAAAAGGACTTGAAATGATTCCACACTTTAATTTGATTGGCCTCAGAGCTAAAGCTTCACAGTACTGCTAATGTCCAAAAAGGTCATTTGCTCCATTCAAATAAGAGATCAATTTTCACATGCTTTTGTTATCTGAGGTCCATTCAACTTCAACAGCACCAAATCTTTTGATATTCATTTGTACAATAGATTTTTTTACTGGTGTGTAGCAAAAAAGAGGCTTGAATAACAAGCATTTGTTGCGACTAACGAGGAGACATTCGTATTATCGCAGTCCGCAGATAACAAACTTAAATGTAGATCAAACATCCGGTTAAACCTGGATAAATGAATATGCTCTGTACCGGATAATTTTATTCATTTATCGAGTTTATTGATTTATTGAATCTGAAAATACATTGTCTGTGTTATGTTGGGACCATGAAAAATTATTAATTTGTCAAGATTATTCATTTATCGAGATCCTACTATACATTCGATTATTGCAGATATCATAAATAGATTTAGAAAACTCTAGATGATGAAGTCATTTCACTAAGATATTGTTTGAAACAAACATACACTTATTAATTAAAAATATCATGAAAAACATTAAACAACTTGAGATCATGAAGTCATTTCACTTAGATATTATTGAATGCCTTTTGAATTTGATGTACTATAAGATGAGTCTAGTGGCTAGGTTGTTCTTTGGCATAGATTCCAACAAGTGATCACTGGTTTGCTTGGTACAGTTCCTGATACTTCTTTCAGTCTTTTAAGTCTTTGAATATCTTTTAGTTTCAACTTTCTAAGGTAACAAAGTATAAGATTACTACTGCAAAATGTAATCAGAGAGATAAACTTTTATCTGAATTCTGAAGCTCATTGAAAATGGTCATTTAGTCATTTCCTACTTTCATACCAGTCGTATGAAATTTTCAACTTATAAGTTACTTATCACAAATCGCAAACAATAACGACTTAAGCCTCTAACTATAGTCTATACCTTGTAAAGTTACACAAGAATCTATTTTATATACCTGTGGCCATGCCAGTGATTACTGATTGCTGGGGGCCTGGGCATATAAATTTTTTCATAAAGACTGTCTTTTACTTCAGCTCATTGTTCCATATACTAAATCGACATGCCATGTTTGAGCATCTATGTTAAGGACACTGCAGTACTTCTGCAGAGACGTAGCCTCGTGATTCTATCTGATCTACAGCATGTTCTTATTTTCTCGAGATTAATTTGTCTTTCAGTCCTGCTCTATAACACAGAAACACTCGAGCCTAAGTACTTACTATAAGGATTAAACTTGAGTCTTTCTTTAGCTTGGTTGGCAAACTAACCTCGTGCTGTTAGCGTCCTAGAAGTCATATCTGTTCCTTTCGGATAAGAGTAGATCAATATTCAAACTTCGTCTAAATCTAGATAATTGAGGCATTAATCCCAACCAATTCTTTTGCAAGTCCAGTTGTACTGCTTTGTTAGTTCCTAAACAGAGAATAAATCTTTGTTGCTGCAATTAAAGAGACCTTAAGCTTTCGTTAGAACAACGAAAGAAAGGAATCCATCTTGAAATTTATGTATGAACACTTGTCCATTTTCCCATAGCCAACCTCTCTTTTTAATCATTTACTAAACATTTCCAACAAATACAGCATCAAGGCATCGCGGAACATTGTTTTTATCAGAACTGACTTGTTTTGATCCGACAAGTTGATTTGTAAATTCAATCAGTAAAACAATGCCTTTAACAACTTGATATCTGGGAGTCATTTCATCTAGATACTGCTACAATGCTGTTAATGTTCAATATGAGGCCGCGTAGTCTGATTTTTTTGGTATAAATACCAGCATGTGATCTCTAGTTCACTTGTTTCCAACTCCATGGGATTTTCAATCCTATCAAACTTTGAATATGTTTCAGTATAAGAAAGTTGTGAAATTTGTAGCAGAACATGATATTAGATTCCAGTTCAGCTAGTGTTTAGGTACCATTTCTAATATAAATTTTCTCAGACAGTAGAAAAGCACAATGTGCCTCAGAATTTTGCTAAAACCAGGTAAAGTTAAAGCACCCTGAACAAACATGAGGGAATCCTGGTTCCATTTTTAGACATTGCCTAATTTCACTTGACCAACACTGCGAGAACATTGGCTCAGGGAAGCGACAAATTATAGCGTACCAACACCAGATTTCATGGAGAGTGAACGAGTCGTGTTGATTAATACTAGTATAAGAATAATCTTTTGAGTCCTCCTAAGGTGAAGTGATTGAGACCTTAAGTATGCAGAATGGCTATAGGTGTATCATAGTCTTGATCTTGAAACCTTAAACATGCAGAACAGCAAAACGTTAATCAAAGTCTTGTTAATATTAGACCAAACCAAACCAGACCGTACCAAACCAGACGTACCCAGTAAATTCACACTTAAAGTGTTGCGAAAATAATGCATTTCAGGTGCTATTGAGCCTATTTTAACTCTAAAAATTAGCTCATGCACTTTCACGATATAAATAAATCAACAATCTTTCGTTCACACATCAGACCTCGGCACCCACCTATCATGTTTAAGTTCAACTCATGTGAATACACTCCTCTAGACCCCGGGGAACCCATCTACAAATTGTCGTAAACATTCCTAACATTTTTTCTTAATGTTCGAGGAAAATAACTAAATTATTTTTTCATTTTTTCGATTTGGGCCTATATTATTTTTGCTATCAATTTGCACCCCGAACATTTTTTTTCGCTTCTTTTTGCACCCCATGGTCGCTTTTCCATCCAACTGTGCCGTTACCGTTAACGGGAATGGGGGCATTTTAGTCAATTACTAATTAAAAACAAAAAAACAGAGTAAAACAAACCAAAACAGGAAACCGTAATTAAAAACAAAAGAAACTCCACATCATTGAAACCCAACGACTCTCTCATTTCCATCCCCAAATCGAAACCCCTAATTTGTGAACACTAGACATCTGTGAGAAAATGAGAGGCCGTATGCGAGTAGTAAGTGATGATAACTTGAGAACAATAAGTTGGAATGAAGTTTCAGAGGATTATTGGCTGCAAGTGTTGGACAAAGGAGTTGAAATCCCGGTGATTGAAGCACCAATAATCGAAGATGATGCTGAAATACCAGAATATGGGGGTAAATTTCTATTCCAAGTCTAGTTATAGTGTTTGTATAGTGTCGATTAAACCCAATATGTTTGCATGCATGATTTTTAGGGTTTCTATTGTTTATTGAACAATTGGTGGTCCCTAAATACTTTGTCATCTAGCAATTTCAGTTATCAGTTATACAAGTGGGGTTATTTTGTCATTTGAGTTTTTAAGGTTCTTTTTTGTCCAATTCGTGTTCTTTTTTAACTGTGATAATGTGTTTATGTTGTGATATTATTGTTTACATGTATACAAAATTGGTTTTTTTTTCCAGATTATTCACTTAATTTCTCCATTAAACTGTTATATGGGGGATAGTTTAATCTAGATTTTACTGCGTACATTGACGGGGAATGCAAATTTTTTGATATGTGCTCTCTTAGAAATTTTAGAATGGTTGATTTGGACTCAATGTGTAAGGAAATAGGCATAGGAGAGGGTTCATATGATCCGTGGTTTTCCCTTCCTGAGAGAGAGTTAAGTGTTGATATTATAAATCCATTAGATTTTGATGATGATGTTGGGACCATGTTGGATATGTTAGTTTACACTAAGTGCCTTCAAGTTTATATCAATGCCAAAGATAATTATAGTGACTTGCTTGACTTTGATTTCACTCAATTTAACATTGATGAGAGAATACAAAGAGTTGAGAGTATGATTCAAGAGTGTCAAACTGAAAGGAAAACAGGAAGAAGTGGGGAAAGATGACTGTGAGGGGGATGAAGAGAAAGATGATGTGAGTGTTAATGGAGATAGTTCAAATATGGATTCTAGTGAGAGTGAGGTTGAAATTAGTCCTAAAAAGAAGAAGAAGAAGAGAATACCACCTCCCAATCCTCCTTTCAGAACCAAGAAAAGAGGAAGATACTCAATGCTAAGGGTAATATCTAACTCTCCTTATCAATTTTTAGTTATTGCATTTTTATAAATTTTGCTTTTCAAATATGGTGTATTGTTTCCTAACAGGGCTTGTTCAAGAATACTGAGGACACTCCTGCAGTGCTTGATAAAGATGATGGTCCACCTGTAAGTCAGAGTAGTCAGCCAAAGAAGAAAACTAAAAAAGGACAAGCACGGTCAAGTAAAAAAGAAAAGAAACAGTTAGGGATGATGCATATGAAGGGGACAAAGAAGATTTTGAGGGCGATCATGTGACAAGGGTTGATGAGGAACAAGTGAGAACCAGTGCAGATTTAGGTGATGATGAAGGTTTGAATGTTGTTGAGGGTGATAGAGTTGAATGTGAAGAACCAAAAGTTGTTGATGAAGAAAGTTCTGAGGGTGGTTTTGACAGTACTGATGAGAGGATGGTTGTTGACTCCTGTGATGAGGTTGACACACAATTCCCTGAGTTTAATGAGTTCCCTGAGTCATGGAGGAATTATCAAGCCCTTCAAGGCACCAAGCTCAAGTACTGGGAAGAAGAAGAATTTGGGTGTGCCGCCAGTCGAAGGTCGAAAGTTCACATCTTTGAAGAATTTGGAAGCAACAAGGCTTCATAAGAAGAAAAATTTGGGAAAGCAAAAGAAGTGAAGAACCAATGTTAGATGAACATGCACCTACTTTTTTGCTCTTTTGTTAAGACCAAACATTAACTTTAGGTCCATTTATATTTTTATATGGCTGCAGTTTGGTGCAATGTTTTAAATATTATTGGATTCGGTTGGTTTGAAGTTAATGCTAATGGTTTCAAGTTTGTTTTCCTTTTTATTGCATTGTACAATTCAGTTGCATCCTAACATACAATTTCCACAATATACAAAAAACAACTAAAAACTTGAGACTTAAGAATAATTTCATTACAAATCATTTGTCATGACAAATACATTTACTCCTTATCAGAACACAAATAAATGAAAATACATATCCATGTCAATATGTTAGATATATTTGATAATGTCATGTCTAATATGATTTATGTTTAGTTTTCAAATCTTACTTAAACAGGACAAATCAGTACTTAACTGAAATCAGCACTTATACTGAAGTCAGAACTTAAGTCGTCAGTACTTAAGGATCAGGAGATATTTATCAGAAGATAATATCAGGACTTAAAGGAAATGTTCAGATAAGGAAGGCAGCTGATTTACAGGAAGAGAAGATCGAGACAAACATAAGAAGAGATATGCATGAAGAAGGAATTCTATGAAGAATAGAATACTTGGAAGAAAAGATATATGATTGATATATTTTAGGAAGCAGAATTATATTCCATATTAATTAGTGATTATCTTGTAACTGTGTAGTATATAAACACAGATATAGGGTTTACACTATAAGTGTTATCATTATCGAGAAGATTATTCATTGTAACCCTAGCAGCTCTCGTGATATTTGTTCATCACTGAGAGAGGACAGTTCCATACTGTAACAGAGTTTATTGTTTTGAATAAAGTTTGTTTTCTGTTACTTGAGTTATTAAAGTTCGATTTGATTGTGCTATACACTGTATTCACCCCCCTCTACAGTGTGTGTGACCTAACAAGTGGTATCAGAGCCTATCTGTTAACACACAAACAATTTAAGATCCAAAAACAATCATGTCTGAAGTAGAAACTCCAACTAAGCCCACCAAAACTGAAGAACCTCCAAAGACACAAATCCAAAGCCGATATGAGACTATTAGAGTTCCCATATTGAGACCATTTGAATATCCCATATGGAAGGTGAGGATGACCATATTTCTGGAAGCTACAGATCCAGAATATCTTGATAGAATCAAGGAAGGGCCTCACAAACCAACCAAGCTCGCTGTTGCAGTTGCAGGTGAAGTAACAAAGTCAGTACCAAAGGAAAATAGTGACTACACTGCTGAAGATATCGCATCAATTGCTAAGGATGCTAAGGTACGACACTTACTGCATAGTGCCATTGATAATGTAATGTCAAACAGGGTAATAAACTGCAAGACTGCAAAGGAGATATGGGATGCCTTGGAAACAAGATGTCAGGGAACTGATACGATGAAGAAGAACAGGAAGACAATACTCACTCAAGAGTATGAACAGTTTGCCTCAAAGGCTAATGAGTCATTGACTGATTTATATAATAGATTTGTCAAACTCTTGAATGATTTGTCACTGGTTGATAAGGAGTATGATCTTGAAGATTCAAACCTTAAATTCCTGTTGGCTCTTCCTGAAATCTGGGATTTGAAGGCAACAACAATAAGAGACAACTATAATCTTGATGAAACAACTGTTAGGAATGTATGTGCATTAGTTTGATGATATGTTTAACAAAATACTTAAGTAGAAATTTAGTGTCTGTAGCCTCAACGGATAAGATCACTTTGGCTATCCGTTGATGGTGTAGCTTTACTTAGAAATAAGTCTAGTGTTGTAGCATATTTCAGTCTCTGTATTTAAAATGTAATTCTTGGAAGTTGAGAGAAACTATGAGTCATGTTGACTACTAGATGATATGCAGATAGGAAGGCCAATTGTAAATACTTCATGCCTTGTAATTTTGTATAAGTGAAGTGGTATCAACGGATGACTTAAAGAGACCTTCAACGGATAAGAAGCTAAGCTTCAACGGATGTCTCTAAAGCTTCAACGGATAAAGTCATCAACGGACAACATCCTTCAACGGATAAGTGCATCAACGGATGAAAGCTTCAACGGATGTTCTGATGATTAGCCGTTGATAAGGGGTAGTTGTACGTACAAACAGAGGCACATGGGTTGATAGAGACAACTGAGATGTGGTAGCCGAATTTCAGGAACAACAGAAAAAGCAGTCGTTCTTCTTTAGTACAAAGATGCAATAGTCAACAAAGTACTGGAGTGAACAGGAAAAGAAGCAAGTGAAGAACTTATTTTATTACTGTATTTTATATTGTTCTTAACTTGTACACTTGGTAATATATAAACCAAGTAGAAGCTAGTAATTAGATGTGAGATTTTCCAGAGCTGTTTAGAAAAATATTGAGAGAAAATTCATCTAGTTTGTACTAGGATGCAGCTGTGATCAACATTGTTTAATCACAGATTTTCTAAAATACCATCTCTGGTGGAACAACGAATCCACCAGAAAAGTTTTTAAGTTCTGTTGTGTTCTTTACATTTGTGCTTGAATTTATATCTGTCTGTATTAGCTTAAAGCAATTCACACACTTGTTGTTCTTGAACACACAACTTTCATAAACTGCTCAAAACTTGAAAAAGTTTTGAGATTTACATTCAACCCCCCTTCTGTAAATCTCATTGTTAGTCCACTAGGAATAACAATTGGTATCAGAGCGGGCTCTTGACATACAAAGAGTTTAAAGATCTTGGAATCTAACAAAGATGAGTAAGAAGGATATTGGAGTAAAGATCCCAGTTCTTGACAAAGACAGTTATCACCATTGGAAGGTGAAAATGCACCTTCATCTACTCTCCCAAGATGAAGGTTATGTAAACTGCATTGAGAATGGTCCTCACATTCCCCACAAAGTAGCAACAGTTGCTACAGCCACAGTTGCTGTTGGTCAATCCATTCCAAAACCTAGAGCAGAATGGACAATGGAAGACACAGAAGAAGTCCACAAGGATAAGAAGGCTATGAACATTTTGTTTAATGGTCTTAACATGGATATGTTTGATAATGTGATAAATTGCACAACTGCCAAAGAGGTTTGGGACACAGTTCAACTACTGTGTGAAGGTACAGAACAAGTGAAAGAAAATAAAATGCAGCTTCTCATTCAACAGTATGAATACTTTCATTTTGAAGAAAATGAATCTTTAAATGAAACATTCAATAGGTTCCAAAAGCTGTTGAATGGACTGAAGCTGTATGGAAGAGTGTACCAGGTGAAGGATTCAAATCTTAAATTTTTAAGATCCTTGCCAAAGGAATGGAAACCCATGACTGTCTCCTTAAGAAACTCTCAAGATTATAAGGACTTCACTCTTGAAAGATTGTATGGAATCTTGAAGACTTATGAACTAGAGCTGGAACATGATGAGGTATTGGAGAAGGGGAGAAAGAAAGGAAGTTCAGTTGCATTGGTAGCTGAAGATGAGAGGAAATGCAGACAAGAAACTGCAAGATCTACATCAAACTCCAAAGATGGTATAAGAAATCAGGAATCAAGCAAGGGGAAGGAGCAAGTTGCTGAAAATGAAGACAACTCCAGCCAAGATGACTCAGATGGTATTGATGAGCATCTTGCATTTCTGTCCAGAAGATTTGCAAAGATGAAATTCAAGAAAAACACTAGAGCCACTAAACCTCACAAAAACACTGTGGACAAATCCAAGTTCAAGTGTTTCAATTGTGGTATAAGTGGACACTTTGCAGGTGAGTGCAGAAAGCCAACTTCTGAAAAGAAGAAATTTGAACAAGTAGATTACAAAAAGAAATATTTTGATCTGCTCAAGCAGAAGGAGAGGGCTTTCATTACTCAAGAAAAGGACTGGGCAGCTAATGGAGATGAAGAGGATGAAGATGTGGAGTATGTCAACCTTGCTCTCATGGCTGATTCTGAAGAAAATGAAGTTAGTTCATCAAGCAATCAGGTAATCACTACTGACTTAACACAGCTTACTAAAGAAGAGTGCAATGATGCTTTTAATGACATGTCTACTGAATTGTATCATTTGCGTGTGTCTCTTAAATCTCTTGCTAAAGAAAATAGTAGGATTAAAGAGAACAATCTGTTTTTAAGTAATAGAAATGCTTTGTTAGAAGATAAGATGATTGACCTAGAGAAAACTAAGTTGCATTGTATATCTGATGAAAATGAACTAGCTGAATCTGTTAAGAAAGTAGAAATACTTTCCAATCAATTAGAGAAAGAGCAAGAGGTGATTAAAGCCTGGAAGACATCTAGGGATGTAAGTGCTCAAATTGCTAAGGTCCAAGGAATTGAATCATTCTGTGAAACTGCCTGGGATAAAAATAAAAAGAAACTGGAATTAATTGATGGGCTGTCAACGGATGTGGAATCAACGGATGATGAAAGTTATCCGTTGAAGGAAGAAAAGGAGCATCCGTTGAAGGTTCCTCAATCAAAACAGGCAGATGTTTCTAAAAGAGAGAATCTAAAGAAACTCAACAAAAAGTTTGGTTCAACTTCAAAGAACTTTGTCAAAGAAGAAGCAAGCACATCCAAAGATGTCAGTAAGGTGAATGTAGGGCACATGACCTTAGAACAGTTAAATAATAGGCTCAAAATGGTTGAGGATAAAAAGGAATCTAAAAGAAAATCCAACAGAAATGGGAAGGTAGGAGTTAATAAACACAACAATTACACACCTGATAGGTATGCTCCTAGAAAAAGCTGTGTGCATTGTAGTAGTGTTAATCATCTATCTGCTAATTGTAAATCCATTAAGAAGACTCCCATAACTGTACCCTCTTCTATGCCTAATATGTCTGCATCACCTCTGCATGCTATGCCTGTTATGTCTCAACAAAATCCTTATGCACATTTTGTAAGCATGCCATATTTTAACAATCCTTATCTTGCTGCATGTAGTATGCCTCAAATGCCATACAATATGCCCATGTGGAATAACATGTTTGCACAATCAATGCCTAATAATTTTACAAATGTGCTAAATGATTCTGTGACTAACCCTACACCTCAACCAACTACATCTAAGACCAAGGTTGACTCAAACTCACCTAAGTCTAAAGATGCAGGAGGAATGAAGTCTAGGAGAAAGGCTAACAAGAATGGACCCAAGGAAACTTGGGTACCAAAATCAAATTGATTGATTTTATGGTGTGCAGGGAAATGGAAGAAATCGATGGTACTTGGACAGTGGTTGTTCAAGACACATGACAGGAGATTTCTCCCTGCTCACAGAGTTCAAGGAGAGAGCTGGCCCTAGCATAACCTTTGGAGATGACAGCAAAGGGTTTACTATGGGATATGGCTTGATTTCAACAAGGAATGTCATCATTAATGAAGTTGCATTAGTTGATGGTCTCAAGCACAATTTACTGAGCATCAGTCAACTATGTGATAGAGGGAATACAGTTTCCTTCAATTCTGAAGCCTGTGTTGTCACTAGTAAGAAAGACAACAAAGTGATTCTAACTGGAGTTAGAAAAGGAAATGTGTACATAGCTGACTTCAACTCTACAGATGCAGAATCCATTACTTGTCTCTTCAGCAAAGCAAGCGCAGTTGAAAGTTGGCTATGGCACAAGAAGCTATCCCACTTGAATTTCAAGACAATGAATGATCTAGTCAAAAAGGACTTAGTCAGAGGAATCCCTCTAGTTGAATTCTCAAGGGATGGTTTGTGTGATGCTTGTCAGAAAGGCAAACAAAGGAAAGCATCATTCAAAAAGAAGCTTGAAACAACAATTGATGAACCATTACAGCTGCTACATATGGATTTGTTTGGACCAGTCAATGTATTGTCCATTGCAAGAAAAAGATATTGCTTAGTGATTGTAGATGATTTCTCAAAGTTCTCATGGGTCTATTTTCTTGGATCAAAGGATGAAGCAAGTGAAATCATTATCAATCACATCAGGCAAGTCAACAATCATCCTGACTTGAAGGTTAGAAATATCAGGAGTGACAATGGAACTGAGTTCAAGAATTTAACATTAAGGCTGTTCTGTGAAGAAAATGGAATCATACATGAGTTCTCAGCTCCAAGAACACCTCAGCAAAATGGGGTTGTTGAAAGAAAGAACAGATCTTTAATTGAAGCTGCCAGAACAATGCTTGAAGAATCAAAGTTACCAACATATTTCTGGGCTGAAGCTGTTAATTGTGCCTGCTTCACTCAGAATATTTCTTTGATCAATCAAGCTAAAGGCATGACTCCTTATCAGTTGTTCAAGAGAAGAAAACCAACTCTAAACTTTCTTCATGTCTTTGGATGTAAATGCTTTATACTGAGGAATCAATCTGACCATAAAGGGAAGTTTGATGCAAAGGCTGATCAAGGGATATTTGTTGGTTACTCAGCTGGAAAATCTTATAGGGTCTACAATCTAAGAACCAACATTGATATGGAATCTGTGCATGTTGTGTTTGATGATAAAAAGATTGATGGACTAACAGATGAGGGACATAATGAGAGACTCAAATTTGACAACATTGAGATATATTGTGATGATAGTGAAGAGGAGACTGATGGAGATGACACTTCAAAAGGGATTCAAAACATGCCCTTGGATAATGCACAAAATAATGCAATATCTGTTGAAAGACACAGTGCATCATCCGTTGAAGTACAAAATGAAGCATCCGTTGATCATAGTTCATCAACGGATAATCGATTTACATCATCAGTTGATAGAACTCCAAGTTCCCTGCAAAGGACCAACAACTCAGGGGGAGTTTCAACCAGTCAACACTCTGTCTCACATCATGACAATACTGAGGCCACCTCATCTAGAGCACATCTTCCACCACAATGGAAATGGACCAAGAATCATCCCTTTGAACTGATCATTGGTGATGCATCATCTAAAGTGCAAACAAGAAAAGCCACTCAAGATGAATGTCTGTATAGCAGTTTTCTGTCTCAGGAGGAACCTAAGAAAGTGGAAGAAGCTCTATTGGATCCAGATTGGATATTAGCTATGCAGGAAGAGCTGAACCAATTTGAGAGAAACCAAGTATGGAAGCTGGTACCCAAACCAAAGAACAAGAGTCCTATTGACACAAAGTGGGTATTCAGAAACAAGATGGATGAAAATGACATTATCATAAGGAATAAAGCCAGACTGGTTGCTAAAGGCTATTCTCAGCAAGAGGGAATAGATTTTGATGAAACATATGCTCCTGTTGCAAGACTTGAAGCCATCAGAATATTTCTAGCCCATGCAGCCCATGCCAATTTCAAAGTCTATCAAATGGATGTCAAGAGTGCATTTCTAAATGGGAAATTAGAGGAAGAAGTCTATGTAAGTCAACCTCCAGGATTTGAAGATCCAAATTTTCCAGACTATGTGTATTATCTGTTGAAAGCACTCTATGGACTGAAGCAAGCACCTAGAGCCTGGTATGAAACCTTATCAAAATTTCTTTTGGAGAATCACTTCACTAGAGGTACTGTTGATAAAACTCTCTTCTTTAGGGATGTTAATGGCTCTAGTATACTTGTTCAAATTTATGTAGACGACATAATATTTGGTTCTAAAGATGATAAACTTTGCAAAAAGTTTGCTAAGCTAATGCAAAGTAATTATGAAATGAGCCTAATGGGAGAACTAACCTATTTTCTTGGTTTACAAGTTAAACAAGTTAGTGATGGAATTTTCATTAGTCAAACTAAATATATTTATGATCTTTTAAAGAAGTTTGACTTAATGGAATGTTCATCTGCAAAAACTCCCATGGCCACTGCCACCAAACTTGAATTAAATAAGACTGAAAGATCTGTGGATATTACAAGTTATAGAGGCATGGTTGGTTCACTTTTATATTTAACTGCTAGCAGACCAGATATAATGTTTGCTACATGTCTATGTGCTAGATTCCAAGCTGATCCTAGGGAGTCTCACTTAATTGCTATCAAAAGGATTTTCAGATATCTCAAGGGTACACCAAATTTAGGTATTTGGTATCCTAGAGAATCTGGCTTTGATCTAATTGGTTATTCAGATGCAGACTATGCAGGTTGCAAAATAGATAGGAAAAGTACAACAGGCTCCTGTCAATTCCTGGGAAACAAGCTTGTATCATGGTTTAGCAAAAAGCAAAATTCAGTCTCTACTTCTACAGCTGAGGCTGAATACATTGCTGCTGGAAGTTGCTGTTCTCAAGTGTTATGGATGAGGAACCAACTCCTTGACTATGGACTTCATGTTGATAGAATTCCTATCTTTTGTGACAACACAAGTGCCATAGCCATAACAGAGAATCCTGTGCAGCACTCAAGGACCAAGCACATTGATATCAAATACCACTTCATTAGGGAGCATGTCATGAATGGTACAGTGGAACTACATTTTGTTCCAAGTGAACAACAAATTGCTGACATATTTACCAAGCCACTTGATGAATCAACATTCACAAGATTGGTAAGTGAGCTAGGTATGCTTAATTACTCTTAAAATTCATGTCTTTATTGCAATTTGAATTGAAGCCTGAAATATATTAGTTGCTAGAACAAATTTGACTTTTAACATAGTTTATTCCATCAACGGATGTTCCCTATCCGTTGAAAGTCAAAATTGCTCTATCAACGGATAGTCATTATCCGTTGAAAGACAAATACATTTCTGGAATTTCTATCCGTCAACGGATAAAACTGAAGTACCTTTCAACGGATGACAATTTGCCTTATCCGTTGAAATGTCACATCAATCGATTCAGGTGTTTAACAGCCGTTGATTCTATTCTCTTAACCGTTGATACTCGTACATACATCTGTATGTATTGGTTTTAAAGGTAGTTTTTAGAATACTTACAGTTTATTCTTAAACGGCTGAAATTCACTAACGCATATTTATTGATAAATCTTTCTTTTGTATTTTTGTTTATTAATTTGAGAAAGCACATAAGTCCTTCTGATTGTTCATTTTTACTTTACGCTTTCTTGAAATTTCAAGCATTTACCATTTTCTCTCTGCAAAAACTTCAAGTTATTCTCTGCTATTTCTACTCACAACAATGGCACCAGTCGTGAAGATTATGTCTCAATCTGGGTTCATCTATGAAAAGAACAATTTCATAGCTTTGGTAGAAAAGAATGAAGCCCACTCAGACTATCACAAAATGATGGACTTCATCAAAAACTGCAAACTTAGCTATGCAATGTTGGAAGCCCCAACAATTTTCTGTGAAGTAGTTGAGGAGATTTGGACAACTGTTGAGTTCAACTCCATGGATATGACTCTCTCCTTCACTCTCAAAGGTAAAACTCACTGTATTAACTGTGATGATTTACAAGCATGTTTTAAATTGCCTGAGAACAATGCCATGACACCACACACTGATAGTGATGTATCCAGCATGTTAGATTCCATAGGATATTCTCTTAACTCTGCTAATTTAGGGAGTATTAGAAGAAAAGGCCTTAGGAAAGAATGGAGTTTCCTTGGGGATGCCTTTATAAAGGTTTTCTCTGGGAAAATTAGTAATTTTGATGCCATAACTTCATCTCTGGTTAATATGCTCTATATGCTTGTTTCTGATAGGTATTTTAACTTTAGCAACTATGTGATGCTAGAATTAGGTACTAGATTAGGTAACAAAGCTAATAGACCTAATAACATCTATTATGCTAGATTCTTTATGTTATTGGCTAACCATGTTGCTGAAGGTTTAGTCATAATCAATGAGAATAATAAACTCAAGTGCTGGGCACAAGAGAAAAGAGTTCTTGCAGACTTGAAGAGAATGGATCTTAACAGCAGTGTGCCATTGGTATATTTACCAATCATGAATGCACCTCAGGTAGGTGAGGTAATTGCTTCTACAACCCCTACTTCTTCCAACCCCTCTATTTCTTTATCTTCTAGTGTGGCCATGAAATCTGTGATGCCCCAACAGATTTCTACCAAGGTCACCAAAACTAAACTTTCAAAATCCAAGACAAAGAAATCCACCTCTGTTGTTTCTCAAAAGACAACAGTTGTAACACCAACTATTAACCCTGAGGTGAGTGAACAGGGTGTGAGTGGTGAGGGGAGGGGTGAACATCAAAGAAACCCCCAGGATAAGGAAGGAAAGTTGAGTGCTTCCCAAGCTAGCCAAGCCACAGTTTCTCAAAAAGCTGTGGTGGTTGAAAAGGTATCTAGCACATCCCTAGTAGCATCCTCCCAAAAGGATGTTATTATTGAAAATAGTTCCAAACCAGGAACACAGAACAAACGAGGGAGGGACACTAAAGCCAAACACTCACCAACAAAAGCCTTTATTAGAAGAAAGAAGGCCAGAACCCAATCTTCTACACAGGGTACACACACTGCACAGATACATCCATCTGTATCTATGCCTTCTCAAACTCAGTTTGATGTGGCTCCAATAAATGTGGAGTCACAGCCCCATTCTCTCACAATAATCACACATCAATCACCAAACACTTCATCACCATCTCTGGATGTGGATATGTTATTCCCATCAATTCCTGATTCTCCCTCTTTACAACTCAGGGAGGAGCCCCACTCAAATACAGGTGATCATCATCTCTTAGATGATTTGTTGGATCACCCGCAAATTCTTTCAGATATAATTGAAGGATCTGTGTCACCACATCTCAAATCAATCTACACAGATTCAACAGTTATATCACTTTCAATTTCAACTTCTTTTCCTTCTTCAACGGATATCACTCATCCGTTGACAAGTGGTTGCTCTTCAACGGATAAGCTTAACAGCAGTTATCCGTTGATAACATCAGTTTCACCTTCAACGGATATTCCACATCCGTTGATAGTGTCTCCACACATAACTGAATCAATTCCAAGTGAAGAAGACATGAATACTGTGCAATCACTCTTAGGATTGAGGGAAGGGAGTGAAAATTTGAGTGAGAGGCTGGGTTGCTCCCAGGCAAAAGGAGAGATTGAGAGCTCAAAAATGCATGCTATTTCTTCCAGCATGGCAAAAGTAAGTGAGAGGAGTACCACCTTAGTAGGTGAAGGTGAGGGAGTGAGATGTGTGAGCCAGGGGGAGCCCCTGATGCAAGAACATAGAGAAAAAGAGAGAAAAGCAGGTACAGTAGATACAAGGGTGGAACCAGCCATTGCTAATGAGTCAATGATTGTGGATGATGCTGACAAGGAAAGACAATTTCAGCAACATTACAAAGCTGTAATTGATAACATTTCCTTGGATGCTGACACTTTTACTCATCCTGTAACAGCCTATCAACTGTTGGCTGCTTAGGGCAATGAGGAGGCAGAAAAGTCACTAAATCTAGTGCACACAACAGAATCTCTTCTAAGGGATAAAGCTGCCATTAACAAAATGCCTTCTACAGCTGGTGAGCCATCTGAGGAATTTGGAGCAAATTCTGATGATGATGACTCTATTTCTTTTAATGGAAGCATGAACTTAGGGGGAGATGAAGGCCCTAGTTCAATTCCAAAACTACCTGAATGGGCCTTGACTAAGGAGTATAGATCAGGGGAATTCAATGTCTCTTTAGTCAAACAAATCAACACTATTCAACAGGCCATTCAGAATACTTCACATGCAAGTATCAAGGCTATCCTTCAAGCTCACCTGGACTCACTGCATCTCATGAAGCTGCAGCAAGTGAAGCAGAATCTGAGTATAGATGATCTCAGGAAGGATATTGCTGACTTGAAAAGCTATACTTCAGAAAAATTGGATTCAGTCATGCCTTATGGTACATTGCAGGACTTGATCTTGAGATTGAAGAAAGAATCTGTTACTGAAAAACGGTTGGCCAAGTTAGAAGACAGAGTTCAAGTTATTGAAGATTCTGTGGCCACCATTCTTCACAATCAACAATCTCAAACCAATCTCCTAATGCAGCTGGCAAAAGCACAAGGCTTGACCCCTCTCCTTGATGATAACAAAAAGGGGGAGAGTAAAAGGGAAGGGGAAGGAGAGCCATCTACAAAAGTCAACATATCTAAAGTGCTAGTTCCTGCCATCACTACTTCTCCAACAATCATTCAAATCAAGGGCAAGCCTGATGGAATTGATTTGATTCAGCTAGCAGCAGCTGAAATTCAAGTGAAAGAGCAAAGGAGGAGAATTGATGAAAGGTTGCAACTGTTGTTTGGTTCTACACAAGACAAATCAACATCTGTGAAATACAGCACAAAAATTGAACCAATCAACATGGAGCTCATGCCAGTAGGGAGTCATAAGGATGGAGAAGCTTCTTCCAAAGAACTACAAGCTATAATTCTCAAGCCCAATGAAAGATCCAATAAGGACTCAACAAAGAATCCTTTAAAAGAAGTGGACTTTCCTCCTCCAAAAGCTGATGAGAACAAGATTTTAGGCAGGAGTATTGCTTATCTCAAAAAGTCCATGGATGAGGCTGTAAGGAGAAATAGAGCTATTATCATTAGAGAGGGAAAGAGCATATGTGTGATGCAAGGACATCCCAAATTCTCAATAGCCAAGAAGGAAGAAGCCAAGCAATTACAGGCTGACAAAAGAGCACAAGCAAAGCTTGAACAACAGCTGAAGTCAAGTCTAGTTGAAAAAGAAAAAGGGATTGAAGTCAGGGGTGAAGACAAGACTACAAACCTAGATGAGGTTTTAGGGAGTATATTTGGTGAGAGTGTGGAAGAAAGAGAGGAATGGCAGAAGGGAAACAGAAGAAAGGCCAAGGCACATAGAAGGAGTAGAGATAACACTGAAGTAACCAAATCTATATCTAAACCACTACCTTCCATACCTGAACCCCTTGTTGCTGATCCCACAATAAACATCCATGGTGAACCAATCATTCCAAAAGAGGAACCTATTGATTGGGACACTATCAAAATGCCTACCTTTCTAACCACTCTTCCACTACCAAAGAAACAGAAAAGAAAACCAAAATCTACACCTCCCATAACTTCTAAGAAATTCACTCAAAAACAGAAACCTAAGCCTAAATCACCCATTTCTAAAGATGATTATGTTCACATCTGTGACATAAAAGAAATTTCAGACATTGAACTCTATCTGGATGAGCTGGAGGATGTAAGGGGAATAGCTGCCTACAAACAGCTACCAGAGAGATTAGTGTTCAGATATAAAGGAGCTGGGGAAAGAACATGGCCTCTCCACAGGATTCTGGATGAAGGCTACTCTACCTTGATTAGAGTCTTTTCAGCTATACAAAAGGATTCTGGCTTTACCAGAACTGCCAAGACTGAAATTCTCAACAAGATAGCCAATATAAGGAAAACTTGGAGGGAGCCCAATGCTTTACCCAGGACTTTACTCATTCAAGAAAGGGAAATGAAAATTCACAAATCACCTCATTGGTTGATGGAATTTAGAGATGATAAAGGAGTCAGAAGATTTTTCAGACTTGAAGACCAACTCAAGATTGCCAGCAATGAAACTCTCAAAGAAATGCAATCTAAGTTGGATGTCAGTGTTGAAGATGAAGCTGAATTCTTCAGACAACTCCAACTCCAAATTGAGGAAAATGACAAAAGGCTAGGAAAGAAAACCAGGGAACAAAGAAGAAAAAGATGATTTGCTCAGACTAAAGGAGTGTCCTTGGAAACACTGTAAATCTTCAATTACCTCCTAGTACATACACTTTTGCAGCATTTTTAAATTTCTACTTAGTTTCAATTCATATATCTGTTAAGTGTTTTGTTATCATCAAGTTAACCCTGAATTTATGCCTACAATTCTTATAGACATAAATAGGGGGAGATTGTTAGGAATGTATGTGCATTAGTTTGATGATATGTTTAACAAAATACTTAAGTAGAAATTTAGTGTCTGTAGCCTCAACGGATAAGATCACTTTGGCTATCCGTTGATGGTGTAGCTTTACTTAGAAATAAGTCTAGTGTTGTAGCATATTTCAGTCTCTGTATTTAAAATGTAATTCTTGGAAGTTGAGAGAAACTATGAGTCATGTTGACTACTAGATGATATGCAGATAGGAAGGCCAATTGTAAATACTTCATGCCTTGTAATTTTGTATAAGTGAAGTGGTATCAACGGATGACTTAAAGACCTTCAACGGATAAGAAGCTAAGCTTCAACGGATGTCTCTAAAGCTTCAACGGATAAAGTCATCAACGGACAACATCCTTCAACGGATAAGTGCATCAACGGATGAAAGCTTCAACGGATGTTCTGATGATTAGCCGTTGATAAGGGGTAGTTGTACGTACAAACAGAGGCACATGGGTTGATAGAGACAACTGAGATGTGGTAGCCGAATTTCAGGAACAACAGAAAAAGCAGCCGTTCTTCTTTAGTACAAAGATGCAATAGTCAACAAAGTACTGGAGTGAACAGGAAAAGAAGCAAGTGAAGAACTTATTTTATTACTGTATTTTATATTGTTCTTAACTTGTACACTTGGTAATATATAAACCAAGTAGAAGCTAGTAATTAGATGTGAGATTTTCCAGAGCTGTTTAGAAAAATATTGAGAGAAAATTCATCTAGTTTGTACTAGGATGCAGCTGTGATCAACATTGTTTAATCACAGATTTTCTAAAATACCATCTCTGGTGGAACAACGAATCCACCAGAAAAGTTTTTAAGTTCTGTTGTGTTCTTTACATTTGTGCTTGAATTTATATCTGTCTGTATTAGCTTAAAGCAATTCACACACTTGTTGTTCTTGAACACACAACTTTCATAAACTGCTCAAAACTTGAAAAAGTTTTGAGATTTACATTCAACCCCCCTTCTGTAAATCTCATTGTTAGTCCACTAGGAATAACAACAACTCTTGATGAAATTTATGGGATGCTCAAGACTCATGAACTTGAGATGGAACAGAGAAGCAAGAGGAAAGGAGGAAAGTCAAGGATAATTGCTCTTAAGGCTGAAGAAAAATCCCCCAAGGCAGCTACCTCAAGGAAAGGCAAGGGTAAAGCTCTCTTCACAAAGTCTGATACTGAGTCATCAAGTTCTGAAAGTGATGATGACTCAGAATCTGAAAGCTTGCCTGAGACGGATGCTGACGAAGAGATGATGAAGCTGTGTGCTCTTATGATGAAAGGAATCACAAAGATTGCATACAGGAAGTTCAGGAAGGGAAAGAAGTTTTCCAGGAAAGGCGCAAGTTCTGATAAGAAGAATTTCAGAAAATTTGAGGGCAGAGGAGGAAAGTCTGACATAGGAGATTATACAAATGTCAAATGCTACAACTGTGGTGAGAAATGCCACATATCTCCTGATTGCAAGAAAGTGAAGAGTGACAAAGGCAAGGCTCTTGTCACAAAGAACAAAAGCTGGACAGACACCTCAGATTCTGAAAGTGAGGAAAATTATGCCTTGATGGCAAATGCTGATATGGCAAGTGCTGAAAGCAGTTCTGAAGCTGCTGAGTTAAAGGTACCTCAAACTACTTATGTCTTTCATACTGATGATATTAATGAGTGGAGAAGATATCTTAAAACCATGTTCATTAGCTATAGAGATCAAACTTTAACATGTGAAAGATTAACTTCTGAAAATCTTGTTTGCAAAAAGAGGAATGATTATTTAGAAAAAGAGTTAGTCATGTTCCATCAAACTCAGAAAGATAGAGATGATGCTTTCTATGTTAGAGATGAAGTGCTTGAAATGAATGAATCTCTAAAAGCTGAGTTAGAAAAGGAAAGAGAGATTATTAAGACTTGGACTAACTCTGGCAGAACAACTCAGAATTTGTTAAGTAGTGAAAACTGGAAAGAGGGCTTAGGTTATGGAGAGGATAAGAATGATAAAGGAACTGTAAATATTAAGCCTATAGTTGTTAAACAAAAGCCAAAGTTAAAACCTGTTAAGTTTGTAGCTGTAAAATCTGATACTGAGAAATCAGAAGTTAAAAAGGAATTAACTTCTGACAAACTAAAACAGGAAAAGACGACTGAAGTAAACGTAGGCTTAATGACAAAAAAACAGCTTAAGCATAAGCTGAAAGATGTTAAGAATGCAAACAAGGTAAAATCACCTAGGAAAAATAGGAATGGAAAGGAAGGTGTGAATAAAAGCAATGATTATAAGTCTGTTCCTGATGCTCCTAGAAAAACATGTCATAACTGTGGAAGTTCTAATCATCTGGCTTCTTTTTACAGGAAAAATAAGAATATAAACTCCTTACCCTCAAAGTCAGGAGTTAAGAGTCAGTCTGTTAGATATAAGCCACAAAATCCTTGTTTTCATTGTGGTAGTTTATGGCATTCCATTTATACTTGTAAGGAATATCATAGTCTATACTATGATTATTATCAAATAAAACCTTCTTTAAAGAAAGTTAGCATTGTTCCTTCTAGTGTAAGTTCTGATTCAAAGTCTGATAATGTAAATTCTGATAAGAAAAATGTTAACATAAACTCTGATGCTAAATCCGCTGCAAAAGTTAACAAACTTAATAAGGCCAAAGGATCCAAGCAAGTCTGGGTCCTTAAAACTAATCATTAGTGGTCTTTGTGATTGCAGGGCAACATGAAAAATATCCTAGTTCTGGACAGTGGATGTTCAGGACATATGACTGGAAATAAAGCCCTGCTATCAGACTTTATGGAGAAGGTTGTCCCAAGTGTTTCTTATGGAGATGGCAACATTGGAAAAACATTGGGATATGGCAATATCAATCTCGGGAATGTCATCATTAAAGAAGTAGCTCTGGTCTCAGGACTTAAACACAATCTGATGAGTGTCAGTCAAATCTGTGACAGAGGTTATCATGTGGATTTCTTTGAAGAACACTGTGAAGTTGTAAGTAAATCTACAGGCAAAGTTATTCTGAAAGGATACAGGCATGGTAACATTTATGAAGCCAAGCTTTCAACAAGTACTGATGGTTCTGCAATCTGTCTGATGAGTAGAGCATCAATTGAAGAAAGCTGGAATTGGCACAAGAAACTCTCTCATTTAAATTTCAACAATATAAATGAACTAGTCAAGAAAGATCTTGTGAGAGGATTGCCAAAGTCAGTATTTGCTCCTGATGGCCTTTGTGATTCTTGTCAGAAGGATAAACAAAGGAAATCCTCATTCAAGAGCAAGACTGAATCATCAATTCTTGAGACTTATCACCTTCTACATGTTGATCTATTTGGTCCAGTAAATGTCATGTCCATTGCAAAGAAGAAATATGATATGGTCATAGTGGATGAGTTCACCAGATACACATGGGTGTATTTCTTGCACACAAAAAGTGAAACTGCATCTATCTTGATTGATCATGTCAGGCAACTGGATAAATTGGTCAAAGATTCTGTGAAAATAATAAGAAGTTATAATGGTACTGAGTTCAAGAATTTGATAATGGAAGAGTTCTGCAAAAACCATGGAATCAAGCAAGAATTTTCTACTCCTGGAACTCCACAGCAAAATGGAGTTGTTGAAAGAAAGAATAGAACTCTCATTGAAGCTGCACGTACAATGCTTGATGAAGCAAAGTTTCCAACCTATTTCTGGGCTGAAGCTGTGCAGACTGCTTGTTTTACTCAGAATGCAACACTAATTAACAAGCATGGAAAGACACCATATGAGATGGTAAAGAAAAAGAAGCCAAATCTGAAGTATTTTCACGTATTTGGATGCAAGTATTTTGTTCTTAAGACTCATCCTGAACAGCTATCCAAATTTGATCTAAAAGCTGATGAAGGAATCTTTGTTGGATATCCACTTTCCACAAAAGCCTTCAGAGTGTATAACTTGAGAACAAGAGTGGTCATGGAATCTATCAATGTCTCTTTTGATGATAAGAAGATTACTGGACTTGAAGATTTTATTGATCATGAACAGCTGAGATTTGAAAATGAAGACTTAAATTCTGATACTGAAAATCCTGACAGTCTAAATCCTGATACTGCAAACTCTGATGGATTAAACTCTGATGTTATTAAAACTGTGGTGACTACGCCAAAGGAAGATGCACCTATGCAGGGGGGGCATACTCAAGATACAACCACATCTCAAGAAGCATCAGAACATACATCTGCCTCTTCAAGTTCTGATTCGTCAAGTTCTGATAAGCCAAGTTCTGATAGTTCTGAAAACTTAAATTCTGAAGGATCCAACTCAGAGAGCATAGTTTCAGGGGGAGCATCAGAAAATGTTGATGAAGATAGCATGGATCATGGGGGAGCATCCAGTTCTAGAGAAAACCTTCCATCTGCAAGGAAGTGGACTAAATCACATACAGCTGACTTAATTATTGGAAATCCTGATGCAGGTGTCAGAACTAGAACAACTACTTCAAGTGAATGTCTTTACAATTCTTTTCTTTCTCAGACTAAACCAAAAAAAGTGGAAGAAGCTCTTCAAGATGCTGATTGGGTGCAAGCAATGCATGAAGAGTTAAATGAATTTGAAAGAAACAAAGTCTGGACCCTAGTGCCAAGGCCAAAGAACAGATCTGTTTTTGGTACAAAGTGGGTATTCAGAAACAAAACTGATAGTGATGGCATAATTACAAGGAATACGGCAAGGTTGATTGTAAAAGGATATTCTCAACATGAGGGAATTGATTATGATGAAACATTTGTACCAGTTGCTAGATTTAAAGCCATAAGGATATTTTTGGCTTATGTTGCTCACGAAAAGTTTACTGTCTTTCAAATGGATGTGAAAAGTGATTTTCTCAATGGAGAATTGGAGGAAGTATATGTTGAACAACCTCCAGGCTTTGTAGATCCCAAATATCCTAATCATGTCTACAGGCTTGATAAAACACTTTATGGCCTTAAGCAAGCTCCAAGAGCATGGTATAAGACTTTAGCTCAATTTCTTCTGGAAAGTGGATTTAACAGAGGAACTATAGACAAAACATTGTTCTACCTCAACCATGGAAAGAACTTACTTCTGGTCCAGATATATGTTGATGATATCATCTTTGGTTCTACAAATGACAGACTTTGCACGAAGTTTGCCAAACTGATGCAGTCAAGATATCAAATGATTATGATGGGGTAACTTAGCTATTTTCTGGGCCTTCAAGTCAATCAGAATGAAGAAGGCACTTTTATTTGTCAAACCAAGTACACCAGAAATTTGCTGAAGAAATTTGGAATGCAAGATTGTTCAAGTGCATCCACTCTCATGGCCACTGCAACAAAACTAGATAAGGATACTGGTAAATCAGTAGATATTACTGATTACAGAGGTATGATTGGCTCTCTACTCTATCTAACTGCTAGTAGACCTGATATCATGTATGCTACCTGTCTTTGTGCAAGATTTCAAGCAGATCCAAGAGAACCTCACTTAACAGCTATGAAAAGAATTTTCAAATATCTTAAGGGAACATCTGATCTGGGATTGTGGTATTCCAGAGAATCAGATTTTAAACTAATAGGTTACTCAGATGCAGATTTTGCAGGTTGCAAAATTGACAGGAAAAGCACAAGTGGAAGCTGCCAATTTCTTGGAGGCAGATTGGTTTCTTGGTTTAACAAGAAACAAAAGTCGATTTCCACATCAACTGCAGAAGCAGAGTACATTGCTGCAGGAAGCTGTTGTGCACAGATTCTTTGGATGAAGAATCAGTTACTGGATTATGGGTTAACATATTTTAAAATCCCTATATACTGTGATAATCAAAGTGCTATTGCTATGACAGGTAATCCAGTTCAACACTCAATGACAAAGCACATTAGCATTATGTACCACTTCATAAGGGAACATGTGGATGAAGGTACAGTTGAATTACATTTTGTTCCAACAGATCAACAACTAGCAGATATCTTCACAAAACCACTGTGTGAAGCTACTTTTACAAGATTGGTAAATGAACTTGGAATGGTTTCAGGTTCTTTCTCTAAATCTGCTTAGTTTTTGTTCTGATGCATCAGACTTTATGATCAGTATTTACAGAAATTACTCTCTTTGTGTATTCTGTGCTTAATTGAAAATTGCCTAAGTACTGATTGTTGTCTGATGTGTATTTCTAAACTCTGATAGTGATATGACTGTTTATGTGCCTATTCGATCCTATGAGGATAACTGTGCTAGATGCTGACCTAGTAGTCTTTAACATACTAGAGATCCCATGTTAGCAGTAATTATTTATGTGGAAATCTATTGACACAAGCAAATTCTGATATTGAGCTTAGTCACGTTTATTTTGTCTATCTTATTACTAAGTCAAAAACTAGAATAATGCTTCTCATCTGTTAAGTTCCGATGTTAGTAAATCTGATGAATGTACTAAGTGCTGATAAACCTCACTCATCAAAAGAAAAAGTAAATGAAAAAGAAATAAAAATCAGGTACTTCTTTGAGGTCTAGAGTAAAAATGTGGAAGGGACGACCCAAGTGCATTGCTGGTATTAAGTAATATGCATCAGAAAAGCAAATAATTATTTTTCTTGGTGACTTTTCACACTCTATGATTACTGGAGAAATACTCTGTTAATAGCATAAATTCTGATAAGCAGTCGTGACTCACTTACACTGAGAAGCCACTGTAAAATGGAATTTCAAAAGATGCATAAAATAAGCACAAAACAGTTGAGGTGGACTCATGCATGAACTCATTCAATAGTAGGCTTCAGAATAATGACAGATTTTAAGTACAGTTTTAGTTATGCCTTATTTCTAAGATGTACTGAAGTGAATCAGACCTTACTCTTTGTCTGATATTTAGCTTAATGCACACACTAACACTCCATATGAATAATGAAAATTACTGTGGCGTTCAATGGTGTTTTAGACGAATAGTTTATGTGTCAGATTGCATAAATTCTGAGGACAAGTTCTGATGGAAGTTCTGATAAATAAGTCCTGAATACCCGAAATCAGAATTTGTGTGCAGAATCACAAAGATAGGCATTCATTTTTCGAGTTAAGAAATCATGTTCTGATGACTTTTAAGTTCTGATATAAGTCTAAGTTCTGATATTAAATTCTGATCCTTTACTTGGCTTATTTGTGGTTACAATCTGAAACAGTCTCCTTTTCAATCAGAATATGTTTGGGTGGAATATTAACAGTCAATCTAATTAGGGTTAGTAGAACACGTACATGCACAGTAATTTTTTTTACTTGTTTGTTGTGCGCATTAAACCCTGTTTTACTTTTCCAATGACTGTTTTTCTTCTTCCCAGTCTAGGGAGACGAGGTAGAATTATTTCTACCTGTCAGCATTAAATTTCCTTGCGTCTCCTGTCATTCTCTTGCCTATATAAACCAACACCTCAAATCAACCTACACATCATTTCTTTTCTCACACACTCACTCTCCTTTCCTTCATATCAACACAAACATGGTCAACTACAATATGTTTTTGAACTATGAGACCTTCAACATGGAGCTGAGCTGTGAGGATTGGCAGCAGGAATGGCACGTAACTGTCATTCCTGATGAGATTTGGGACTCGGTTCCCCAGGAGGTTCTCACACACCTCCTGTTCTTTTACATGGACTACCATCGCTATCTGGAGCGATTGGAAGAAGAAAGGCTGGAAGCTCTCCGCCAACAAGAACGAATCATTCGACTCGCTATTCTTTTTGTAGAGAGTCGGAAGAAGAAATAATTTGTTTTCTTCTTCCTGTTTTTCTTCATCGTCAGCTTTGTCCGGCTTCTTAGCCAAGGACAAAAGCTGTTGATGTTAGGTTTAGAAGCTTATGACAATCTTGTAATGCTCTGATGTAATTTCAATTTCATGGATGTATTCTCTTAATATTTTAATGGAATTTCTTATTTTTGCAAGATTCTGTTTCTAAGATGTTTGCAATTTTACTGCACTGTTAAATCCTGATATATCCATATTCTGATGACCATTTTTAATTTTTTTATTTAAATTAAGTTCTGATTTTCAAATATCAGTACCTGTTTACTTGATTTATTTATTTTGGTCATTCTCACACTTGATTTTTTTTTCGGAATATTGATTTTGCAGCAAAATTAATTAAATAAGTGGGAACAGTTTAAATTTTGAATTAAAACTGACTTACCTCAATTAATGGGATTACTGGGTAAGTGGAACGGTTTTTCCTTGAAAAACTGAATGTGATAAGTAATGATTACTGTTTTCTCGTGCCCATTAACTATTCATTATTGCTGCATGTCTGACAGGTGTCCAACAGTTATTTTTTTTACCAAGTATAAGTAAGAGAGAGAGAAGATTAGACAATCTTTTATTTACTTTTACAGTTTATCTCTCTTTCTTTGTTTTTACTCTCTCTCATCTCCTGACGTTGGTTTTTCATACAGACATTTTATCAAACACCTTACAGGCAATCTTAATTTTCAATTTTTCTCATGGCACCTAAGGATTTGATCATCGATCGAGCCAGGTTCATTCCCAACAACTATGCTGCAATTCTAAATCATGATGAAGCTCCGTCTGAGTTACATTTTGTGCAAGATCTTCTTGCACACAGTGAAATTGGGTATGCATTGACCCAGTCTTCCGTCTTTTCAAGCCAACAAGTTCTGACGTTTTGGCGGACTGGGCATTTTGATAATGGTGGTGCAACTGGTACTCCCAGTATTATTTTTGAAGTCAATGATGATGTGCATGTGGTAACTCCTGGAACAGTTCGAAAGGCCTTACATTTACCAGAAGGCTGCATTTTCTCAACACCGGAGGAACCATTACTACAACAGCTCATGGCCAGTTTGGGGTATGAGAGGAGTTTGGCTAAGCTTGGACAGTTGAAACGAGCACACATCAGAAAAGAATGGAGCTTCTTCTTCGACTCCATCACTAAAGTCTTCGGGAATAAGTGTTCTAACTTTGATGTCATTCCTATAATGAGTCAGCACATCGGGTATGCTATTATTAATCAAACTCATTTTGATTTTGCAAGTGCTGTGATAGGTTTTATTGGGGATAGGATGACAGAGGATAGGAATGTTGTCTATTTTGCTAGATTTTGTCAGCTTATATATAATTTATGTTGTGCTGATGAACCCCAACCTACCACTGACTTATACCCACCCTTTAAAATTGCTAAACGAGCTTTTAATGACTTGGTAAATGCTGACCTTAAAAAAACGGTGGTTAGACCTTTACAGATCCCTCAGTCTGTAAAACAGATCCTGGTAAATGCTGATCCTCAAACCTATAGATCTGTTTATCCTGATGTACAACCTACCACCACATCTCAAACACCACACCAACCATCAGAACAAACCGTAGATACATCTATACCTCAACTCTCCCTCAGAACATATCTTAAAATATATCTCACACCTTCACAGACAACTAACCCTTCATCCTCAGCACCTACTGTGAAGCCTTCATCTTCCAAGCCCAAGAGGACAAAGACTGTTCCTCAGATACCACAGAAGAGAAGGAGGATTGTTCTGAGAGATGAGTCTGATAGCGAGGAACATGTTTCTGCATTAGAACCTGTTGTTACAGAAGCTGAGAAGGTTCCTTTTCAGAAGGATTCTGGAATTGGGGGATCTAAGCTTCTCAAAAGGCTTAGAAGAATGACTTCTGTTGAACCTCCCAAGGAATCCCCACCTTCAAAGAGATACAAGAAACAGAGAGTTAAAAGGCCAGCTTCAGATGATGAGGAAGCAGCAGCTAAGGAAGGAAATCAGGAATCTCTGATCTCAAAAGAACCAGAATTTGCTGAAGCTACTGCATCTCCTTCTTCATTGTCTCCAACTCAGGAAGCTGTTACAGACAAGGCAAACACACCATCTGTGTCTCCTGTACATGAAACTGTATCTCCTGTAGACCCAGGCACAAGTGCTGAAATTGATATTCAAAACCTGGTTGTGCCTGAGGTTCTCTACTTAGAAGCTCCAACAACAATTAATCCATCAACAACACCTGTTACTGATGCTACTCAAACTCCAGAATTGTTTACTACACCTTCTCTGCATCTAGATGTTGATGATCAGAATATAGGTGAGCATCATGATATGGCTGTTGATCAGAACTTGGAAACAGATCAGCACTTAGATGATGATGCTGAAGCCTCGATTGCTTCTCATACTGTTGTTTTATCAGAAGATACTGATTCTGTAAGTTCTGATGCTGCAAATGCTGATGATACTGGTGATGCTGCTCCAAATGCAGATGCTGATGAAGCTGGTCCTTCAGGACATGCACCTCCACAAACTGTTTCTAAATCTGAACTAGTCAAGAAGTTTGTACGAGGAGAAGCACCAGTACCTTGGAGTGAAACTCCTAGAGGACAGGAGTGGACTAAAGAATGGAACTCAGTTACCTTTGTTCCATCTGAAAAGATTCTTGCTGAGCACTTGGCAAAAGCTGATGAAATGTTAATTAATGATGATTTCAAGACACAGCTTCGAGTCACTTCATTGAGTACTAGACATCTGCAAGGTCTCCATTCAACAACTCATGCAGAGTTACGTCAAGTTAAGGAAGAATTGCTCAAGCAAGATATGACTAGGAAACTTGATAAGAAAAAATTCTTCCAACCTACCTTTGACAGAGTTGCTTACATTGAGAAGACCCAAGAGAAGCAACAGTCTCAGATTGATGATATTTTGAAACATCAAGCTTCTCAGCAATCTCAACTCGATGAAATCCAAGCCTCAGTGGAATTGCTTGTCTCTCTTCTCTTACCTGCTGATGCCAAAAAGGGGGAGAAAGTAATTAAGTCCAAATACAAAACTGATCAGACACTGAAGGGGAAGGATGATGAAAAAGATGACCAGGGAAACTCTGGAATGGGTGGAGGTCATGGTCAAGGTAGAAGTTTTTCATCAAGAAGAGCTGAAATTACAAGTCACAGGACAAGTTCTGATGCTGGAAAAAGAATTACTTCTGCTACTGGTAAAAGGATAAGTTCTGATGAACTTTTGGATCTTGATGAAGAATTATCAAGACAGTTATTTTTAAAGGAGAATCCAGGAATGGACTTGGAAAGTTTGATGGAAGAAGAAGCTAGACTTAAGTCAGAAAAAGTCAAATCTAAATCTGAAGCTTCTGTTGGTAAAAAGAAACTTCCAAAAGTCAAAGGCATTGTGATAAAGGAAAGAACAAATCCTGAAGCAACCAAGACTAAATCACAATTGCAGATAGATCCAAGGTCCAAGGGCAAAGAGAAAGTTGGTGAACCTATCAAGGTTTATGTGCCTCCTGTGAATGAAGAAATTATTGTTGAAGATGATGATCTTGCTCTGACTTCAAGAAAAATTTCTAAGACAACCTTTGACATGACTCAAGTTATTCAGGGTAAAGATAGAGTTAGTTCTGATATCTCAAAGAAGCAAGTAACCTCTGACATAGCTCAAGTTAACTTGATATCAGAAGAGAAATCAAAGGAAACCTCTGACATTGCTCATGTTAAACCTTCAAAGATACTCCTACCAGGATTCACCAAAGCCAAACAGACTCAACCTTTGAAGACTGCTGCAAGTGGTTTTGAATCAAGAGTGGTTACTGGAAAGGAAGCAAGAGATAAAACTGGATTGGGAAGTGCTGATGAAAGAAGAATACAGAACACAACCAATGATCCAACTTCCTTAAGTGAACCAGGTATTGGAGCAACTCCTGAAAGATTGAATCAACTAGAATCTATACAGATGGTTTACCATACCTACTTGAAAGAACACATCTTGTTGTACTTCATGACAGATGGTAGAGTTTATCATATAAGGGAAAATGCCATTCCACTGAAGTATTATGAAGAACTGGAACATGTATTATTCTTACTTCAAGTGAATGACAAAATAACAGAAAGTGCTGCAAACTATTTGAAGAGTCAAATTCAAAGACAGAAAAGGCTTTATTCTGTTAAATCTGACATCACATATCTTCCAAAGTACAGAGATCACAAGGGTGATATTGTTGAGGTGAAGCCTAACTCTGCTAAGATTATAACTACCTTTCTGGGTTACAAGGCTGTGGAATTCAATCCTGAGTCTGACAAGGCGTATTTGATCAGACTGGATCAGGACATAAAGAAAGCTAAAATTAATGATCTCAGGGCTGCAATCTTTCAAACTGGTGAAGATTCTGCAGAACTTAAAGATGCTAAAAGGAGGATGATTGATGAACTCAGATATGCTGAGAGATGTTTGTTAAAGAACTATCTCAGAACAACTCCTGACATCAGAGAGATCAGAAGATGAAGCCAAGTCAAGATCTACAACTGCTCAAATTCTGATATGTATACAGACTGAAGTTGTTATCAGAAATTAAAGTTGGTAAAGCTTTAAGGACTGTAAGTTGTAGTTATCTAGTCAAATTCTCATGCATTTGTACTTAATATTTTTGACATCATCAAATATCTGTTAACTTGTATATTATGGTAATTTACAAGTTGGGGGAGATTGTTAGATATATTTGATAATGTCATGTCTAATATGATTTATGTTTAGTTTTCAGATCTTACTTAAACAGGACAAATCAGTACTTAACTGAAATCAACACTTATACTGAAGTCAGAACTTAAGTCGTCAGTACTTAAGGATCAGGAGATATTTATCAGAAGATAATATCAGGACTTAAAGGAAATATTCAGATAAGGAAGGCAGCTGATTTACAGGAAGAGAAGATCGAGACAAACATAAGAAGAGATATGCATGAAGAAGGAATTCTATGAAGAATTAAATACTTGGAAGAAAAGATATCTGATTGATATATTTTAGGAAGCAGAATTATATTCCATATCAATTAGTGATTATCTTGTAACTGTGTAGTATATAAACACAGACATAGGGTTTACACTATAAGTGTTATCATTATCGAGAAGATTATTCATTGTAACCCTAGCAGCTCTCGTGATATTTGTTCATCACTGAGAGAGGACAGTTCCATACTGTAACAGAGCTTATTGTTTTGAATAAAGTTTGTTTTCTGTTACTTGAGTTATTAAAGTTCGATTTGACTGTGCTATACACTGTATTCACCCCCCTCTACAGTGTGTGTGACGTAACACAATATTAGAAAAGTCATGGTTTTGCTACACCATTTCCCCTTTCCTCCAATCTCCACAACATTTTCATTCATCACTTCCAAATTCTTGATTTCTTCTTCGAGATTATTAATTCTTCGAATAAGTCCTGGAATGATAACTTGAGCACGGTGACATAAAGGGCCATCTACCCATCGGAAAAAATTGCACCTGCGATCCGGACATGCCAAGAAACGTCGACCCGCATTTGTCGTTGTCCAAGCCGTCTATTCTGTTGCAAATTTTAGACAAGAACATCTTGTAGTCATTTCTTATGGTTGATTTGTTGAGAGTAAAGAGGTTAGGGCTGATTTGTTAAGAGAAGAAGAAGAACACAGATTGTACATAATGGAATAATGGAAAAGGGCTGCATATATATATATATACAGAAGAGATACACTGCAAAAGAACCGTTCAAATACATTTTTTCCATTTTACCCCTTATCCCGTTAACTTTAACGTCACAGTTGGATGGAAAAGCGACCACGGGGTGCAAAAAGAAGCGAAAAAAATTGTTCGGGGTGCAAATTGACAGCAAAAATAATATAGGCCCAAATCGAAAAAATGAAAATATTAGTAGGGTACAAACCGCCAATTACTCTTATAAAACTCACATGTATAATAATTTCAAATGTAATATAGTAGAAGAAAACATATTTTTTCGGTGATTCCTATATATTTTACCATTAATAACTTCTTTTTATTTATACCGGTTTCATCTATCAAAGATTAATCAAATACACGACCACCAGCATTCACAAACGCTTTCGAAGATTTTAGCAATTTTATTACCGAAATTCCAACAATGCATCACGACAATATTCCACATCAGCAAAACCCGCCAGGTAGGACAGCGCCACGTGTCACCCCGAAAAACAGAACAAATTCCAAAAACAAAAGGAGCATGACACGCAGGCAAAGGTCACGCCCACGAATGGCAGAGCGACTCTTTAGGGTTGACTCTAAAAAAATGTATGAGCCACCCATTTTGCACCCTATATAAACCACATTTCCTCTGTCTTTTAACACCCAAATTTCCTGTCCCTCCATGCTTAATATAGTCTGTCTCATTCTCTCTAATTTATAGCTTTCATTGTTGTTCTTGTTTCTGCAAATTCTTGATTTTATCTCATGGAGTTCCTTTTTTCTTCATTTTTGATTTCAGACATGGATTCGAAACCTCGACATGATTATAACGAGTGGCGTGGTCTTATGTCTCCTCCACTTCTAGACTCTAATTTTTAAGCCTAGCTCCAAGATTCAAGAGGCACACAAGAAAAAAGACAAGTACTATTCTCAGCATTGTATATAGAGTTTTTTTTTAAAACATAATAATTTTTCGCGGAGTTGTATAAGGTTGAAGGAGACGACGAGAAGACAATGTTACAGGACGTGGTGAATCATCCCATTGTATGTTTTTCCATGTCTCTGGCTCCATGCACCGTTTATTCGTTTTTTGTGTTGTTGCATCGTGCATGCACAGAGGCGGATCTAGAAATATTTATTTACGGGACACAGTAAATTCTGGGAGGCACCCTGTTAAAACTTACTGTTTCATGTTAATTCAATTATCTGAAGATTTATGTTCTGATAACAAAAATACATCTCATTTGTATTGTTTAAATTTTCTTTTATATGATCATGATGGTTTATGAATCAATTTGTTGTTCTGTTATGCAGGAGGAGATTTCGAGCCCACTTAGTGCTCAGATTTTAGAATTTTGCGAATCTGAATTGTTTCCAGAAACACTACAAAACTCGGAAGTTGCTTCGAGCTCAAACTGCTGCTATGAGGAGCACTCTTCATATACAACTAACCTTCCTTTTAATACTTCAGATCCTAACAAAATATCTGATAACATAGCTAACAATGTCACAAACAAAACATTTACTAATACTCCTCCACCTATTACTGCAAACAACAACGCTAACATTAGCAATCTCTCGATAATCTTTGATTCGACAGAAGATCTTGACAATGACATCTCAGCTTCAATAGACTTTTCTTCATCTCCTACAATTTCTGTTCCTCAATTTATCAATGGTCAACAGGAACAATTTGATCTTTCTTTGTTGCAAAATCAGATAGGAATGGCTGATCATGCTGTTGACGCCACGCTCTCACAGTATGCTAATGACCCTGTTGTACCTCAGCTTATGGGGCCACCATTCCCTGCACTTCATGAAGATGAATGCTTATCTTCAATGCCATCATACATGAGGATGAATCCCTCGTCGCAGGACTGCTCTTTTCTTGATCCTGGACTAAATTCATATCTTCCTAGTAATCTCAATCGTACTCTTTCTACTGAAAATTCTGGGATCTTTCCTGGGAATTTGTTTCTTGGAACTGATCTGCAGCCTCAAGAATTGGATTATCAAGGAGATAATGGGGGCATTTTCTGTACAGAACCTCTGCCACGATATAATAGCGAGCTTCAGGTAATAGAACCTCTCTCAGCGCATTAAGAAGACTTAAGATCCATGTCAAAAATTTCTTCTAGTTATAATGCATGCTTATATGGTAATTGTTTTTTTATAATTTGGAAAGGCACTTAGCAACGAGAGCCAACATCTCGTTAACAGTGGTGCAAATTCTACTCCTTTGGCTTCTGAGCTTTCAAGCTTGGAAGATTCAACATTCAAAGTTGGGAAACTCTCAGTTGAGGAAAGGAAAGAGAAGATTCATCGTTACATGAAAAAAAGGAATGAGAGGAATTTCAGCAAGAAAATTAAGGTATCTTTAGTCGAAACTTGTAGGAATTCATTGATTTACAAGGCCTTATGTATCCTGTCAACTACATAACTGATCACATAACATTTTATCATGCAGTATGCTTGTCGAAAGACTTTGGCAGACAGTCGGCCTCGTGTCAGAGGAAGGTTTGCAAAGAATGATGATTTTGGAGAGAATACTAGAACTGCATGTGGCATTCATGAAGATGACACAGATGAAGACCTGAGACCAATTCATGTATGTACCAACTATTAGTTCATTTCATGACACTCATGTTAATTAAATTATTTCAACACTTTCAAGATTTTACAAGAGCTGGTAAAATCATTGCATACAATCATACATAATTCATGATCTAAGTCAACTTTCTGCAGCAACACTATTGAAATTGATGTTATTTGTTTGGCACAGGTTGTTGTGAAAGAAGAAGATGAAATGATCGATTCTTCGGATATTTTTGCACATATAAGTGGTGTGAATTCATTCAAATGCAACTATTCCATCCAATCCTGGATATGAGGCATTATGGAATGAAACTCATCATCTACAGTTTTTATCAGAGCCCTGCTTCCATCAGGATAGAGTACAGATCCTGGAATAAAATAGGGGATAAATAATTGAGGGCCATCTGTTAATGCACCAGGTTAGCTTATATTATAGATAGTACATTAATAATGATTGTAACTTTGTACATACTACTATTGTATTCTAAGTTAATGCTCCAGCACTGTGTAAATGCTAGGGAGGTACTGGTCGAGCAAAGTATATATTTAGTTGATTTGTAAATAAGTATCAGTTTGGCGCAATAAACTTTACATTGACAAGTACTTCGCGTGTTCTTACTATTCTACCTGGAGAACACGACATCAAATCGTTCCAGTTCTTACTATCCCCATGTCATCCATGAGTATCTCTGACCACTCAGCCTTCCTTTCAGATTTACATTTAGTTCCATATTGCTGCAATTTTTTAATCGCAGCTTTAGAAACCTAATTTTACGATGCCAGATAAGGCATCACTCTTTTTAAGCTATAGTGTGACAGTTGTCCAGGCACGAACGCAGAAATGATACACGATTGAAGGTTCACTAAAAACCTTTTTAACCTAAGTTGTCTTTCCTAGTCCAACCATACCAACAACAGAACAAACCAAACGAAACAATGCAAGAATTGACTATATTTCTGTAGTCACAACTCACAAATGACCTTACAACATTTAAGAGGAAGATTACAACCAATCTGAAGGTTCTTCCATTACTAGAACAAGACGGAACTTATGAGATCAGAATAAATTATAATCATGCTCAATAACTTAATAAGCAAATAATATACAAAGAGCCAGAGTACAATTACAACATAAGTAAATACCAGAGAAGTCTCTGCATAAGTAAACAAGTAGAGTCTTTCCAAAGCAAAGCCACCAGAGATATCCATGCATAGCCTCCTTCTTTTCTTATTTGCAAACTTCCAAGAAAAGCATACCGAAACTCAGATGAAGCACACAAGCATCATTGAATTCTGCATAATTATTGTAAAACTGAGAATCAAGTTAAAGAATGTCAATGGTGCTACTTTCTTTTATCAGAGCACCAGTTTAAAGATGTCAAGAGAAGTACTTAGCATAATCAAGCTAAAGTTTGTGTACCTTGAAAAGGAGAACCTTATGCTTGAAAAATCGATATTTTTAACATATCATTGCCTTTATTCAGTTGATCTCTTCTAATTTTATGTGCAGACTGCACAACAGCCCGGTTACAATTCCTCATCTCAATCGTCTCCAAGGTGTATATATCTCCTATACTAATAGGAATCTCTTCAAGTTGATGACATCCTTCCAACTTTAAGTGCTGAAGGTTTGGAAATTGTTCACTATAAGCACTCCATCGAACAATTTTGATGAACTTAAATGCCAAATGTTTGAGCCTAGGGAACCCGCCGTCACTTGTTTCCCAGTGTTCTCCGCGGAATGCCTCAAACTGTAATTTGAGAACTTCAAGGTTTGGAAGCATTCCAATTTTCTGCATTTCATCCCATTTCAAATAGGTACATACTAGTGTAAGCTTCTTTAGTATTTTTGGAAACATATCTGCACTGTTCAACTCTCTGTATGGTGAGCTGTACTCTTCAGGAATCTCGTAGCTTAAGGCATTCTGCACACTCAAATTTGTTAGATCTTTTAATATGATCAGATTTGGAATGTCTAACTTCCGGCTTGATTGATATAATGCTGCATTTATGCTCAGCTTTCGTAGATTTGGAGCCATTGACAAGATTTTCTCGTACTCCAAAACTCTAGTCCGGTGCATAAGAGTTTGCAAGTTTGGAAGTCGGGGTACTCTCGTATAAGAATTAGATAGAAGGCATTCAATATCCGTGTTCCCTTTCAGAATAAGGTGTCTCAGCGTGCACAACCTCCATATTTCTGAGGCTACATGAATATAATTTATGTTTCTGTTATGTATAATAAGGGTTTCTAGATGTCTCAGATTGCGTAGTGATGTAGATAAACTGAAACTATCATCTGTATATATATCTCCGGCCTTGATGCAAAGTGCAATGTACCTTAACTGTCGTAGGGAACATAAACGTACGGGAATTTTTGATAGTCCCACGCTAGATAAGTCCAGGACTCTGAGTTGATCGAATACATTGTCAGCAGTAAAGACATGGCCATAGACGTAACCAAAATTTGAAGAGGGTCTTGATCTATTGAAACACAATATCGTTTGTATATCTGGAGACAAAATCTTTTTGATCATGTTGTCGATCTTTTCTTCTGAAATTGGATTACTAATGCAGTCCATAGGCGCGGATTGAATTTCAAGAGGGAAGCACCACAACGGTTCCCTCAAAAAAAACTTCTCTTCAACATATTGATAGTGAAGTCTCCGTACCAGACTTGTGGTCGTGGTTTCAGACTTGGAAACAATGTGTTGGTAGCTCGGCATTTGTAGCAAAAAATTCTCCTCATATGCTATTTTAATACACAAATCACGCAAGGCGTCATGAACAACACACGATCTGATTCCACCATCAGACCTAAGTTTTGAAACTATTACCAGACTTCTAGAGATCAGATCCTTCAGGTAATCTGCTGCTACCTCCTCCAAATTCCTTCCCTTGTTGTGCATGCTGGTTTTCGATGTTTGAATCTTGACAAAGCCCTCGGCCAACCATAACAAAACTAACTTCCATTCTGGTATCTCATAGTCCTCCGGGAATGCTGCAAAGTAAAGGAAACATGGTTTCAGGTGATGTGGCAAATGGTTGTAACTCAGTACTAGTGTCTCCATGTACTCCTCTGGTGCATTACTAGCGATAGAGCTCATTTCTCGTGCAACCTGGCTCCACCAGTTTGTTGTAGTGTCACTTGCAAGAATCCCTGCTATCACTACAATTGAAAGTGGCAGCCCCTGACATTTTCTAGCTATATGTGCTCCAATTTCAATCAACGATGAAGGACAGCTTTCTTTGAGAAACACCTTGTACCGAAGTAAATCCCAACTTTCTTTCTCACTTAAGAAACGCAAAGGATGCTGGTAATGAACATGTAGAGGCAGATCTGCAAGTCGACTTGTGATAACTATTCTACTTCCCACATTATCATCTGGAAAACACAACATCAAGTCACTCCAGTACTTATCATCCCATATGTCATCCATTACCACAAGATATCTCTGACCACTCAGCCTTTGTCTCAGAGTTACACTTAAGTCCATATCACTGCAGTTCTCATTCCCAGCATCAAAACCTGATTTTAAGATGCCACTTAAGACATCACTCTTGTTGGGCTCTTGTGTGACAGTTGTCCAGGCACGAACATGAAAATGATAAACAATTGAAGGTTCATCAAAGACCTTTTTAACCAAAGTTGTCTTCCCTAGTCCAGCCATACCAACAACAGAGATTATCTGAAGCTGCTTTTTCCCTCCCATAAGTTTCTCCACCAGCGTCCTTGCATCATCATCAAAACCAACCACAGTTTCTCTTCCTGCAACATCTCGACTCCCCATTTTTTAAGCAGAGGTTTTGTTTGTTTTGATAGAGATGATCTGGTAACAATTAGCCTTCTCTTCTATAGGTATCTGGTATCGGATGGATCAATATCTATAATTTATCTGATTAACATGCATGACTAGGATTATTCTGTCTCACTTGGTACACTTGGCGTATGGTATAGTGTTTAAAAATGGTCGATTATGTCAATGCCACTGATTCCAATCACCACAAAAGGGACAAATTGGTCGGCAAAATGAAAAATAGACATCTAAATTGACAGCAAAGCTAAAGCATCAAAATAAACTGAAAATGTCATTCTTTTCCAATGAACTTTTACTGTCTTTTCTGAATTTTTTTTATTTTATTTACATCAGAAGCTTCCCAAACGGCTGTTTCTATTTAAATTAATAGAGGAGAATAATTAAAGGCCAGAATGTTACATATGAAACAAGTGCCTTTTAAGACTGACAGACAGACCACTATTAAGAGGAAGTAATTGGAATGTGATTAGTCCTACAGTAGAGAAAGAACAATAACGGTGCCTGACAAAACTAGTTGAATGATACTAGAGCTTCTTATGGGATTTTTACATATGATAGCATTGTCATTCTCAATCCCTGCATCAAAATCTGATATCTTTATGCCAAGAGAGTCTCTACGCCTAAGTAACATTTGTCCAGGAGCGAACGTGGTAATGAGAAAATATCGATATATTAGTGAAGGCACTTTTAAACAAGGCCTTCCATAATTCAGCCATACAGTAATAGGTATAATCTGAATATGCCTTTTAGGGTTTTCCTTCCATAAGTTAAACCTCCATGCAACCCGATTTGGTTCAAACAGGCCTTCAAATAAGAAACCAAAATACATAAAGTGCTAGAGTACAATTACATCATAAGTACATACTAGAGAAGTCTCTGCATAAGTAAACAAGTAGAGTCTTTCAGAAGCAAAACTAGCAGAGATGTCCATTTGGTTATTGTCTCCTCCGTTTCTTACATCTTTCAGTCTCTTTCCTACGGAACTGGAAGAAGCAACCAGAAAAAAATTCATACTTCTATGAAAAACATACCGGTATTCAGATGAGGTACACCAGACAAGAATATCTTTAAAGAATCTCTAGAGAACTGCTTTCTTTAATAAAAACACCATTTTTAAGATGTCACGAGAAGCACTATTTACGTACCTTGGATAGGAAAACATTATGCTTGGAAAATTGAAATCTTCAACGTATCATTCCCTTTATTCAGTTGATCTTCTTTAATTTCATGTGCAGACTGCACAACAGCCTGGTTACAATTCCTTATCTCAATCATCTCCAAGGTGTATATATCTCCTATACTAATAGGAATCTCTTCAAGTTGATGACATCCTTCCAACTTTAAGTGCTGAAGGTTTGGAAATTGTTCACTATAAGCACTCCATCGAACAATTTTGATGAACTTAAATGCCAAATGTTTGAGCCTAGGGAACCCGCCATCACTTGTTTCCCAGTGTTCTCCGCGGAATGCCTCAAACTGTAATTTGAGAACTTCAAGGTTTGGAAGCATTCCTATTTTCTGCATTTCGTCCCATTTCAAGAAAGTACATACGAGTGTTAGCTTCTTCAGCGTTGATGGAGACATATTTGGACCGGACAACTCCTTATATGCCAATCTGTCCTCTAAGGAACTCTCATGGTTTAACTCGTTCTGCAAACTCAAATTTTCAAGATGTTTTAATTTATAGAGATCTGGAATCTTCAACTTCGTGCATGATCGATACAGTGGTGCTTTGATGCCCATCTTTCTCAGATTTTTGGTCATTAAGAAGAAATCCCAGCAATGGCGCCCAAGTGGAGACTGGTGCAAAAGAGTTTGCAAGTGTGGGAGACTTGTGTACCAAGGCTGTATGATCACTATGTTTCCTTTTAGGATAAGATGTCTCAGCTTATCAGACATACATTTCACTATTGGTACATAAATAAAATTTCTATTCCTGTTCTGTACAATAACGGTTTCTAGATATCTGAGTTTAAGTATTGACTTGGATAAAGTGTAATTGTCATCTGGATCGTCATCTCCGGCCTTGATACAAAGTGCAATATACCTTAATTTTAATAAAGATCGTAGTACAATGGGAATGCTAGATAGTCCAATACTAGATAAATCCATCACACTGAGATATCTGAACACCCTGAGAACATCAAACAGATGGTCACTCTGGTACCTTATATTTGCATAAGGGTTACTCGATCCATTGCAACACAATATCGTTTGAACATTTGGATAATAAGTCTTTGTAAACATCTTTTTGATCAGTTTAAATGAGCTTGAAATACTAATGCAGAGTTTGTTGGAAAAACTTAGAGAAAAAAGAAGACACCTACATTTTGCAGAGAACTTGTACTGCTATATTTCTTGTTATTTCTTTTCTTCTCCTAAAACTCAAGGTAAACTAGCCATTATATAGGCTTTACAAACATATTAAAACTAACTATTACTAAAACTAACCACTACTAATTAATGGGTAAATTACATGTCCATAATTTACTCCATAACTCCACTACCCCACTACTAAACAATTCTAAAATAATATTTTTCTCTAATAATTAATCATTGCTAAATATCTAATAATTAAATAAACAAATAATTAATAACTAAATTTAAGATTATTCCAACATTTCTAAGGCTTGTGAGACTCTGAGAAATACATACATTTATATATATATATATATATATTAAGTATTTATCTGAGATTTCAAATGGTATTAAAAATTTCTCCATATATATTTAGTGAAATATCAAGATGAAATGGTACGTGGAAAAGGAAAAGAGAAGTAAGAATAAAAATGAAGGAGGAACATGAGCGGGGAAATAATGAGAAAGATATCATGGAAGAGGCCATGAAAGAAATTTTATTTTAGAGTTGTGGAGAGAATGTGCTCCAAAGTGTTTTTGGAGAGAAAGTGCTCCAAAGTGTTTTTGATGAGATAGTGCATCAAAATTGATGGTGGTGAGAAGTGCATCACAGGCGAAGAGAAAGTGCTTCGTAAATTTAAGATTATGGGGGTGAATGTTGGAATAATCTTAAATTTAGTTATTAATTATTTGTTTATTCAATTATTAGATATTTAGCAATAGATTAATTATTAGAGAAAAATATTATTTTAGAATTGTTTAGTAGTGGGTAGTGGAGTTATGGAGTAAATTATGGACATGTAATTTACCCATTAATTAGTAGTGGTTAGTTTTAGTAATAGTTAGTTTTAATATGTTTGTAAAGCCTATATAATGGCTAGTTTACCTTGAGTTTTAGAAGAAGAAAAGAAATAACAAGAAGAAAAGAAATAACAAGAAATATAGCAGTACAAGTTCTCTGCAAAATGTAGGTGTCTTTTTTTTTCTCTAAGTTTTTCCAGGCAATGAAAGAATTTTTTTTTTTTTTTTTTTTTTTTTTTTTTTGAAGAGAACTTGTACTGCTATATTTCTTGTTTTCTTTTCCTCCTGTAAAACTCAAGGTAAACTAGCCATTATATATGCTTTACAAACATATTAAAACTAACTACTACTAAAACTAACCACTACTAATTAATGGGTAAATTACATGTCCATAATTTACTCCATAACTCCACTACTCCACTACCCCACTACTAAACAATTCTAAATTAATATTTTTCTCTAATAATTAATCTATTGCTAAATATCTAATAATTAAATAAACAAATAATTAATAACTAAATTTAAGATTATTCCAACATTAAATATAGCAGTACAAGTTCTCTGCAAAATGTAGGTGTCTTTTTTTTTTTTTTTTCTTGTTATTTCTTTTCTTCTTCTAAAACTCAAGGTAAACTAGCCATTATATAGGCTTTACAAACATATTAAAACTAACTATTACTAAAACTAACCACTACTAATTAATGGGTAAATTACATGTCCATAATTTACTCCATAACTCCACTACCCACTACTAAACAATTTTAAAATAATATTTTTCTCTAATAATTAATCTATTGCTAAATATCTAATAATTGAATAAACAAATAATTAATAACTAAATTTAAGATTATTCCAACAGAGTTTATGTACCATAGGTGGGAAAGGAGTTTCAAGATGAAAGTACCTTATCAGTTGCCTAATGAAATTCTCCTCGTCAACTTCATGAGAGTGAAGTCTCTGTGCCAGACTTGTACGAGTTTCTGATTCAGAAACAAAATGTTCGCGTGTTGGCATTTGATGCAAAAAGTCTACCTCGTCTGCTTTTTTTATACACAATTCACGCAAGGCGTCATGAACAATACAAGCTTTAATTCCACCATTAGACCCGCGTTTGGAAATTATAACCAGACTTCTGGAAATCAGATCGTTCAAGTAACTTGCTGCTATATCCTCTAAATATTTTCCCTTCTCCTCCAAATTTGTTTCTGCGGTTTGAATTTTAATGAATCCCTCGGCCACCCATAACAAAATTAACTTCCACGCTGGTATCTCATAGTCCTCTGGGAATGCTGCAAAGTAGAGGAAACATGGTTTCAGGTGATTTGGCAAATGGTGGTAACTCAGCACTAGTGTCTCCATGTACTCCTCTGGGGCATTACTAGCAATAGATCTCATATCATTGGCAACTTGACTCCACCATCTTAGTGTCGTGTCACTTGCAAGAATCCCAGCTATCACTACAATCAAAAGAGGCAATCCCTGACATTTTCTAACTATATGTACCCCAATCTCAATCAACGATGAAGGACAGCTTTCTTTGAGAAACACCTTGTACCGAAGTAAATCCCAACTTTCTTTCTCACTTAAGAAACGCAAAGGATGCTGGTAATGAACATGTAGAGGCAGATCTGCAAGTCGACTTGTGATAACTATTCTACTTCCAACATTGTCATCTGGAAAACACAACATCAAATCGTTCCATTCCTTACTATCCCACATGTCATCCAAAACCACTAGATATCTCTGACCGCTCAGCCTTTGTTTCAGATTTACGCTTAATTCCATATCACTGCAATCCTTTATCTCAGCACCAAAACCTGATTTTAAGATGCCAAGTAAGAGATCACTCTTTTTAGGCTCTTGTGTAACAATTGTCCAGGCACGAACGTGGAAGTGATAGACGATTGAAGGTTCATTAAAGACCTTTTTAACCAAAGTTGTCTTCCCTAGACCAGCCATACCAACTATGGAGATAATCTGAAGCTGTTTTTTCCCTCCCATAAGTTTCTCTAACAGACTCCTCGCATCATCATCAAAACCAACCACGGTTTCTTTTCCTGCAACATCTTGACTCCCCTTTTTCTGAATAGAGGGTTCCATTTGCAAGGTGTTTTCAGTAGAGTTGATCTGATTACAAATAGTCTTCTCTTCTACAAATATCTGATACTGGATTAATTAAGATCTGTCATCTATCTGATTGACTTGCTTGACTCGGCTTTGTTCTTAGTCTCTCTTGGTATGTGTTTAAAATTGATCGATCAGGGTAACTCCATCGAACCAATCAGCAGACTAGGCGCAAAGTAGTAGAATAAATAATGGACATCTAGGTGGACGGTAAAGCTTAAACAAGTCAGCAAACTTCACAAACAGCAGTTTCTATAGGCCAGAATAGTGGGTGGATAATGATGCTAGTAGTGGGAAACACAGCACTACAATATATTTCTAAAAAAATTGAGGTAGAAGCCGAAAGATCATATCAAATCAACAGTATAAGTTCCCCAAAAATTTAAAAAAAATCTAGACTCAGTTAAGCAAGTAGACAAGGTTTAAGCTGAGTAGATTTCGCTGAACATCAGATATCCAGATTAAGAGCTCTCTATCTGCTACTACGCATTCATTTAATGTGTAATTTCCGTTTAAAGAAGATACAATGCATATACACTATCTGATGTCTGTGGTGATGCATAACAGTGGAGTTACATAAGAGAAATTTCTCTTAGCAAATTTACTTTACAGTTTTCATGTTAGCACAATTCAGGTGCTATCAAATAGGATCCCGTATGAGACAAGTTTAGGGAATGCAGGCGGAAAGAGACCCGCTCATGGAGTTAAATAGAGGAACAGTAACTGGTTATGTGATCCTACTCTGATGAATAACACCGAAGTCATCCTACTGGAAACAGGAGTTCTAGATGCTGCATATACTAAAATAGACATACCGTCATTACAAGAAAGTACAAGAGGAAGTAACTGGAATGTGATTAGTCCAACAGTAGAGGAAGAACAACAAAGGTACCTGACGAAATTTGTTGAATGCTACTAGAGCTTCTTTTGTAATTTTTACATATGATAGCTTTGCCATTCTCAGTCCCTGCATCAGAATCTGGTCTCAATATCCCAAGTAAGAGAGTCTCTACGCCTGAGTAACATTTGTCCAGGAGTGAACGTGGTACTTCTTGGAATCTAATCATTAAAAACCATAAGCGCGTAGAACATATTATCGACAGATTTTAGTGAATGTAACATCACATTGCAGTACTAGATCTTGTCTGTTATGTGGAAAAGTATAACCAAGATGTTCCATAGACACATAAGTGAGTATCGTGTCAAGGAAATTACCAGTGTCATAATACAGTAAAAGGGACAGTAATACAAGTTATCAATTACATAAATTGAATAACAGTGCACACAAAAGAAATGTATTAGGTTTGATCCCCGTAATCCCCAAATCTCTCCTCCATCCCTCACTTGCAATAATGGTAAAAAAAATAATCTGAAATCCTAGCATTTCTTCTAGATATGGCCAGATAGTATATAATGATTAACATATTGTACTTATCAACCTAAAAGAAGGAATTCAAGAATCTATGAAATAATTGCTCTTGACATGTAAGATGTCGGTTATATCCTCAAGAAGGTGCAACCAATTGTAGAATTTAACGACTTTCATTGAGGACTTCAATGCTCTGCTGATGGTATGGCTATGTATGGATTACCCAGAGCGCCAACATTGCCAGGACGGGAGAAAACAACCTGCAGTTTCAGAGCAGGCACATTTCTTGCATTCAGCAGATACAAATCAGATGGAAAAAAATCCATATTCTTTTCCCATAATTTCAAATATTTTCTTTGTTAGAATATAATATATGATTTTTAGATGAGTTGATTACTTAACATGATATCAAAGGTCTCAAGTTCAATATATAAATCATGCTCCTATAACTTGAGTGTTGATTTGTAGGTCACTTTGCTAAACAAATTTAATATAATGTAACTTCTTGATAAAAATACCTGATAATTTCCGAGTGTGTGAGTCTTGAAACCGGCTGCGCAATAATCAAAATAATATTCCCAGGTACGAATGAACTTCTGGTCGAACCCCAGAGCAAGAATTTTGCTAGTAACAAAAGCATTAAACAGTTTCACAGTTTTAGACTTCTTAAATTATACACCCAATAATACTTGTAGCTGCGAATAACAAAATACAACAACTTTTGTGTTGCTGTTTCAACTTTGATCTTAATTTATACAATCATTCTGATGATATTAAGCACACCTTTGTTTTTCCAAGAAGTTCGTTCTCCAACACCTAAGAGTCTGGTAGTAATGGATCCCCATGTTTTCGACATGTTCCACACTGCATTTGTATTGTGATTTCTTAAATTGTTTCGACTTTTACTGATAAAACAAACATAAAAAAGGGGTAAATATTAACTTGGACTCTTACCATAGCCTGGATGAAGCTGCCATCGCTGATGTGACTCTACTGAGCGAAGGCAAACATCCACCAGGAAATATATACTCTTTTATAAAGTCAGAACTTCGTCTGTACTCGTCATATCGTTCATCTGGTATCGATATGAACTGGGAATTTTCAAATTAAGTAAACATGAGTTCAGGTACGAATGGTTTCCTTTGATTTTTTATATGTGCATGTGGCTGATACCTGAAGAACAAAAATTCCATCTTCCGCCAACAATGATTCACAGCAACCAAAAAATTCCTCCATATATTCATGACCAACCGCTTCTAACATCTCACTGCATGTGATGTTGGTTAATTATTTTTATCAATTCATAGAATATGAACTTCAGGTGCAAGTTTACGTTTCAATAGACTTACCAGGATATAATACGATCAAATTTATTGGTTTCTTGCAGTTGGCGATAGTCACACAGAAGAAACTTTATGTTGTTCTGAAAATGAAGTTGGTTTGTGTATTCATATAAATGAGTAAGATAATGTGTAAAGGTATAGATGAAGGTTTATTTTTGTCAAATGCTGTACCTGAAGTCCGGCTTCTTTTACTTTCATTTCTGCATATCTTTGTTGCTCCTCAGAAAGGGTAATGCCGGTGTATTTACATCCAGTTCGTTTGACAATTTCTATTGCTAGACTTCCCCATCCACATCCAATTTCAAGAACTTCATGGTCCTTCTTAACTCTTGCCTGAATCAATTTGAAGGCAGGAATATATGCAGATGTTTCAATATAGATGAACAAAAATATGAATTTACAAAAAACAGCTCCGGGGAATTATGACTTTAGGACTCACCTTCTCAATTAGCATAGAGATTTTTCTTTGCTGTGCACTTTTTAAGTCTTCACCCTCCATCTTTTAGAGAAATGGGCAAAACATGAATACATTATTGTCAATGTCGAAGATAAATTTAATTTTTTGTCTGAACTAACGGATGATAGAAACCTGACCTTAAATTTTGCACACGAGTAAGTCATTGTTTCATCTAAGAATAGACCAAAAAGTTCATTTGACTGGAACATGAAAACAAAGACAATTTGTCAGCTAAGTGGTGCCTTAACTTATGCTAGGCCAATATATTTGTTTCTACAAAATTGTTATCTTGTAGCAAGAAGGAAATCTCAGGTTCCAATAGAATCACAGACCAAGTCATAATGACGAGAGATGTTCCTGCGAGCTTGAGTAAGAGTGTTTTGTCTTGAAACATGATGGAAAAAATATTTGGCAGATGCTATTCCTGCGGTTAAAAACATTGGTGTCCACCAGCCCCTGGAAAAACCCAAGTACGCGTAGAAGTATTAATACTCAGTAGCTCATTAATAAAATTTAACAACGATTTTTATTTAGAAATAATACCTTTGGTTTTTTACTCTTGACATGGAAGTTTTCAAATCTCTGTTGGCGATAAAAATCTGTGGAGTAGATTCCATCAAGGAAAATATAAACCGGAAAGACATGATATTTAATTGTTGACTACTTCTCTTACCATAAAAAGATTCAGAAGACCTTCTTTCTTGTCAACAAATGAAAAATCGCCATTAATATAGGCATCCGCAAGGCCTAAATCAGCTTGTGTGACAATCTGCCGATTTTTTTTCCCACATGAAGAATATATAAGAAAAGATTAAATTTGACAAAAGTTATTGCAGTAAACTAATCTACGCCCGAGGCCTGACGATAAATCTTGCAGAACTGATGTCTGTTTGAGAAATCTGACAATTGTCAGTAAACACTATTCAAACATTTTGATCATCTCTAATCATGACTATTAAATTATACATTTCTGCATAAGTATCAAAGTTAATCTGTTTACCTTCCAATAAAACTGAGGACTGTGAACTCTTAGATAAACCTTCAGAGAACTTTTCTTTGCAGTCCCTTCGAAGGTAAAAAGTGTACCTCCTTCTTCCAATAAGCTGCAGCAGCAAGTCAGCTAAACAAAATCAGGTAATCTTCATATAGTTGATATGTTATAAAAATTGGAAAATAAAATAAAATGACTGCAGCGAGACATCGGAATTTAAAACATAAGTACATGCAACATTCAACCTTTTAAATGGCATTAATATAATCAGGGCAATAATAATATCATGAAAAAATATAATTTGACATTCCACCAACAGAAAACTAAAGAAATTTATTATTAGCAACTCACATTAAGCATCCGGTAGTGATATAGCTTCCAAGGAATCTAGTGACAAAGAGGCGTGCCCCGGATTCTAACGTGGAAAGAACCATATGTTTAGGATTTTTTAAAAGGGTAGAATTCTTTCTGATTACACTGTTTGCGGCGACCATACCAGCCTGCATTTTGAGTCCAATGTTAGCAATAATTTACCTTTGATTATATACTGGCAACTATAGTTTTGAATCAGATTGACAATTCAATTTTACATTAGTTTTATTAGAGGTTTACATCACCAACAACATTGTTACATAGAAAAGGTACTATAAAGTGATGTTCCGCTATTAAAGAGAATCAGAGGCCCTCTTTTCACCAAACTTTTAATGTTTGTGTTGAACTTGCTGACAAAGATATCACATCATCCCCGCCACTCTTTAGCACCATTTTTATAACCCCAAAGCAGTTCATAAGCTTATGTGTAACCCCCTTTTTTATTATCCTATTACTTGCGATGAACTTGTACAGTTGTTATATATTATGCAAAAAAGATAAGCATGCATATTTTTTTAAGTTACAGTACCTTTAATCCATCCTCATGGAATCCATAGCCTGAAAGAAGTACCACGATACCAACACATGTTAGAAATTAAATCATTTTGATATCTCAATTATAGTTAAAATAATCTTTTAAAGTTTCATCACACTGAAAATTTAAAAAGGAGATATATGATACTGATTTTGTGATACTGGACATTTTATTTTATTTTGGTAAATACTCTGATAATCTATTTTTGAATTAACTGCAACAGAAATAATTATAACAAAAATATTAAGGTCGAATGAGGAAATCTGTGGCCTTCAAGATTGTGGACAATGGCGCAAGGCATGTGTTAAGGAACCGGTCACTCTAAAACCTCAAGGTGTTAGGAAGACCCTTCCCAGGATGACTTCTTGAGAATGAAAAGTTGTTGTCTCAAAGTGGAAAGTTCCCTCTCTTACCGGTTTCTTTCAAAAGGAAAGTTTAAACTCTTATCAGTTTCCCTTCTCACTCCTGTATATCTCACCAGAAGAACAATGTTGACAGTACCACCAAACCAGCACCGAAATTCTTATCTACTGTCTCAGTTTACCATTATATTTACGTATATACTTCAATTCAAAAATTGGAGTATTTTATGAAATACGCTCACGTAGTGAATGCACTAATTTCAACTTTAAAAAAGGTATACAGCTTGTTTTTGGCACTAACAAACTTCCTCACCTTGGTAAGCTCCACAGAACCAAATGTTTCTCTTCCCTTGAATGTTATCAAGATCAAGTGATGCTTTTGACGCGGCAACATTGGGGACCGGATGGCCAGTTGTCCACTTAAGCAAGGTGTGATTTGGTACAACTGGGGGATTAAGAGTTACCAGATATGGTAACCCTTTCTGACTGATGTTCTGCACACAGCATAAATATGATTGTATTTATCATCAACTTTGAGTATAATGAAAAGAACTTTTGCTTTGATTCTTGTTGTGGTTATGCAACTCAATAATATTAATCATGAACCAAGAAGCGGATTCATCATCAATAATGAAAAATTAATGAATTTTGATGATTAAAAGAACTTTATTGAGGTGATGCCAAATCCATTTCCTTTTGAAGCTAAATGCCAAATCCATTTTCTCATTTGACAAGATATATCATTTCTTCTGGAAGAAACCAGCTTGTCCAACGATTTTTTCTATTTTTAGGTTTGTTCCTTCCTGTAATTTATCTGAACATTGGGATATCATATTCTGAATTTAAAACTCAAGCCTATCAAGTAATCAAGTCTACTAATAGGTTGAGCACCTGTTTTTTTGTGCTAGATTTGAGCACATGTTTTTTTATCTTAAAAACACACGTTTGAATTATGAAACACGAAGAACAACTAACCTGGAGAACATTGAGCCAATATGTGAGGCAAACTTTATTATTCACATCTCCCCGAAAGTTCCACGAACTCCACGCAGCTGGATTTTTGGGCATTAAATTTGTGTCACGGTGAAGATAAATATCACTGCCAAAAAGATATAAGAATGACTTGCATTTTGACAGAAAACCTTTCATATTTGTACCCTAAGTTCTTAACTCTGACATTCGCCAAAGTAGAACCCTATTGCAATACAATTTTTGTATGCACATAACAGATAGTACCTGTACTCATATTGAAAAGCTCCAAGTATTCTTGTTTCATCATAAGTCGCCTGCCCTAAGATTTTCAAAGCATCTGGGGCATGCACAGCCATTATACATCCATCATACCTTGTTTGAGATCCATCTTCACAAATAACATCACAACCTGCTCAATCCATTAATTTTTGTGATGAGATTTGGTGCAGTATAATCTTTAGACAAATGCTCAGTACTATACAACTGCCTAGTGAAACAGTTACATAATTCAAACTCAGTGGGATCCTAAATATATCAATGCTGCAAAATAAAATTAAATATAATCCCTAAAACAAAGATATTTAGATTCAAATCAAAGTTAAGTTAATTAAGTTGCCCCAATGAATTTAAGCACTTACCCCCATCAGCTGCTGTAACAGATTGTACTGAGCAACCACTAAATACCTGACAACCTCTACTAATCAGCTCTTCTTTTACCTATTGCCAAGCTTACCATTTCAGTATCAGGTAGTATATGATTTAAAATTTAATATTCTTGAGCGTTAATTCCAAAAATTGAGAAATTCGATAATATATATGTCACCTTGTTGACATAGCTATGTGATCGACATCTTACAGTAAGCCACTGTGGACGCCCAAAAAGCTGTAGGAAAACCAACGGTTGAGGCTGTTAGAAATGCTTTAAATATCTCCGCAAAATTCCAGAGTAATAGTGTTCAGACATGAGTTAAGTTTAGAATGCCTTTCAACTAAACTTGCAAATTGGGTACCTGGAGTAGATGGTGATTGCGGCAAAAGGATAGAATTGCATAGGCAGAAAAGTTCATCACTCCTTCTGAAGGAGAAGACCAAATTGATGAACACATCGGAATCTGTAATATTTAGCAGTAAGTTATTACAATCATTAAAAATTAATTTGGATTTGAGAGAATATGTCATAGCAGTCATACAAGATATGCTTTCTGAAATAAATCCGAGTAACCATGAGAGCTGATAAAATGACCCAGTGTTTCTTTGCGATCAATGTCTGGATTGTTTTCAAGATCTTCAACGTATCTGCAACAGTTATCATTTGAAAAATGAACCAACCAATCTAAGTTGATAGACAAAATATAAATCCAAAAATTTAACTCTTTACACCTGAAGAGGAAATACAGCTTATATTGCATGACTAGAATTTGATATGTTCAACTAAATAGCAGTGTGCAGTCCACGTTTGCTAAGATTTTTATTACAGTAGAATGTCTTTGTTGCTTTCTTTCTTAATTAATATCTGGAGTTTCCTACATATGAGGGGGCAAATAATTTCTACTCATTTTGTTTTTACATGCTCTAGCCAGGTTAATTTTTTTAGAAAGAACTGAAAATCACTGAAAAATACCTGATAACATCATTTTTGAACTTGAATATTTCTCGTATCATTTGCCAAAAGTACGGATTTAAGGCATTCTTCTTTTGGGAGAAGAGACCGGACAAACCCCCACGACTTCCCCACTCATAGCCCCGGCCATTTTCTAAACTTACAGACAAGGACATGTCCGATACCTCCATGTCAACTCCAAGACTCTCGAAGAACTCCATCATGTTTGGATATGTGACCTGTATTTAATTACAGTCCCCAAGTAAGAAGACATCGGACAGAAAACAATGTACACAACAGAGATAAGAGTTACCACCACTTTCATGCTGTCACATTGAATGGTAGCAAGAGTTGGTCCATTATGGAGATAACTGGTAGCATAAATATCAGATCTTAAGGCACATCAAAAAACCATAAAACATTTTCCAAACTGGCTGAAACAAACACAGCCAGTACATCTCACTTCTAAAGCATGGTAAGATGTACGCAAACTTTACCTCCACCCCAAAGGAATGGAGATGCTATTTGCGTAAAGACACCCCGTCTTTGACAATCCAGTCATTACATATGTTCGATAATCGGTCTCCAAAAATTCTGGACCCTTTTTCTAATGCCTAAAAATCAATTTTCCACTGTACAAGCATCCTTTTATATCAAATGTCAATAATATTGATAATATAGAAGCATCAAAAGTACATTTCTGGTGTTTAACTATAGACCAAACAAAGAATCAGGAACCACAGATCAAAGAATCAACATGTTGTAAAATATAATATGAATCATATATTAGATCTTATATCATTGAGAATAATCTTGACCCCCTACTTTAGATAATTAAAAATAAGACAATTCACCTACATGGGTAAGGTTTAACAATATACCTAACATTTTCAATAAATAAAACATGTTTTAATTAAAAATTCAAGCTGAGCCAGGTAAAATTTCCACAGTGAAAACCAGAGAATGTACTCTACTGAACAAGCCATTTATCTAAGCTTGTGATCAAGCCCAGCAACATAAAGATTCTTGTATAAGGGTCCCACTTATCCTGACCTTATCACATTATATTGTCATTTATAATAGATGTACCATGCATGCTATGCTGTTCCCTGCCTAAACTTCCAAATTTTAATAAATGGAGAAAAAATCTATTCAACTGTGAATGAAATCTAACACTTGTACTGTAAACAATATAGCAATGCCATCTTTTTGGGTTCAGCTTAAGTTAGGCTCTCCATTGGTTCAATTATTGGTGTTTGTCTCGAGTTCGGTTCAATAACTCAGGAAAGGTTTAATTATCCTCGATTTGTCAGATTATTAGCTAATGTGTTAAAGTTATTTCACAAGTTTTATCGAAACAAGCTAATCTTTATTTAAGTCCGATTTGTGTATAGTTTCATTTGATTCGATAAAAAACTCGAGTTCAGCTTCTTTTGCAATTACTAACAAGCTAACTAACAAATAATAGTCCTGATAAAATATACTTAAGAAACCACACCTAACGCAAAAAGGTTGATTAAGTTTGTTAAAAGGTCTTTTTCCTTCAAATTAGAGATTAAAAATTAGTCTTAAGGTTTAGCTTACAATCACATTATACTATCACTCAACTATCATTAGAAGACTAATATATACACTAATCCTAATCATTTATATTAGAGTAAAGTTTACCAACTAGTTGCTAGATACTTCCATATTAACATCAAATTAATAATTAGTTTCATTTGTAATCTTGTTAATAACTGTATATAACTACTAGTAGATGATTCTACAACCACATATTAAAACCTCAAGGCTGTCATGTAGGGTTGGTTCAACTTGCCTTCTGCTATGTTCTTTCATTATCTATCACATACCTTTTTGGCAGTAACTGTACCCAGTACACCCTGTAGTATAGCTACAACTTTTATATGAAAACATTAACAAACAATTGTCAACTGCTGTCCCTGTAAAACAATATTACCCGGGCCGCAAGCAAGTTTTAACTCCACGGACATTGTTCCTCTTTCAGTTGAGCCCGTATGAATTTATTTTGGACTAATTCTTAAAAATCTCATACTAATGAAATTAATTGCAATACGTCGTTTTCAAAAACGATAGACGACTCCCAACATAAATTACCTTAGACTACATTAAAAATATCAAACTAATTACAAAAAGAAAATGAAAATGTGTGAGGGTGACTTATTTCACTTTTTCCTAATAATGATTAATGTCAAGAAATCATGTACTTGCTAGTAATCTCGAATCCTCCAATTACTCGGAATTGATTATTTTTGGTAAAGTTTAGAAACTTACATAGTGTATCATACTTATTTTAATAATTCTCGGATGAACGAGAATTAAATCTCGGATATCTTAAAAGGGTGTCAATCCCTAACAATCGTGTGTTATATAAGTCATATCTAACAGACTGCTCCAGAACCCTTATATTATTTCCGCTCATAATATCCGCGATCCGCGGAAAGGAGAAATGCCCTACCGCCTAAAAAAAATTGCTTAAATCTGGTACCTTGAAATATAAATACAACGCAACGCCCCTGGAGTAATATGTTAGATAAAGTTTAACCAACACATGACCCAACCTAGAAGGTATCACTTACCAACGAGAATTAAATCTACGATATCCGACAATTAAACACTTACCACTCTAATTTGAACGAGTATCAAACTAAACATAGAAATTTCATAAACTTTGATACTTAAAGGATAAGGCTAGGTTGCATCCACAATGACCACTAAAAAATCATCAAAATATTGCACCAAATTATCGATTTCGAAAGAAGAAATAATGACAAGTATAAGGAAAGAGTAGTTACTCGATTGAAGACCATGAAACCAAGGTCCAAGTCAACGCCATCGTCCACGGTGACGGTCTTAGCATGGCCACCAAGACTATCTTCTTTCTCGTAAAGCACCACATCAACGCCAGCTTTAGCTAGAACATACGCCGAAACAAGGCCGCTAATCCCCGCTCCGATCACCGCAATTCTCATCTGTTGCATTTCACAAAATATCAACTTAGTACAATGTGTTTGTACGTGTAATACGGGTCTTGCTCAAATGAGAACCCGAAAATCAAATGTTTTATGTTTTTCTCTATTTCTCGAATTCTCGTTTGAACCCAACTATGTACATGTGTTAATGTATGATATACATGTTTATGAACATAATGTAAGTAGGGTGCATATGTTTATAAATCATAGAGAGAATTTAAGACAAACCTCAGAAGACTGTGGAAATGAAAATGAAGAATGGACTGAAAGAGAACTCGAGATGAGTACTAGTAAACTCAAGATGGCTTGCGCTGTATGTACCTTGATTTTATTCGTTTTATATAGCGGCCAATGTCTACGGGCAAACGATTGTTAGAGCATAGAAATGAAATATTATATATATATATATATTACATGTAGAGGTGTTAGTGAGTAAATTTATTAGTTATTCGAGTTCAGCTCGAAAAATATTTGAATTCGATTTTATGAGCTTGAGCCTAATTTTCTATAGTCGATATCAAGCCGAGCCTAATACTATTAAATTCGAGTAGGTTTGATTATATTTGTAGTTTCATGACTTATTCGAGCTTAGCTCGAAAAATATTTAAATTCAGTTCGAATATAATTAAGCTCGAGCTTAATTCTCTTTAATCGATATAAGTCGAGCATGACAGTATTCAATTCGGATACGCTCGATTAATGCAGAGATATAATGGATGTATGTGATTGGAGGATAAGTCAAACGAGAAATGAAACGCATGTATTGTCCGTAAAAGGAACTTGAAAATTTAATGGAAATAAGAAGGCCACGTCTTTAACTTCCCCTGTCATATTTGAACTTTGTTTTCTTTTTTCCTTGCAACAAACAAGGGATCATGTGCACAAAAGTTAGGCCCGGTCAGATTTTATTCAAATTTTAACATTTTTTATACATAAGTTTTTACCCAAGTTGTTTAGAAAATTGGAATAACATATGACATAGACGTGGAAAAGCCTGGACCTAAAAATTTAACAACCCCGCAAAAATCGACTCAGTTGGTTAAAAATGAATAATTATTCTTTTAGTCACATGTTCGAATATTACGGGAGAAGAATTTATGATTATGGCTCATCAGTCAAAGCATGTCGTTTAAATGCGGTTTACCTTGGTTCACGTGATTTTCAGGCTATTGTGTGAACTCATAGGTTTTACCCAATACGCATCCAAAAAATAGCAGTTTACCTTGGTTCACGCGGTTTACACGCTATTGCGTGAACGGTAGCGGTTTACCTTGGTTCACGTGTTTTACCGACTATTCACACCCAAAAGGTAGCGGCTGCAGATTACTAACAATAAAAAAAATTAACAAAATGTAGGCAACTCCGATCCGATTTGGGTCAGGCTTTGGCCCTCAAACACGTACTATATTTTTAGTCAAACCTGCTCGATAAAACTTCGGGTCCAATTTTTTTCAAAAGTGCCCGACCCGATTAAAAATTCGGTTAAAACCCGATTTGCGCCTAATAAAAATTTATTTATATGTATATATATGTATATATATATATATTTATATTTACGTACACAATTTTATATTTAATACATGAAAAATACTTGAAACACTTTTATATTCGTAAATTTAGCATTTAAAATACAATTTTTTTTATCATACTTACACAAAATGTACACATAATATATGAATAATCAATTGAGTAATTTAGAGTCACATAATTTATTACAAAATGACATGACATGTAGTAATATAAAATAATTTAATTGATGCTATTATTATGAATGCATAAGTTCTATTTATATTTAACTAATGAACATTGATTGAACATGTGATATTTGTAACTATTTTGATTACTAATTTTTTACCTCTATCATTTTCCTAATCAATTAATTTATCATTAATTTATATTTTTGGGCATACAATATACAATACTCAATTGCTAACAGGTCTAGCAAAAGCCTTATTTTATTCTCATTTCAAACTCAAACATTAATTATTCGTGACGTTTCTTACTTTATTCACATGTTCTGTACCAGTTCTATTGCTACTTGACTTGCCCGAGTATGCAACCGATAAAGAGTTCAATGTTTAAGCTCACAGCACAGAACTTTGACTAGGAGATTTTTTTTTTAAAAACACTAGGAACAATGAGAAGAAAATTGAAAACATTACATAAAAAAAGTTTATGTTTTCTAACAAAATTTTGGGTTAATTGCATTTTATACCATTAAATTTTATTTCAAAAATAAATTTATACCTAAACTTTGAGAATCTTAATTTACACCCTTATACTTCAGACTTGTGAATTCATTATGTTGGAAAAATCGAAAATTTTGTAATATATTTTATTAAAATAAATTTTATCTTTTTTCACGTACTATTAAAAATTGAATTTTTCTTCATACCAACCATAAAATAATAAATTTTGAATTTTCAAATAATGCTATTAAATTTAGTTTTTATTTAATTTTTATAATATTAATTTCAAAATTTTACAACTCTGCTATAATTAAATTTAAGTATATAATCATGCTAATTATTAAAATAGTGTATAGTACAATCATAAAATATTGGCATTAATACTATATAATGAAAATCAAAACTGAAATTATTGGTATTATTTGAAAATTTAAAATTTATAATTTTGTATCAATATTTAATTTTTAATATTATTTGAAAGATGTAAAATTTAACTTACTTAACTTTTTCCCCTGTTCAAATCAATGAAATTATGAAAAGGAGTGTATAATAAATGCCAAAATATAAATTAAATGATGCAATTTCCTTTTTCCAAATTTCTAGTACACATTTAATTTTTATCAAAATTGGGGTGCAAAGTGCAATTAATTTAAAATTTGTGATTAGAAATGTGCATAGTAAGAGAATTTTCATTCCAACATTTTATATGGATAGGAGAGCCCGGGGGACGGCCCAGTATATAAGGCCCAAAATTTTATATTTCCCTATTTATTTGCATACTGAAATTTAAGAAAAAAAGTAATTAAAGTATATTTTTTTAAAAATGTAACTTTAATAATTTATTTTAAATTAAAAAATATCTAAATTTATGTAAAAGTACAAATTAGTGGCCTGGTTTTGAAAATTGTCTAGTACAAATTAGTTGAACAAATGGTATCACAAAATTAAAAAAAATGACTATGATAAGTTAAAGGTATCTTTCTTTTTATTGTTTTATTGGCAGTAAAAAGTAAAAAAAAAACGCATTTAAATAAATGTAAACACTGCATCACATATTTTTAAATGGTGGAACACTAGGACAAAAATGACTAGCTTAATTTATAGTCCTATTTTATTCTTAATTCATTCCAAAAATATTAGTAAAAATAAATAATCATAGTTACACGTGCATGTTTACTATTTATACTTAACTACTCATACTTACACGCGTCAATGTGCATGTTCATATGCATCCATATTTAGACGCGTCAGTGTACATGTTCATATGCATCCTTATTTACACGCGTCAGTGTGCATGTTCAAAACGTGTACATGTATCATTACTTATATATACATGTTGTACATGTATTCTAACTTACAGGTATCAGTGTGCATGTTCAAAACGTGTACATGGATCATTACTTATATGTGCATGTTGTACGCGTATCCTTACTTACAGATGTTAGTGTGCATGTTAATGTTAACATGTATATTTTTATGATTGTTCACATATGAGCTGAAAAAATTAAAAATTATATTAAAGTGCTTATATATACATACACAAGTATTCATTTTCTTTCAGTCTCGTTTAATATCTACTGATTTTCAGCTAAGGTGTAGTATCATAGTTCCAGGAGTTTACTCAACTCCAGATCTGAAGCACACATGCATGGTTAGTTTTCATATGTTCTCTCACTAACACTCTTCTTGCAGCTTTGTTTATGATTTAATTCCTTCAAAACATAACCAGTTTTTCTTTAATTATACATATGTATTTGTTTAAATAAACATGCATGTTTAAGATTTGATAATTAGAAAGTTCATCTTTATAAAGCTTATCTTTATGTTTTCCTTTCTGCAGGATTATCATAAACAGGTTAAAATGAAGTCCAATGTTTGTTCTGTGGGGTATTATGTTTGGAAGGAGAATCAAACTGGCATTGGCAAAATCAATCCCAGACACATAATTTGTGCAACTGTTTATTCTCACGATGAAATTTCAAAGAGATTGGGACATTACATGGCTAATACTTTCGAGGCAGGAACGTGGTGCGGTCTGACTGGGACATTACATGGCTAACGTTCCTCCTTATATATATAAATTTTAAGCTAGTGGTGAGCACACCATTTCTATTTAATTAAAATTGTATTTGCATCATTCTCACAATATAACCAAGAAATTGAACTCTTGTACCCATTGCGTGAGGTCTGGAATTCGATTACTGGTGTGTGTGATTAATTATAAAAAAAATGTACCCCTTGTAGGAGGTGTGTGTGATTAATTATAAAAAATGTACCCCCCTAGTAGGTGGTTAAAAAAAATGTATCCTTTATTGGAGATTAGGAGTTTGACTACTAATTTTGTGTGTGTTTTGTGTGTAATTAATTATTAAAAAAACCTTCTCACACAAGATATAGAACTATAATCAGTTATCTCTATGCATGTTTGCATAAAAATAACTGATTAGAGTTCTATATCTTATCCTTAATGTGAGAAGGTTTTTTTATAATTAATCACACACACAACATCATTAGCATGTAAAATTTCAATTATTTTTACTTGTATTAGACATGTGTATTGCTATATTATTTCTCGATTTTTGATGATCATGTCAACTAAAATGAATAGCTATTTAACTGGGAGCCTGTAAAATGGAGGTAGTAAAAGCTCGCCTGTACTTAAATTCAAAACTGTTTTGCCCCCATCATAGGTGAAAAGTGATATCCACTTCTACTGCACAGAGCCAAACCCGGAATAGGTGGCTGGACCAAGAAAGAAACCAAGGACGGATACAGTCTATGGATATAATTCAAATTGTCGAAAAGTATTAGATCATGTTTGGATTTTCGTCTACCATTTAGATTGACCGGTTACTTAACACATATCACTTGAATAAATATGTAAGAATTGTATTAAAACATAATGAAGGCGATTATATGAGCTTCTAACAGGTGATTTTTTTTTTGAACTTTGTAGAGTTTGCGAACAAAGATTGTTTGTATTTGAACATTTCATGGACACAAATCAACTGATGCCTTACTTTCAGTAAAATTCAACACAGTAACACTCATGGTTTAGTTTTTGGTTGAATTTTGAACAATTGAAAAGAAATAGTCGAAATGTATGAATATATTACACAATCCTGGTAAGTGCTATTAGTAAGAGCATATGCACCCATAAATGACATCAATTCATTAATTAAATTGTGAACTACTGATCTTAGGGAATCAACTTTTTTTCCCAATTTTTATGCAGTCATAAGCCCAATCAATCCGCTAATTACTATTTGATGATCTAAAAAGGGATTTTCTCAGTGGAGAGAATGGAAGAAACAGATAGAAAAAAAATCTTAAAATAAATTAAAATATGTTAGTTTTGGTGTAAATAGTAATTGCACTCAGTTGACTACTCCATTAAATATTAAGTAAGAGTTTGATAAATTGATAGAGTATCACAAGTTGATGGAATTTACTCCAGCTACATAAAAATTATGTTAAACTCTACTGGTTCTCATTTCATGAATCAAAGTTTTAAGACTCCCCTTACATATGCTTTAACACTACTTTGATGTTTTAGAAAAATCTATATATAAAATGATATAAAAGTGCAAACTGTAGTATCCTAAAAAATGAAATTATGTATCTCTCATTTTATTGGCACTAAAAACCAACCACAAACTGTCATCTTCCCCTGTCTTACTAAGAATATTATAGAATGAAAATCAAAACTGAAATTACTAATTTTATTTGAAAAATTAAAATTTACAATTTTGTATCAATATTATTTGAAAGATGTAAATTTTATTCACTTAATTTTTGCTGAATTTTTTATTTTTCCCCTGTTCGATGCAATGAAATTATGAAAAGGAGTCCAAAATACAAGTTAAATGAAATCTGTTTTTATTCCAACATTTTATACGGATGAGAGATCCCGGGGGGACAGCCCAGTATATAAAGCCCACAATTTTAGATTTCCCTATATATTTGAATACTGAAATTTAAGGGGAAATAAGTTATTAAAGTATATATTTTTAAAAAAAAACCGTAACTTCAATAATTTATTTTAAATTAAAAATTATCTAAATTTATGTATAATTAAAAAATAGTGGCCTGGTTTTGAAAATTGTCTAGTACAAATCAGTTGAACAATGGTATCACAAAATTAAAAAAAAAAATTAACTATGATAAGTTAAAAGTATCTCTCTTTTATTATTTTATTGGCAGTAAAAAGTAAAAAAAAAAAGCACGCGCGTTTAAATAAATGTAAACAATACATCACATATTTTTAAATGATGGAACACTAGGACAAAAATGACTAGCTTAATTTATAGTCGTATTTTATTCTTAATTCATTCCAAAAAAATAGCAAAAATAAATAACCTAGTTATCTGTGCATGTTAACTACTTACACGCGTCAGTGTGCATGTTCACGTGCATCTTTACTTAGACGCGTCACTGTACATGTTCAAAACGTGTACATGTATCCTTACTTAGACGCGTCACTGTACATGTTCAAAACGTGTACATCTTTATGATTGTTCATAAGAACTGGAAAAATTAAAAATTATATTAAAGTGCTTATATATACGTACACAAGTATTCATTTTCTTTCAGTCTCATATAATATCTACTGATTTGCAGTTAAGGTGTAGTATTATAGTTCCAGGACTTTACTCAGCTCCAGATCTGAAGATTCCTGCACTCATGCATGGTTTGTTTTCATATGTTCTCTCACTAACACTCTTCTTGCAGCTTTGTTTATGATTTAATTCCTTCAAAACAAAACCAGTTTTTTAATTATATATATATGTATTTGTTTAAATAAACATGCATGTTTAAGATTTGATAATTAGAAAGTTCATCTTTATAAAGCTTATCTTTATGTTTTCCTTTCTGCAGGATTATCATAAACATGTTAAAATGAAGTCCAATGTTTGTTCTATGGGGTATTATGTTTGGAATAAGAATCAAACTTGCATTGGCAAAATCAATCCCAGACACATAATTTGTGCAGCTGTTTATTCTCATCACGATGAAATTTCAAAGAGATTGGGACATTACATGGCTAATACTTTCGAGGGAGGAATGTGGTGCGGTCTGACTGGGACATTACATGGCTAACGTTCCTCCTTATATATATAAATTTTAAGCTAGTGGTGAGCACACCATTTCTATTTAATTAAAATTGTATTTGCATCATTCTCACAATATAATCAAGTAATTGAACTCTTGTACCCCTTGCGTGAGGTCTGGAATTCGATTACTGGTGTGTGTGATTAATTATAAAAAAATGTACCCCTTGTGGGAGGTGTGTGTGATTAATTATAAAAAATGTACCCCTAGTAGGTGGTTAAAACAAATGTATCCCTTACGGGGAGATTAGGAGTTTGACTACTAATTTTGTGTGTGTATTGTGTATGTGATTAATTATTAAAAAAACTTTCTCACAAGATATAGAACTCTAATCAGTTATCTCTATGCATGTTTGCATAAAAATAACTGATTAGAGTTCTATATCTTGCCCTTTATGTGAGAAGGTTTTTTTTATAAATAATCACACACATAACATCATTAGCATGTAAAATTTCAATTATTTTCTTGTAATAGACATGTGTATTAGACATGTGTATTGCTATATTATTTCTCGATTTTTGATGATCATGTCAACTAAAATGAATAGCTATTTAACTGGGAGCCTGCAATCTAAGCAAAATGGAGGTAGCAAAAGCTCCCCTGTACTTAAATTCAAAACTGTTTTGCCCCCATCATATGTGAAAAGTGATATCCACCTCTACTGCACAGAGCCAAACCCGGAATAGGGACGGATATAATTCACATAGACGGATATAGTATAAATTGTCGAAAAGTATTAGATCATGTTTGATTCTTTGTTTACCGTAACTTGAATGAGTATGTAAGAATTGTATTAAAACATAATGAAGGCGATTATATGAGCTTCTAACAGGTGATTTTGTTGTGAACTTTGTAGATTTTGTAAACAAAGATTATTTGTATTTGAACATTTCATGGACACAAATTAACTGATGCCTTACTTTCAATAAAATTCAAACACAGTAACATTCATGGTCTTGTACAATTGAAAAGAAATAGTCGAAATGTATGAATATATTACACGATCCTCGTAAGTGCTATTCCTAGAGCATATGCACTCATGAGCACTCATGAATGACTTTGATTCATCAACATTGATTAAATCGATGGAGTGAACTACTCTCATAGTGAATCAACTTTTTCCTCAACTTTTATGCGGCCATAAACTCAATCAATCCGTAAATTACTATTTGATGGACCTAAAAAGGGATTTTCAGGAGAGAGAGAATAAAACAAACAGATAAAATTATGTTGACGACTCCATCAAATATCAAAGAAGAGCTTGACAAATTGACAGAGGAGTCAATTTACTCGTGTTGCATAAAAATTATGTTAAACTCAACCATGAATCAAAGTTTTAAGACTCCCGGTGCATATGCTCTAAAAATGTATATATAAAATGATGTAAAAGTGCACAGGATCAGAAAAATGAAATTATGTATCTCTCATTTTATTGGCAGTAAAAACCAACCACAAACTGTTATCTTCCCTGTCTTACTAAGAATACATTCTTGACCTTAATTTCTGTTTCTCTCTCCCCTTGTTTTTCTCCATTTTTATATAATCATGTTCCATCTTATCATTTTTCCCTCCCTTCCGCCGTATTTATACATTTTCAACGTCGTATCGTTTCTCCGGAGAGCCTCCTACCACCGTTACCACCACCACCACCTCACCCTGTGAACCACCACACATGCACGTACATTGTGTACAAATAACAAACCAAACGTATCCAGTATATTTTAATTTTGATATTTTCATACAATGGTTCAAAAAATCGGAGACCAAGGGGAGACACTAGTACCCGACCTCATATGGCCTTTTGGCCGTCTAGAAGGCCTTGATGAAGATGACCTTTGCATGGCGGCTTATGAGATATTTTTCACTGCATGCAGGTCATCACCGGGGTTTGGAGGAGGGCGCAACGCGATTAACTTCTATTCTACAGAAGGCGACGGTGGTGGAGGGTCTCCGGTGAAAGGGCATGGAGTAGGAATGGCAGTGACTAGCAAGATAAAAAGAGCATTAGGCTTGAAAATGATCAAGAAAAGGTCACCTTCTTCTAGAAGAACACACTCATGGGGTTCGGTACCAAATAATTCAAATTCTCCTCGTAATTCACCTCGTGATTCGCCACGTAGTAGTCCATCGCCCAGTGGGAGTCCGAGGATTGGGTTTACAGTGCCAACTACGAAAATAAAAAGACCATTAACATCGGCTGAGATAATGAGGCAGCAGATGCAGGTGTCTGAACAGAGTGATAATAGGCTTCGCAAAACGCTCATGAGGACTCTTGTTGGCCAAGTATGTAGTTCAGTTTGTTACATGCATGCAATTTATGTTGCCTTGATGTATATATTTCGGTTAGATGGTACTGTTCCTAAAGATCACAATGTCGGTTAGATGGTACTAATCAAGGGCCTCTCTTCCTAAAGTTCAAAATTTCGGTTAGATGATACCAATTAAGGGCCTCTGTTCCTAAAGTTCAAAATTTCGGCTAGATGGTACTAATTAAGGGCCTATGTTCCTAAAGATCACAATTGTGAATATATATTTTAGTCTCCTTTCAAAATGTGGTATTTAGGTTGATTTTTGTAGCTTGGATTTGTCGATTAATTGTTTGCTTGAGAGCGATATTGTCTGTTAAATGTTAAAATCACTTAGTTGTCTGCTTAAGACTTCGATTATGTTTCCATTAAGTTAATACTTTCATGTGTACTTGAGTGTGATGTTTGTAAATTATCTGCAGACGGGCAGGAGAGCCGAGACTATAATCCTTCCTTTAGAGCTTCTCCGCCATCTAAAGCCTTCAGAATTCAACACAGCTGCAGAGTACCACCTCTGGCAAAGGCGTCAACTGAAGCTTCTTGAGGCTGGACTACTTGTCCACCCGTCTATCCCAATTGAAAAATCAAACAAATACGCGATGAAACTGAAAGAAATTATCACCTCCTCTGAAATCAAACCAATGGACACTAGCAAAAACTCTGAACAAATGAAAACTGTCTGCAATTGCATTGCAGCTTTGGCATGGAGGACCCCTGACAACGAATTACCCACGGGTGTTTGCCACTGGGCTGATGGTTATCCTCTCAATGTGCACATCTACATTTCCCTGCTTCGCACCATATTTGACACCAGGGATGAGACTTTGGTGCTTGATGAGGTTGATGAGCTTGTCGAGTTGATGAAAAAGACATGGCCTATATTGGGGATCAATAAGTTGGTGCACAATATGTGTTTTACTTGGGTGCTATTTGAGCAATATATTGTCACTGGAGAAGTGGAGGTGGATTTACTTGCAGCAACATTGGCTATGATGTCCGAGATTGCACATGATGTGCAGACAGTTGATCGTGAGACGTTGGTGTATGTGAAAATGTTGAAAAGGGGATTGTCTTCTATCAAGAGGTGGTCCGAAAAGAAACTGCTTGATTATCATGCCAATTTTGATAATTACTCAAAACTTAAGGTGATGGAGATACTATTGCCATTGGCCTCTGCGGTTACAAAGATTTCTGAGGATGTTCCTGGTTATGCTACTCCAGTACAAGAGGATGGGGACATAACAACCGATCAATATGGGAATAGAGCAGATCTTTACATCCGATCATCTTTGAGAAATGCATTCACAAAGGTAACTGTAGTGAGTCCAACAAGTTTGAAGCATGGCTTAATGACCTTTTCGGCCTCAAAGTTTGCAACAGTGTACTCATGAAACCCTGAAGTTTAAAAGCGTACATTTTCAGCCCTCGGGTATCTAAAATGTGCATTTTTACCCTTGGACCCGGAAAAAAACCGGGTGAAAACCGGCCGGTCTAAGGATATAGGTTAGTTTTCGGTACCTGAAGGGCAAAAAGGTACGGTAATGAACTAAAGAGACTGATGGGTATATTGGTGCAAAGTTTGAGGCTTAAAAGGTCATTAAGCCTTGAAGCATTTGTTCTTGATAATTATTTTCATGTACAGCTATTCTGTAGTTGATTTTTCTTTCCATCGTTTTCTTGTTTGCAAAAGATGCTTGATGATGGCAACATTAATAGTGACACCATCGAAGTACAAGACGTGGCTGATGCACTCATTCAAATAGCGCAAGCCACACAAGAATTAGCGATGAAGGAAAAGGAGAACTATAGCTCAACACTAAAGAAATGGCACCCTGTTGCAGCTGGAGCTGCTGCAGTGACTCTTCATAGCTGCTACGGCACCTTATTGAAGCAATACCTAACTGGTACTTCACAGTTGCTATCGAATGAGGCCATTGAAATATTGCATACCGCAGGAAAGCTAGAAAAGTTTCTAGTTCAGATGGCAGTAGAAGACTCAGCTGAATGTGAAGATGGAGGCAAAGCTATTGTGAGGGAGATGGTTCCTTATGAAGTTGAGTCTATTATAACAAGATCTATAAGGCAATGGATACAAGAGAGGCTGAAAAGTGTGAAAGATGTTCTGCAGAGTGCCAAAGAGTCTGAGGTAAAAATCGAGATAACTTGATGAAATCAAATCTTTTTACATCTTTTACCTGTAAATGTATATGAAGACTAATCTGTTGTTAGCACATTATGCTATAGACATGGAACCCGAAATCAAAGACCGAGCCATATGGACATTCGGCAGTGGAGCTAATGAAACATGCCAAGCAAGCACTTGATGAATTCCTCGAAATCCCAGTAAGCATTGCAGAGGATTTGGCTCATTCGTTTGCTCATGGCTTGGAGGAACTTTTCCGAGACTATACCACATTCGTCTCATCCTGCGGTATGTCATCAGTCAGATCAGAATAGATTACTTAATATGTGTAATGTTAAGTTCTTAATTTTCATTTGATGATAAAACACATGATATATTTCTTGCGTTCTAATCAATAAAATTAGGATCGAAAAAGAGCTATGTGCCAACACTGCCTGCACTTACAAGATGCAACAGAGATTCAAAAATCAGACTATTTTGGAAAAAAGCCAGTCCTTGCACGGTCACTCTCCAGACTGCAGTAGACAATGACAGCATAGAAGGTAACAACAATCCAAGGCCTTCAACTAGTCGTGGAACGCAACGCCTTTACATCCGCCTCAACTCCTTACAGTACGTCCTCTCGCAGCTCCAAGTGCTTGAAAAAACACTTTCCTTATCTACTTCCATAGTCTCCTCCCCACGTAACCGTTTCAACAACCGTAGTCTCCAGCTCCAAGGCAGCAACTACTTCGACCAGACACGCTCATCCATTAACTCTGCAACACTACATGTCTCCCAGGTAGCTGCATACAGACTAATATTTCTAGACTCAAACTCTGTGTTCTACGGAGGCCTATACATTTACGACGTGGAAAATGCTCGTGTTAGGCCAGCATTGAGAATTCTGAAACAGAATCTTACCCTATTAAGTGCTATAGTCGTGGAACGTATCCAACCATTGGCAATGAAAGAAGTAATGAAGGCCTCATTCGATGCATTCCTCATGGTTTTACTAGCAGGAGGAGCGTCTCGTGTTTTTACACGAGCTGATCACCCTATGATAGAGGAGGACTTTGATCATTTGAAGAAAGTGTTCACTCATGGAGAAGGTATCGTTTCTGAGGAGACAGTCGACAAAGAGGCAAGCGCGGTAGAAGGCGTGGTGGACTTAATGGGAGATTCTACTGAAAAACTTATCGATGAATTTACTCATGTAGCTTGTGAGGCTAGTGGGATTGGAGTTGGTGTAGGTCAGAAGTTGCCAATGCCACCAACAACTGGAAAATGGAGCAGAGAAGATGCTAACACTATTTTGAGAGTTTTGTGTCATAGAAATGATAAGGCTTCTAATCATTTCTTGAAATGGACATTTCAGTTGCCAAAGAGAAGGTGAAAGATTCAAGATTCATAAGCACAAGAACATGGGATTTTTTTTAACCAATGTTCTTGAACAATGTATAAAAAGAATGCTCAATTTCGAACATTTTTAATGCATCTAGTAGTCTGTATATATGAAAATTTGTGACACGGAACGAATGTACACGACACCGTATATGTTATGAGATGTGTACATTCTTCTTTAGAAGGATCTGGGATTGAAGATTGTGAGAGTTGGTACTATGTGTATCCTCTTGGTGAAATGAGAAAATGGAAGAGGAACTGTTTCTGTACAAGGTGAAATGTCAAGTTCAACAAGGTGTAAATAGTTTTAGAGAATTGAATTTGAATAAATAAATATTTCCTTAATTATGTCGTTATAGGAAATCGAACATTAAATAACACAAATAAACTTTAGTAAATCGAATCAGGGTGAAATCAAAAAACAGAAATAAAATAAATAGGAAAATGTTATCTACAGAGTAACTTTTTAATTTCCAGAATCAAAAACGGTGAAAAGATAAAACTGCCCCTCATTAATGCACATAAACAAGCTTGGAGAAAATGAATGTTAGAGTAATTTAGTTTTCTCGCATATTTTTACTCTGTAAATAACATTTTCCAATTAATATTTCTGTTAAATAAAAAAACGTTCTGAAAATAACATTTTCCTATAAATATTCCTGAGCCATACAACTGTGCCTAAAGGCGGCTGACAAAATCTAAACATACAAGCCTACTCTACTACATATACACACAAGCCCTGTCTGTACATATAAAAAGTACACAATCATTAAAAGCTGTAATAAAATGGAGGACATAAAAGGTGTACTAGAATCAGTTAAACGCAAGTCAGGAAAGACTTACAGTGAGATAGCTGAGGAAACAGGTTTAACAAATGTATATGTTGCTCAGTTGTTTAAGCGCCAAGCTCAACTCAAGCCTGACACTGTGTCTAAACTCAAAGCTGCTTTGCCTGAACTGCCTGATCATGTTGTTGAGAAGATGATGGAGCCACCTTTGAGATGTTATGATCCTAAGTTGATTCAAGAACCCACTGTTTACAGGTATGTATATTTTTATTTCTTTTCTGTGTTACTTTAGAGTTTTTGTTTTGTGAGATATTTAGAAAATGGGAATTGAATAATTATGTTTAAAAAGTAAATTGAGATTGATTGTTGAGTAATTTACATCATTTCTGGTTAAATTGTTGAGTTTGCCTTGATTGGCAATTAGTTGTTAGCTATAGCGGATTGAATTAGTTCTTTTGGCTAGCGGATTGGATTAACTGTTTTGACTAGCGGATTGAATTAGCTATTTTGAATGAAACTGTTTGGTAATTAGATGTTTATATTTTAACTAGACACATACCAATCCTCTTAACTGGAAAAGCTCATCCAGGTAGTTTTTCAGAAAAAAATCAAAATTAGCAAATTAGGTCCAAAACCGCTATTTCAATCTGCTAACTACCAAACACCAATATTAAAGGATTCAATATTCATCGACTCAAACCTCTAACTTGGTTCAATCAGTTTTTTTTTCTCACATATTTAGCTTCCAAACACGGCCAATATGAATAAGTTCGTGTTGTTTTTGTGTTTGTCATCGTACGTAGTGTCAATACTTGGGTCACATTTGAGTCATGTTTAGGTTGTTTTTGGACTAGCTAAAATTGTTGCAGATTGCACATAGTTGTATTTAAAACATTTTACATCACCCATGTCTGAGGTGTGGCTTGAAATGTATTTTGATCATAAGGCTGTCTCGGGCCTTACTTGTGAATTGAGGTATCTCAAGGCAACAATCTAGGGAATATGGTTTTAAAATTTAGTCTTGTAAATGCATAATATCTGCAGTTTGTTTCAGAATTTTCTTAAAGTATTTTTTCTGGAGAGGCGTGCTTTGAGAATTTTTGCTGTTTTTGAATTTTGTAGACTAAATGAAGCTGTGATGCACTTTGGCGAGAGCATCAAAGATATTATCAATGAGGAATTCGGGGATGGCATGTAAGTTCTTTTTCCGGTTTAATCACTTTTATTCTATAGTTAAACGAATCCTTATATTGATGCATTGATATTATGTTTGTAATTCAAGTTAGCTTTATTATTGAATTACCTAATGGCCACTCATAATGTCATGTTTAAGATGTCATGTAGCTACTGTTTGTTGATGATCTTGATTTCTTGATTTTAAGTTGCAATTATTACTAGATAGGGGTTTTGGATTTTGGAACTCAGCTTCATTCTTTATAAATTTAAAGTAGACGTAATACACTGGAAAGTCTTTGGTAGTAAATTTGCAAAAGATGGTGGTTTATTTGTATAATCTAATGAAGATAGTTAGCTTTGATTATAAAAATACGTTATTTAAATTTTTAATACTCAAACTGCGGATGCTTCTGGAAGTTTTGTAACCATTCTGGACTGGACAGATTATTCTTCCTGGTAACTGCTGAAAGATTATCTGTTGTGTTGATGTCCGCAACAGAGTTTGACAGTTAATAATTTGAATGTAAAACCAGGAGAATATTATTAAAAAACTATATCATTATGCGATGAATAATTTTTGAAATATGAAATAAAGATGTACAAATATTAAGTGAATTTATATATTTTGGATTTATAAACAAAAATGTGGTTTAAGTGTTTGAAAATTATATAATTAGATGTAAATATACTATATAAAGTACTAGTCATTTTTCTTTAGTAATTTGAAGATTATTCTAATTAACAACCAAGTTGAACCACATTCGATATTTGGAAGAATAGCATGAACGATGGAGGGAGTACATGTTACTGCATTATATTGTGAACTCCGGTGCTTCTTTGGTTGGAAGGGATGGAGTGGAAGTTATATATGAAGTTAAAGGTGTAAGAGAAGAATGGAGGAGAGTTATGTGAAGAAGAAATGAAAGGGGGCAAATTTTGTATGACGGAGAATATAAGTTGGCTGGAGAATGAAGCATTCATTCTCAAAGTGGCGAGTCTGAGCTCTATTATGGATCGGTGGGAATGGAATGGATCAAGGACTGAATTTTATATACCTCAGTACAAATTTCCATCCATTCCTCCCTTTTCATGATTCCCAACTAAACAGATTAAGACACTTATATGTTCTTATTCAATAGCATCTGTGTTTGTGTAGCATGTGATGTTGTTATGTGTTTACTGATATAATGGGTTTGTATCGTGAATTGCTACTCGAAATAGCTGTAGTAGGTCATGGCGAACTGGTCATTTTTTTTTGACGAAGCGTTCAAATAATTTGTGTTTTAACTGGTCATGAAACCTTATTACAATTCAGAAATCCAGCCATAGAATAATTACAATTTACATGGACTATAGATGCACGTTTAGTAGAAGTTCGGCTATTTGCATAAATGTAATGATCGAGACGATGGGTTGCAGATGAGAATGTAATGTCTAAAACTTGTGTTGAAAGCATAGACTTTTGTCAAAATTCATTATAAAAGATCTTTCAAGGGATTCTCACATTTCCTTATAACCTGATAAAAGAACATTCTTGTGTGCCTATTCAGTATGTCAGCTATAGACTTCTACTGCTCTGTTGACAAAGTGAAAGGTGTAGATGGGAAAGATCGAGTAGTTGTGACTCTTGATGGGAAGTATCTGCCATACTCTGAGCAGGTCAGTTTAATTTTTTTACCTAGCTGAATATCATTTAATTTGGAAACCATAATATGTGCTAAACTGTCATATGAGAGACTTGTTCATTTGAAAAGTATATATAATTATGTGAACAGACTCTTGTAAGTAAAGAAGGTGTATTTGTTATTCTCATTTATTGCAAACGAAATCAATTTTCAAATTCTTGACATTTTGTGTCTCGTAAGGGTACTATGTCATAGTTGAAGGTGGCTCCTTGTACATATAGGATTTTTTTGTCAATCAAAAAGAAAATTTACTAAATAAAGGGTTTTAATTCCTTTTTAGCCATAATGTAGTTCTTTAGACCTATCTTTATTTCGGCAACCACCTCATTAGGTTTCTCAACCTACTGATATCGAGGAGTGTCTACATTATATGCACCTATCGGTTAGAGAAATGCAATGCAAATTTGTTTGTTTGGAGGGGGAGGGGGAGGGGGTCTATTTAAAAAAATAAAAATTATAAAGCTAATTCAAGGCAACAGTATGTTCTGTGTCATCTAATTACTGCGCTGTCTTTTAATTGCAGAAATCTGAGCATATGGTATCCAGGATTAAGGAATCAGGCAAATGAAAAACGAGGTTACCTCAAGCAAACTGCATAAATCTCCTACATATATGTTCTCTAAGTATCTCCTGTATTTGTGCATGAATTCACTGCAGTATGTTAAAGTATAATCATGTTGAAGCACATTGAGCTTGCTTGTGTAAAGTTCATATTGGACCGAACACAGTATACAGTACTCCATGAATAAAGAAAATTTAGTGCTTGAGTTGATCATGCTTTGCTAGCTTATCGAGGGTTTATAAATTCAAAATAAAAATTTCCGAAAAGAAGAAAAAGGATTCGATGACGGCTTGATTCTGCAGGTTTTCAAAAGAGAATGACGGCTTGAAACTCGTTTGATATAAAATGTTACTAAAAATATGATTAGAGTATAGAACAAAGTTGTTTGATAGAGATGCAACTTGAGGTAGTTTGATAGCATTACATGTAACATCATCAAATCTTTCTCGTCGAGGGAACGAAGAAGAATGCAAGTGATTGATAGTGAGTGTGCAAGGAACAGATACATCAGGCGTGTAATAAAATTCCTCAGAAACATTCAAATTTGAGGAGCTGAGAAAGAGAGACCCGAATAATTTTTAGTTAATGGATACATTGCGGAGCAAGATCGTTTTGCAAGTGATATAGGCTTCACTATAAACATGTAATCCCTTTAAACCAGCTTATCTAACAAATCTAGTTACAGATGTAATGAATCATAACTGATCATACATCCCAGGGCAGAACTAGAGGGACCAGAGTGAGCCTCAGTCTTTGCCAATCAGCCAAAATCATAGAAATTATAATGTGAAATTCTGGAAAAATATTAAAGTAACTTGGATATGAGTCCTCTTGAGCATGCCACTGCAACAAACGGTTATATATGAGTGAATGCAAAACACAAAGATAGCATTTTAGGACAAAAATTAAGAAACACAAATTGGCATTTGCAGATATGTAGAGCATGAAGAGAGAAAGCCTTATGAATGTACCTATATACAAGTAGAACCAAAGTACTCAGAAAGTTGTTTCATATCTCATCTAATTGTTCGACAAAATTGCAGGAAAGACTATTAATTAAACGTACTTTGAGCAAAACATGTTTAGTTAATGCCCCCATCTAAACTTTGATTTGATTGTTCTTTCTTTACCTGAATGTTTTTTAGCAATGTGTATGCTATCACTTTTTTGTGTGTAATTTTGCACTGGTATGATACTATAAAACTTTGTAGCAACTGCTACCAAATGAGACAGTCAGGAAAGTTAGCCTCACTTAACAAAACAAAAACCAAAAATCGCCTAGTACTGTTTGTTTAAGAAACAAATTGCCTAATGGTGTCTCCATTTCTTATATTTAACGATCTGCAAACATAATTATCTTAAGAGAGGCTTATTTCTCGTCAAATTGTAATTTTACAAAATATGAAACCCTACTGACTCCTGCTGTATTGGTTTTGTGCTCTGATGATAGTTACAGTAATTGAAGTATTTATCTTTTGATTTCAAAAGGAATAGAACTTGGCTGAATGCAGCATTTTGTTTCATCTTCACAAGATTTTTAAGACTAGTCATTTTGCTTAGTTTATATATAATAAAAAACATTGATAGATAATTCAGTTTGTGTTTGAGAGATGTCTGGCTGGATAGTACAGTATTGCAAGTAACATTCATACATATTAGGAAAAGTTATAAAATTATGTCATAAGAAATAAAGAGTCTTAAGTTATTTAGCAAAAAAAAAAAAAGTCTTAAGTTCTTTAATTTGGGAAAAAAAATTGAGTTTGAGTTACAAGTCTATATGTAAAGAAGCCTTTGATTTCAACTAAATATACAAAATAGTTATGGGTCCTGTTCCCTGGCAATGGCAATCCTGAGTTAGATAAGCTTTATCTAACATACTACTCCATGGGCGTCGGATCTATATTTCAAGGACCCAGATTTAAAGAAACTTTTTTAGCGTTCCGCGGAAGGGCTTTTTCCCTTTCCGCGGATATTTTCCCTTTCCGCGGAACCGAAAATATCCGCGGAAGGGGGAAAAGCCCTTCCGGAAAAAATTTCTTGCATCTGGACCCTTAAAATATTGATCTAAGGGTTCTGGAACAGTATGTTAGATATGCCTTATATGGCACATGATTGTTAGGGATCACATGATTGTTAGGGATTACCACTCAATACTTATACCACGTCTAAAAACTTAAAATTAAGAGAAGTAAATTGGATTAAGATGTTAAATACAAAAAGAAACACTTACACAGAGAGTTAAAGAAGTAGAAGTGGCAAATCTACTTGCTCAAAAAATCTAATTATGTTACAACTAAAGAAGATAGTATAAGGAAAGGAGAAATGAAAGAAATAACAATGAGACTAAAGCTACTCATGGAAACCTCATCATAGAGCTTTCATGCTATCCAATCGACAACTAGCCTGCACAGAGTTATGAATATAAGTCCGTAATGACTACATTTAGGATGTTCTGACAATACGCGGATTTAGAGAATAACAAGAAGAGTCATTGTACCAGAAACTTGTGAATCCCTCGTAAAATAGGCGAGAATTCAGTGCAAAACTTTTCCATATCAGCCTGGATGTTTTCCGCTCCTCCTTTTCCTAGCACCTCCAGGAATCTTTTCCTATCAGGAACAAGCTTGATAGCAACCTGTGAGTTCCAAAATGTATCTGAAGTCAATAAATAATGAAATAATGAACAATGATTCCTAAACATGTTTGTGATATGGTTGAGCAGGTTGCCAAGGAAAGAAACATTACAGTAAAACTTGAACTGGCTATCCATCCATGCCATTTCTTCAACGTCTTGCTATAGGAATCATTACAACACTGTTGCATTCCCCAATCTTGATGTTCAGATAAGTTACGAAATAGCTCCACTAGGAAGTCCATCGCTCTGCAAGTTGCAAGATTTCAGAGTTTTGGAGACCAAGTGCAAAGAACAGGTACTCGATAATAATACAGTTCCTAGACAATTATCACAAAGGTACTAGCAGTAGCAGAAACTGAGCTTCGAGTTTTTAGCTCAAGTACTGAATCTTAAATTCATTTTATAAAATTTAAGCTTTTATGTGCTGTCTTAGCATCTTTTCTGTTAATCATGCTTCTTAACATTAGTAACACTGGTACCGAGATCATCTATTGTGTACCACGGATCTGCCTACTGTAGGTGTGAGAATCTATACACTGGAGAGAATGATATTAAATACCTCGTCAGCCAGAGAAGGGCATTTGTGCAACTTGACCAAGACTTTGCAGTATCTGTTTCAATTTCTGGTTGTACAAAACCAAACAAGTAGTTAAATTTGGTTGGATTTGATTCATATTTATGCTCCAATCTCTGCAATCGTTAAGAAACAAAAAAAAAATCAGTATAAGATTCTGAAATGATAATACTAACGGCATCAGTACTATTTAGATCATTTCCAATTAACAACACAAATTATTATCGGCTGGACTGGCTTTAGGGACGCAGAATGTGCTCAATAAAATAGAGTACAGCCATATATAATTCACAGTAGTTTTTTTTTCAAGATCTTATATTCTAACATTCCCCCTCACTCGAGAGCCCAATAATGAGTCGAAGAGTGGATCACGAGCGCTCATCTTTGGAGCATTAATTTGTCATTCGTGCCACGATAAATTGTGAGAATATTGGGGGTGGCAGGGATCTCAAACAACCTGAGTCCTCTCCTCTGCCATCCTGAGCTCTGATACCATGTCAAGGAACCGGTTACTCTAAAACCTCAAGGTGCTAGAGAATGACCATTTACAGGATCTTATATTCTAACATGCGCAAATTGTGAAACTTAATATGTAGTTGGAGAGAATAGAACTTACTGATATATTACCACCAACATCTGATTTCACAATGGCCATAGCAGGTCCAAATTTATCTGGCATAAAAGAGTAGAAGACTTCTATTAGTCATTGTAATGCTCAAGCTCAAGTATATTGATAAGTAAATGTTAGAACTCGAGCAACAAACAGTACAATCTTCATGAAAAAATTGCAGGTTCCCTTTAAAACTGATCACAATAACTAGTAAATAAACACCTCTGAACCTCTATCCCTACTCAAAATGTAAAGTTATCGCTGTTTTATCATTATAAACAAATCGCCATTGTTATGAATTTGAATCTAAACTATTCAGTTGAAATTCCAGCTCCAATAGTTTGACGGTTTAAACTGTGCATAGTCCACACATCTTTCTTGAAGTTCATGCGTATATTCCCACATAATCACTAGTTCCTCAATTGAGCAACGATATGAAGTAGTCTTTTACCTTTTTCCTCAAAACACATAATCTTCACTTTCTAAATTGAGCAACTGAGCAAGCATTTTACAGCGCTCACGCAACCTATAAATGAATTAGCACCCAGAGAGACTGTAATCCTATAATCTCTTCGCTACCTTATCTCATTTGTACACATTTTATCTAATGCAATCCCTAAAAATAATCCCATAAACAGGTATGAGTCATTTTCTAGTGAAATTTTGGGGGATTAATTCATGTAACACCATCTCTCTTATAGTATATTATCCATAACAATGAATCAAAATTGAGTCTGTGAGATAATAGTCCTTGATCTTTATTAAGTAATCAGTTCGTCTATAACACTTTAAGGGAAACCATATTATGTAACCAGCTCATAAAACCTTAAAATACAGGAAGACCTTACGGGGATCTTACATTATAAATCAATAATTTTACGAAGAAAACTCACCTAAAATAGGCAGTACAAGTTTGCAAACATCCAAAAAAGGCTGGGTAAGCATATCTCCCTCATCAGATTTGACATGTTTCATTTTCTCCAAAGAAGCCGAAAACACGGTTCCCGAAGTTTCACCCATTACTTATCACTGCAAACATAACAAAAATGACACTCGATCAAGAACAACCGCAATCAAATTAGGGGTCCGGTCAGGGGCAAGCGATTGTTGCCGTAAATTAGATATACTAGAAGACATCATTGCATTGACAAGCAGATGGAAACAAATGTACCTTGGATTGAATACAATGCATGCCAAAGATGAGGTTCATGAAAAAAAAATAGATTGAATGTGATATTGTGATGTATACAAGGGATGATTTAATTACTGAGACTGTAAAAAATTATGAGGGAAATTTGAAAGAAGAAGAAAATGTGCCTGCATGCATAGATAGTCATAGGTAAATGTTGTGAAGGGATGTTCGGGAGGTACAGCTGCTTTTGCGATGTGCCTTAGATCATGGATTATTCTTTGGCTGTTGACATGACTATGTAGCCTATATATAAACATGTAGGTTTTCACAAATTATTATATGAGCGACAAATATCACATGTCATGCTTATTAATTTGTGCTAAGATGATGGGGAAGAACTAGAATTGTTCCGAGCCGAACCGAGCTTAGCCGAATTTTGATTGAACCGAACTGAAATTTAATTTTTTCATGACGAACAGAGTCGAGTTGAGCTTTCTTATCGAACTAAAAATCGTGTTCGAGCTCTATCTTGTTAAATAACGAGCCGCACACAAATTTTTATCGAACACAGACTAGACGAGTCGAACTGAGCTGAACACGAGTTTTCTCCATCAAAACGAGCTGAGCCGAGCTGAAAGTAAAAAAATCTGGTCAAATCATCGGTTGACTGTTAAAATAGCAAATCAAATACATTTATTTATTTTCTGAAAAATTTGTCATATCACTAAAATATTTTAATAATATTCATAATAATCCAATATATAAAATATTATTTTTTTCAATTTTTACTAAGTCAAGCTTGAGCTTGTTTTCTTAACAAAAACATTTTTATGTTCGAGTTCGAACTCGAACCCTTAGTGAACCGAGCTCAATAGAGTCCTTAAACCGAGCAGAGCCCTTAACGAGTCAAGATCGAGTTTGATCATGAACAGTTCGGTTCGCGTCTTCTAAAACACCAACAGACCGGTTTCGACTTAAAAATTCAGTTCGATTTTTATTAGTTCGTTTTCAATTATAAAATTGATTGAAATAAATATGAGAAAAATATTAATACTAGTTAAATAAACAAAGCTTAAATTTTAAAAAAATAAAATCATGATAGCAAAAGTTTAAATTAAACAATGTTCTTGATACAAAATCATGATAGTGCGCTGGGGGAGATAAAGGATTGTGTTACCCTGTTGTCTTGGTAAGCCGAGCCCAAGTATTGAAGTATTAACTATAGTCGGGCTTAGGCCCCACGAGGTGTATTCTTAATAATTTATGAATTTAAAAAAAAAATCGTTGATTTCAATTTTTCGTGTATTTTGATGGAATTATCCAAAATCAGATTTTGTGAAGTTTTTTAGAAATTCATCAAACTTCAAGATATTAAAAATGTACTAGCAAATATATTAAAATCCAAAACTTTTTTAAATAAAAGAAAATTTATGAAATTTTGAATACCATCAGATTTTGATGGATTTTTTAAAATTCAAATTGAATACCACCAAATTTTGATTGACTTTTTAAAATCTAAACTGAATACACTCAGATTTTAAAAGATTGTTTTCAATCCTTGTGAATACCTTCGGATTATTTAAAATCCAAATTAAATACCGCATAATTTCTAAAATCCATAAAAATCCTTCAAAATTTCAATTGAATACACCCCTTAATCATTTTTCGCTTGCTTAAACCGTGATTGCACTATCTGAGAGACTGAGATACATGATTTATTATTTTCTTAATTTTTAAAAATATTTATAAGTTTTCTTATATAATTAATTGGTTAAGTTCTTTCCGATTCGGTTATAACCTCTATTTAAAATTGAATTATTATTGAATTATTTTAGATGGTACGATATACAATTTTTCATTTTCGATTCATTTTCTACAATTAACTTTTTACGATTTCAGTTTGATTCGTGTTCATCAGAATGTGAGTTCTAATTCGATTCGTGTTCATTCGAACACGAGTTTTTATTCATATCTCAATCACATAAATCATCGAAATTTTGAAATGGAATTCATACAATTCCGCATGTAAACAAAACACTTTTTTTCTTCGATTACGAAACTTTCTCGTAAAAATTGGCTCGTAAATTCCAAGTTAAGAACAAATACACTGTTACTCCATATAATCTAATCAACACAGCAACAAAGATTTTTGCCGGCAAAATCATGGCACTGGCCACCCTTATGATGCTTGTTTTTGCAACTGAAATCGCACAAATCGTCCGGAAATGTTTTCGGATCGCAGAATAAAATGCAGCTCGGCGGAATGTACATTTTTACCCCGTCTGCACAAATTTAAACAGAAAAATTAGTCTTCGAGAATTATTTGTATAAAAAATATATCGTCATATTTTTGAATCTTGATTCCGTCACAAAATACATTTTCTATTGCTAAACTAATGAAATATAAATATATTATATCGATTTTTTTTGGAATCCTGATCCCGCTACAAAATACGCGTGTAATGAGAGATTTTAGAGGTGTACCGTCAGGGCTAAAAGAAGCCGATGCGATAGAAAGTGAAGCTACAAATAAGAAGGCAATAATCATTTTCATCATGGCCATTTTCTTCTTAGTGTTTGCTTGCTGTGTGTTATTATGGAACAAGTGATGATTTGCTAACTCTATTTATAAGCGGAAAATTGATACTATAATATAGGGAGTTGATACGTGCACAACATTCGTTTATAGGTGCACACCCTTTATTGATATTCAGACCAAAATACCCTTACGACCATACTTAACTTCATTCTCTTTTCATGCACAACAAGGATGATTTGTTCTTGATTTCAATAAAGAATTTGTACCTATAAATTTAGGTTGTACACATATCAGCTCCCATAAGATATTGCAAATCAGCATATTTTATTAATGGATGATTGTGTGTTAATTATTGGTTGAACACTTTTATTAAATGATATATAATACTATAATATAATCCATGTGTAATGGATTTTTTTCATTTAATTTTAGAAATAAATCTGTCATTATCTTTTAAAAATATTGCCGCTCCTCCAACAAGGTGATTTGAATAGAGAAATCTTAAAATTTCGAAATTGTTTCTAAAACTGTTTTCGAACGTCACTTTTTTAGTGGTCAATCTCTTTTAAATGAAATTGACCCCTCGTACATACATATGAATCTTGCGAAGATCTATTTGGGTATACATAACATTGCTAATTTGAATATCAAAAGTCAATGAAAAAATCGAGTTATTTGATTTCACGAAGCTATTTAATTTTAAATTTTCACCCCAATTCCAGAAGATATTAATCAATGAAAAAATCAAGTTATTTCAAAATCAAAAACGGGGCCTGGAAAGCCCAAACCCGGCCTGTTAAAAACAATACAGGGCTAGAGCATTTATTTAACTAAGCTTATAATATACACACAAATTTTAAAACCCTAAATCTCATCCTCACTCTCAACCGCTGCAAAGAAATCATGGTGAGTAATCTGTCCTTGTAATTCATCTATATCTTTTCATGTAAGTATAAATGTGAAAGCTAATAATTGTAATTTTGTAATTGTAGCCGTTCAAGCGATACGTTGAGATCGGGAGAGTTGCGCTTGTCAACTATGGCAAAGATTATGGAAAGCTCGTTGTCATTGTTGATGTTATTGACCAGAACAGAGTACGTCCTCTTTACTCTGTTTCTGTTCATCGATCTTCATTTTGCTTCATTACATCTCGTAATGAAGCAAAATGAAGTTGTAGATACTTTTCAATTTTCATTTTGCTTTATTACGCAAAATGAAGGTGTAGATATATTTGTATGTGTTATAGCCTTATAGGTCTAGAAATGTGATTGTATGATAGGTAGTTTGATGTCTATTGTTTTCGATGAATTTTGGTATTGTTTTCGGTTAATTGTTGCTCTATTTTTAACCACAGTTTAGTAGTAACATGTAGAAACTGGTGTCCTTGTATTGTTTGTTCCAAACTTACTTTTGTACTTGCATATATGTAGATATACTTGTCATACATTGGATCTATGGATAGAATGATGAAATCTTTGTGCGAAAAAGCAGCATTATTATCTGGTGCAATGAGCAGCACATTCCTCACGAGATTTCCGACTAGTTTGAATTTTTTTTTCTGTTTTTTTTGCGAAATGGTGCATTTTTGCTAAGAAAAATGAGGTGAAATATAGGTAATAGTGTCAATGCTGTGGAAGTATTAGTTGCTTGGATTGTGAACACTTGTTTTAGGCCCAAAATATGTCTTTTTTCGAAAAATTACCAAATCCGACACTTGGATATGTACCCATGCTGGATACTTCCACCCAAACCCGGGTGACAAAGGTTATGATGAGGCTAAAGTTGTGCTACAGATATTATAATATCGCATGATGATATTTCACTTGGGTGATTATATTAGTTCTCAGATTCAGGGTCGAGTTCAGCTAGAGACACATTTTTTTCCTTAGAACCTGCTTCACTATTGTAATCTATTTTGTAGTGTCCCAGACCCATATATGTCCAATTTATGAATCATTAGTAGTACTTTGCCTAATTGCCTTGCCAAAATGCTACTTGTCTGTTGCTGATGATCCTCTTAATTGTAAAATGTTAAATTATTGATATATAATTTGGAATTTTCAGCAAGAATTTCATATTCGGTCTTGTTAGTAAGTTATTATGTCTTCAAATTACACTGTTTTGAAGTCTGAATTGACGGCACTTTTACAATTATCAGGCTCTTGTGGATGCGCCCGATATGGTGAGAGGCCAAATGAACTTCAAAAGGCTCACACTAACAGATATTACAGTCGACATCAATAGGACGCCTAAGAAGAAGGACCTGGTCAAAGCAATGGAGGCTGCGGGTAAATCTACTGTCAAGCTAATTGTATGCATTTATATGTAATCTAATGCTGCTTGGTGTTTCTAACTGGTTTTAAATTATGTCAGATGTTAAGAACAAGTGGGAGAACAGCTCTTGGGGAAGGAAATTTATTGTCCAGAAACGCAGGGCAGCCCTTAATGACTTCGATAGGTTCAAGCTTATGTTGGCAAAAATCAAGGTTTGTCCTCGAAACCTGTGCTGACTAAAAGCTTTCATGTCAATGCTTTTAACAAATTTATGTTAGATCATCGTAGCTAATCTGTTTAAAAAAATTATGCATTTACAGAAGGCTAGTTTGGTCAGGGAAGAACTTGCAAAACTGAAGAAGCAGACTGCAGCATAAGGCCTTAGAATGATTTTCAATTGCAAACAGTTTTATTATGAATTTTTCTGAATCTTATACTTGTGGATTGGTACTTAATCAATCATCGATGTTGTGTTTCCTAATTATGTACGAGGTTTCTGTCCGCCATATATTATGCCCATGGTCTCCTAGACCTTGTATATCTGTCTGCCCATGCGATGAATTAGATGTTACTGCCTAGCCTAAGTGCTAACCCTCAGATCGATCCACCATTGGGCTCCTCGCAGGTGTATCACACATGGCGGGAAAACTAGCTTTTAAACTTCTTATTAGAAACCATATATGGAGGGTTTTACTCATGATGAATGTGCAAATCCCATGTCAGAGACTCAGAGTGAAGATTTGACAGTTTTTTAGGCTTAATATTAACTTGACCCTTAAAGTATTAGACATTGTACACATTAACCCCTAAACAAAAATATCGTATTATTTGTTCATTTTAACTCCTTTGTTAAATTTTATTCTAATATCACCCTTAAGAGTCATTTTGTCTGCAATATATATCTCAAGGGCAACATTGTTCGTCAATTATTTTTATTGTCATTTTTATTTGTCAAATAATTTAAACTAATTTCATTGTATAAAGTAACTGATATGATAAATAATATTATGTAACTTTTATTTATTAAGTAAATTTAAATCATTTATCGAAAGAATCAAAACAAGTATATAAAAATGATAAAAAGGTTGAAGTGCATAAAACTCGTATTTAAGGGAAAAAATATAAAACTATAAGGGTAATATTGGAAAAAAATTCAACATAAGGTTAAGTGTACAAAGCTTATTGTTAAGGGTTAAAAATATACTCCCTTTGTCCCTCCCATTTGTTTACACTTTCCTTTTTTGGATGTCCCTTCCAATTGTTTACATTTCAAAACTTTCCAAAAATAGTAAGGTTTTTATAATTTTTAAAATAACTACATCCACTACTTCTCTCCATTATACCCACTTTATACATATAATATTAATCGGTCCCACTACTTTACTCATTTTTTCAACTTTCCTCCACTATTTTATCATTTTTCTTGAACTCCGCGCCCCACCCAAATGTAAACATTTGGGAGGGACGAAGGGAGTACAATTTTTTTGTTTAAAGGTACATGTGTACACCTTGTAGGGCTATATTATAATTAAGCCTTTTTTTAAAATAAAATTCATTAGGTTTTTAAAATTTTAATTTGAGCCCAATTTTGGCAAAAGATTGGGTTCAAAGACGTAAAAATTGAAATAGTTTGGAACAAAGAGTTATCGAGTTCAGTTCGGCCTTTAGACCTAATAAATGAGTGCCAATGAAAATTTAAGCAGACATGAAGTTTGAAAACAAGTTTAAAAGGTAGTAGAGTACGCCATCATTTGTTTCTGAGCATTATGTTCAACGTGATTTTGCTCAAGCAGCAGAATCGAATTATAGCTGGTAACTGCAAGCTATAGAGCTATAGCTAGATTTTAAACAAACTACCTGCAAAAAAATCCAGCATAAAAGCAAGAAACCAATATAACTACCAGAACAAACTGGTGAATTTTGTTGAGAAAAATAATGTTAAACTGCTGAAACCAATATCATAACCGCAAAACAAACCGGTGAGATCTGTAGAGAAAACTGATATGAAATGGCTAAACGACGGACTGACTTCCCACGTAAAATACAGTACAAGAATATCTTTACCTCGGAAAATATTGGCATATTGTGCAATGACTAGAACAGTTGTTAGAGTACAAGCATCAGGCTTCAGATTGGTTTTCCATCTCCCTAACTATTTGTATAACTTCCCTATATATACCATTATAAGCATATCCAACAAGTCCAACTTTGTATAATTATTTAGACCAAACAAAGGTCATGTTTGAGCTACTCTTATCTGTCATGTCATATGACAGAAGATAAGCTTGAAAATGATAAACAAAGCACCTGCAAGAAAAGTAGGTAGCATAAAAGGAAGAAGCCGCTATCTTAACTTCCAAAACAAACCGGTGAATTCTGTTAAAAGAGAAAAAGATAACGTCCAACTGCCAAAAGGCAGGCAACTTCTATCCACAGTTTTCAACTGATTCAACCGGACAAACAAAATCTTACGATAACTTATGAAACAGCAACGAGCACACGACATTTACAGTGCACATGTAACTTCAAACTAAAGCAGGTGAATGACCTGTAAAACCCTCATTTCTAAATACTTTTCACTCAACATATATACTCAAATGAAAACAACCTATCAGAATCGTTTTTGGTGTTCAGTTGGCTTTGTTTGCTTAACTATGCTTCACTATCTGCTGTAGTTATGAACAAATTAGTATAGGTTCAGCTCAAGCAGATCCATCCTGCTTCGAGACCTCAAGTTTCGGAGGCAAGAGGCTCAGAAAGCTTCCTTGAGCAGGTGGAGGAGAAGCAGAATCCCACTCTTCATCTGTAAAATATTTCCAAATATTAGTATTATAACAACACACAAGATGGTATAATTACCTTGGGTTAGTTAATGCTTAGCAATAATATACAGAATAAATATATATTATTATTTAAGTCCTTCCGTTCCCTAGAGTAGATCCATTCGGAAACTTCCAAATATTGATGAATAATGAACTTTAATTGCTGGACATTTTTTTTCCTTTCTTGTATAGTGATGTATGTGGTAGAATGGCAAGTTAAAGGGAGGTGGGAAGGGGAAGAGATCTTACTGAAAAGGGACTTCACAGTTGGCCTCTTGGGTTTTGAGCTTTTCTTTTTAAGTTCCGCTGAAAAGATACAAGTAATTAAAGTTATAGACACTATCACCCAATAATAAAGAAAAACACTAACATTGCCAAATGACCATTTTGTATATTGGGACGGAAAAAAAAAAGCTGAAGTAGGTCTACGTACCAATACCGGGCAATTCATGATCATTTACAATTTCAAAGTTCTTATATGTGTAGCCCATAAAATTGACATCCTTAGATGAGAGCATCTGCAAAACATATGTTAAGGTGAAAAGTTAAAGCACAAATGTGTATTCTTTTAACTTTTTGAAATCACAATTCATATCTGACAAAAAAAAATCACAATTCATAAAACACAATAAATCGGGAAGATCCAATTCAGCTAAAAAAGTTGTTTTCTCTAATCTGAATCCATCAAAGTTACTGATAGTACCCATTACACACGATCTCAGTTCTTCTCGAGGGCATCCTAGATTCCTAGTGGCAAATGGTAATGTTTCAAAGTTTTGAGGACCCTTAAAGGAGTGTTTTTGGGGAAAATATGAAGAAGAGAGTTATAGGAACAACATAATATATCAGAAAGGATATAGTAGTAATAAATCTATACCTAATATATTTATTTGTTATATTCTAGCTTACTTCATATGAAAAAGTAATAACTTGTTTATAGAATTAAATTTAGCTTCGCACTTTTCTTTTGCTATATTATTTAAGAAATTTCAAAATTGAGCTAATTACTTGCCCCCCACTGGATCTAAATCCATCCACCCTGATTGTAATAGAATGCATGTAACAAGAAAGTAGATTACCAACCTTCCTCCATGGACCTGCCTTTGCTGCAGTGGATATTTGATTGTCAGCCTGCAAACACATAAATTAAGCATGAGAAATAAAAGAATCATAGACTCATGGACATAATTTACGACTGATATATTAGACAGACTAGTTCACCTCTTCGAACTTTTCAAAATTTTGGGTATCCAACTCATCATTAACTTCTGGAATAAATGCAGCTTTCATTTGATACAGTTTGTCCCATTCAATACCAGCGAACCATGGGTGAGCCTGAAAATAAGCTTCTATCCAGGTTAATTTGATGATGATAATATCAGTCTACATGAAAAGTACACAACATCATACCTTTATTTCATAAGCACCTTTTGTACCCAATCTCCTTTCAACATTACATAATAATTTACAAATTAGATCTTTTGCTTCTGGAGATAGGGTAGCTTCCTCTGGAAATTTCAAGTGAGTTCTCCAATTCACTATCTGCACCAATTAGAAATATTTAATTTGTCAGCATGATGCAGACTATAAGTAGGTTTAAGAGACACAGGGGGTTAGAATTATGTATGCAACTGTACAATTAATATCATCTAATAATTTCGTGACAGAAAATCTAATAATTCTTAACATATTTGGGTCAGGAAAAAACCACATAAATTTAACAAATTTTGATATGCATCATGCTTCATTGTTATATGATGGAAAATATACACTGAAGTTGCAACGATTAGTTACATAAAGGGGGTGGATCCGGAATTAATGGCAATCATCTCTTCATGCTTAATGTCTAGCCCATATAGCGGGGAAGATTATGACAAAACGCTCAACCTGGTAGAATTGCCAACCCCCTATGATGAAGAGGTTGACAATCCTGCATGAGTCATATTTTAGACATAAACATTAAAACTAAATACAGAGGATTGGTATCTTAGGATGAGTCTTCACATGGTCTGTAATTATATATGAAACTAAATCTTATAGATATACAGCAAATGATCAGAAACTTTTGATGCCAAATATGAGATTTTTCTTTCAAGATGCACACAACTTTGCCATAATAAACGGTGGAATGATATTATTACATACAAACGGAACAAAAGGATAGCATTATAATTTGCCTTGGCATGTTTGTAAAGATGTGAATCCAATGAATACAATAAACAAAAGTGACAAGTATGAGAGAATAGGATAATACAAAATTGACTTGGTATAAAAGAAACTGATCAATGCAATAATATTCATATTACCTTTCTACAAGTAGTCATGGGTTCGTCAGAATAAAAAGGAGGATACCCAACAAGCATTTCATACATAATAGCACCAAGAGACCACCTGTGATTGTACAAAACATAATCAATCGGATAATCTTTAGAAAATAATACTTCTTATTAAAGAATAAGGGATAATTCAGAATCAAACCAATCGCATTCCATTCCATATCCTCTCTTAAGTAAAACTTCTGGCGCAATGTAATCAGGTGTGCCAACAGTTGAATAAGCCTGCATAAAAGAGGATACATATTTTTATTTTAAAAAAATGTCTTCTAATAAGGCATGAAGGTTAGAACATTGGGTTGTACACTGCATTGCTTGACTGTTTAAAGACTTGATCCAGCAATAATCCTATGTAGAAGGCAACTAATTTGGAAAGTTGAGGAGCTATAACATATCAAGGTTATTCCAACTAGTTTCACCATAGATGATATATATAAACAACTATGATTTTCTAGGTGTTGTGACATAGAGAGAAATTAGAAAACACGTCAACAGTGTAATGTTTCATTAGCACAAATTACAAAAGAAACAAGGTATTGTACATATCTCAGGAAAGAGAAAAGAGAGTACAATCAAGATAACTCTTCATCGTAAGATGGTAATACGTTTCATGCTTGCAGACAGCCGCTGTCTTTATTGTTTTATGCCAAGTACAAATTCAACTAGCACCAATATGTGAAATACTCTTAAATAAGGAAGCAAGGAATTCAGGATTTACCTGCTTCCCAGACACAAAATTTATACAACTCTGTATCCCAAATGGACACTCAACAATCATTATGAAAGGTGAGCGACTCAACAACATTATTTACACTATAATCAAGACCTTCTCTTTTGTCATCCGCATTGAGACTAGTCCTAATAACATCTTACACACAAATAAAATCATTACACTCTAATATATTACGGAGTCTCTATCACCAAACAAGATCAGGAAAACTTCTCACTAGAGACGATTTCATACTTCAATTTGCATTCTTTGTCTTAATTACATGTAAGTATGTGACTGCTTGATTAATATATGAAAGAAAAATTCGTGAACAAACTTGAGAGTGGACCAGGTCGTTAAACCTATCAGATTTCAATGCTTTAGTTTATGGTCAATCGAGAATGTTAAAAAACATAAGGAGTGTAAAAAGGGAGAGAATTTATACAAGCATCCTTCTGTTCTTCTGCCAATGCTGCAGCTGCTCCTGTTGAGTACGTCTAGGCGCTGCAGGACGCCCGTCACTTTGAAGAGCCCCGCTAAGATTTTGTCCCACAGTAAAATCTTTCTCCTTAAGAATGCTGCAGTCCAGTGGCTTACATAAACCAAAATCTGACAGTTTCATGTGGCCATGTCTATCGAGCAGCAGATTGTCTGGCTTAATATCCCTGTATAAACAAAAACGGTAAAATATATTATTTAATTTTTTCAATACCAATGATCTTGCCTAAGACGCAAAGCTTGCAGTAAGAATGGAAAAAAAAGATAGTATTAAGAATGGAATAAGTTAGAAAATGCAGGTAGTTCCTATTATATAATAAGTTAAACGGGCTACTGTGTAAGGAAACAAGAAGACTTTCTTTCAATCAGTGACTCTTATAGGAAGCATACCAGTGGTGCACATGATTGAAGTATATATATTATTATATTAACTACTACATACGGACCTATGAATATAATTGTGTTTATGGATGGATTCAATAGCCAAAACTGTTTCTCCAACATAAAATCTAGCCTCATCTTCGGTAAGCGTATCTTTTCGCATGAGTAAAGTCATCATATCTCCACCAGGAAGATACTCCATTACAAGATAAAGATTCTCCTCGTCTTGGAAGGAACAGTAGAGTTTGACAATGCAATTGCTGTCAACCTCGGCAAGCAGATTTCTTTCAGCTTTAACATGCTCAACCTATTGCAGCATATCAGAAAACAGAAATTATTAATAAAATTGACCAACATATGCACCATAATGTTCTTGAAAGAGACTGTACCTGGCCTCTTCTAAGCATTTCAGACTTCTTCAGCTTTTTCATGGCATACACATGGCCGGTTGTCTTCTCTTTGCATATTCTTACCTGCATTCGGGAAAGGAATTGATAGGAAGTGAAATTTTTAGTAAAGTAGTTGAAACGTTTGTTGATAATAGGACATCAAAATCATAATCTTCTTAAGGAAGGACCCTGCATATCATATATCTCCAAGAGATGAAGAAAAGATAAAGCAAAAACGAAAAGTAAAGACGCCAACAACGAAACCCGCATTATAAGAATTGTTCAAAAGTGGCAAACCTCATGGTCCTCGAAAGATTCTCATCTTGACAACAGTTGTACAGGGTAACAAGTTATGAATTTCCAACAATTTTACACCAATTAGCTAAACCCACAAAAAAATTGGAGAAGCAGGTTTTTGGCCATAAATGATGTAATTTAGTAAACTGAACAAGCCTTAGATGTTTCAAATCTTATGTGCCCTTCCTTCTACTTATAGCGCGCCATGTGGGGAATCGACCAAATTAAGGTCTAAATTATCAAGTTAAATCTCAAATTATATTTAAGAAAACTATAGTATAAAAAAGTGGATGACAGTAGATTAAATGATTGAATGTATTGATATCAGTAAATAGACCTGACCAATATGAATTTTCACAAGAGAATTATACTTGACTTACTGAAAATATAAATGCTCAAAATTACAATCAACACAAATTAATTCAAAAGTGAAATATTATAGAGGGGATTATACGCGAAATATAAATAGAAAATTTGTTAACAAAGTGAAGCGCCGATTAATTACGCTACATTTATTTCTCTGTGGTTATAAGACCCATCTCTAAGCAACTGACTTGTCTGGACTCCCATATAAATGAACAGAATGATCACCAATCACAGACATAAGAAGAATTAATTGCTCGGAACTTCTTATTCTGTTTTATATAGGTAATATTAAATTTCACAGAGGTAGAGAACTCAATTTAACTTCAATCCCGCAAAATTGAGTTATGGCCAAGAAACAATATGTTGGGTATTAGAGTAACATTTAATAATAAGATAATATATCTTCCAATATTTCAATTTTAGGAATTCAGAACTAGTCATTGCCCTTTTGGGCTCATTCAACCACTTATTTATTGTGCAATAGCAATACCGAGCGAAGGATATTTCAAATAGGACCCTCACTACCAGTTAGCAAGTAAGTGGGAAACTATTATAACTAAAATTGTTTAGTCTCTTGAAATCTATCTTAAAGAAGGTATATCACGGTATCGATTAGCCATTCGTAGTGATGAGAATAACTGCTGATTTTAAGGATATAGAGTTCATCAAATACAAAAATGGGTATACCTAAAATATGATGGGAACCAGTGACAGGTTGGCATAGATACTATAGCACATATATAAAGAACAGCAAAATCATGACTGGATTCCATCATATATGTACATCGGTTTACAAGTACCATGCTTTACAGATGAGAGGAAGAAGAAATAACAAATTACCTCACCAAATGCACCTTTGCCTATCATTGTCAAAGGCTCAAAATCCTCAGCACCCATTTTGTGCCTCTGAAGGCGCATATACTCAGTTTCCTTTTTTTCCAGGTACTTGCGAATATTGGTCTGCTCTTCTGGGGTGGCCTCAGTATCAGCTAATTTCTTCTCAAGCATATTACGTCTACACAAAGAAAGTTCATCAGTCACTATTTTCATCTTATAATAAACAGAAATCAATCACTGAAATACAAGAGAGGTAAAATAAAATCCTTATAAAGATGTAGTTAGAACACAAGATAAACATAGAGAGCACGAACAAACAACATGTTGAAATTCTCAAAAATCAAAACCATTTGATAGTTACACTGATTGGTGGAGGCTCCAGAAACACACACACAGGCTTAAAATAAATTTTTTGGTATAACTGTATTAAAATAATATTGTATTTAGTTCTTCTCTAGGGTTAGGAGTATTTAATAGTGGTTATAAGGGTTTGTTTAACATTTATCGATTACATCTGTTGCATATAAGCTTTCACTAGCAGTTGATGTTCCAATCTCTAGATTCAAAACATTTTATCCTTCATATTTACTTGCGGTTTTGGCCTAATATTTAGTTGCACTAATTAACTTAAAAAGATTTCTTATGTGTAGAAAATTAATATATCGCTTAAGTCTAGATTCATCTCTAATTAAGGTCCATGATTAATTTGGTAGAGATAAAAAGTTAACAAAGTTTGAACAAAGTTAGATGTGCGGATAGGTAGACAAAGTAGCATAATCCTTAACGTTACTTTATGACTATGTGTTGGTCAATTCTTTTAAAAGATTTGATACATAATACAACAAATAAGCCAAAAGTTAACATACGCATGCAAATTTATGTAAAAACTTATCCATGTCATACAGAGTTTATAGTAGCATTTTGCAATGACAGGCATACGATAATTCCGTAGCACGTAAGAAAAAGGCAATCATGTCAGGAAAAATGGCAATTCAAATGACATCATCATAGTTTATAAGTAAAATATATTACTTTTTAAGTATAAATTTAAAAATTCGTACTTTTAAGATCAGCAAGTCGTCACTCATCACCAAATATGGACATTACAATCGGTGCATTATATATTAATACATAGAAAACACATAAGATATATGGACCTAAATACTTGCAACCATAAAAGCATCTAGACAAGAGTCAGATGTTCAATCACAAATAGTTAGTCAGCTAATATAACCTAAACCAATTCTAAAAAGATTAATTACACACATATGCATCAAACACGTATTGACCTTCAAGCTGATTTTATTTCATTTTAGAACAGGTCATAAAATAACCTACCTGATTACTTACACAAAGTATGATACGTCATATAGTATAAAGTAGTAAGAATTTTCTAAACGGCGCTGGCACATAAATGAATCAAGAGCCTTTAAAACTTTAAAGAGTGTGGTGTGTCATATGATCCAAACTGAAATAAGAACTCACAACACAAACAGACCAGACGACTAAAAACAAACTAAGATTAACTGAATAAAAAGAAGCATAAGGATCATACCGCTCCCTTCGCTCCTGCAGGTTTTTCATTTGTTCTTTGTAATGCTTCTCAATATACTGCTTGGCCGCTGCGACCTTCTGCTTTGTGGCAACAGAAGGTGCTACTTCCGTTGTTGGGGCATTCGAGCCTTCTCTCCCATTGCCTGTGGTTTCATTCCTCGAAGACTTAGCCTTACTTTTCGATCTAAATTTGTTAAACCAACACTTTGTAGCCTCCATGTATATTTGCCAACCAACACGTTACCTTCTAATCTGCGTTAAATAAATCCCGTCACTACAAATTTTAGAAATGTTCCCATTCAGTCATAATCAAACAGGCATCATAAATCAGTAATATCTTATAAGCATGAGAAATCTTATCACATTTCGCAAATTGATACTTTCAGTGTATTAATCTGCTAATATTATCACCTCATAGACAATCACTAAAATAAATCTTAACGGCCACTAATCATTTAAACATAAAATGAACAGAACCAACTACATACATACTTTCTTTAGTAGCATTTCATCAAAAATTGGAAGTGTTCACAGCTTAATTGGACAGATAACAAAGATACCAAAGTGATTGTTTTTTAAAAAAAATAACTAAAAGAGACCACAAAAATCAGAGCCACTCACGAAGATATGAAACTGCAATTCTGCATTCAAAAATGAATATTTGCATCAATCTACCATTCTACATTATATATGATCATAAATTCACCAACCCTTTACCACATTAATCTCGAAAACCAAACCCTTATACTAAAATCAACTAAAAAAACTTCAGATCAAACCTACCAACATCAAAAAGAACAAAGAAACCACCAAACTAAACACAACTCATCAGTCCCACCACTCCAAAAAGCAAAAAAACTCAAAAAGATTCAAACTTTACATCAAGATACCATTCTTGAGCCCAAAAATCAAGAAATAAAGCACTAGATCAAACATAAAAACCAAAAAGATTAAGAATTTACCAAATGGGTTTGCAGCAGCTGGGTCAAGAAGAGTGATTGCAAACCTACACACACAAAAAATGCAAAATCTTGAAGTTATACATACACAGAAATGAAGAAACTTAAACACTAATATGTAAGTAAAATTGTACTTTATTCACATCCTCCACCAGTTTTTTCTGCTGATTCAATTTGGAATGTTATGTTCTTCTCCACCCTTTTTTTCTTTTTATTTTCTCTCTCTACCCTTTTTATCTCTCTCCTCTCTCTCCACTCTCTCTCTCTCTTTCTCTCTCTCCCCTTTTTCTCTCTCCTAGTAATAATAATTTATGTTTAAATTTAATGCAACTATATGATTGATTTTTGGTAAGATATTGGTACAACTCTCTCTCAGATAATTAGAATTTGTGCTGCCAGTGAGAAATGTTTGGAATATTTTTTTTTATTTTTTTTGCCTTTTCTGGAATTAAATTGTCAAATATTACTTTTCTCCTTTTGGGAATATTTAGTTCTCCATATATGAGTGATATTGTTTTATATTTGCCTTTTCTGGAATTGAATTGTTGATTTAATTTTCTTCTTTTGGGGAATTTTTGATTCCTCATTTTATTTTATGCAAGTTTTTTTGTTAAAATATAAAATATGGAAAAAATTTAAAATAAACAAAATTTTCACAAGTTTTTTATGTTCAAGTGTTGTTCATTGAAAATACCGCTAACTTTGAAAGGAGCAAATATGAACACAATTTTAAAATTAGAATTGGTTTGGTTTAAAAGATGAAAATGAAACTAATTATGCATCAAATTTTACTATCGAGAGAAAAGAGGGATATCCAACCAACATTACAAGATCTTTGTTTGGATTTCATTAAAGTAATTACATACGCATTAATGTCATAAATTTATGACATTAGTTAAAAGATATCTTGTCATTTTCTTTCTACGTTAATCCATCTGTTATTAATATTTTGAAATGAATTAATCGATTTAGAGACTTAAAATGCGTGTTGAACTTTCTATTTCAAATGTTAAAAATCTAGTGGAATGGAAAAAATATTTTTTATAATATTTTTTATTGATTCAATTAAATTCAAACATCATTGGATTTTAAGGTTGTTTAAATTCAAACTAATTATGATTTATACATCAAATTTTACTATTGAGAAAAAAGAAGGATACTCAACCAACATTATAAGATCTTTGTTTGGATTTGGATTTCGTTAGAGTAATTACAAAGGCATTAATGTCATAAATTTATAACATTAGTTATAAGTTATCTTGTCATTTTCTTTCGATGTTAATCTGTCGGTTATTAATATTTGAAATGGATTAATAGACTTAGAGGCTTGAAATGTGTGTCGAACTTTTTTATTTCAAATGTTAATAATGTAGTGGGACGAAGGGAGTAATTTTTTATAGTATTTTTTATTGATTCGATTAAATTCAAAAATCGTTAAATTTTAAGGTTATTGAAAGAATGTCTATTTGCCTGTTACAATTGCCCAAAATGTAGATTGACGATATTCGGCCTAAAATACCCACTGAATACGCATTGTATTCAATTTATTTTAGAGAATAAAGAATACATCCTGCACATACGTATTTCTTTTAACATAATAAAGATATATGGATTCTGTAAATGCGTATTCATTAAAAGGCAAGAGTGAACACGCAATTATAGAATACATTTTCTTTGTTATTTTGAAGAAAAAAAATCACTTCAAAATTGTTGGAAGAAAACCAAAGAAAATGCAAGCTGATGTTGGTGTCATTTGGAACTGCTTCAATCAAGATGATTTTCTACCTCTAAACATGAACATAACAGATGATGACTATTTTTAACAATTATCTAAAGAAATAGTCAAAGTTCGGGTTGTCTCTTTGACAGAAGTCAGAATCTACTATTTAGACGGTTCCTTCATTTTGCTTAGCAGGGAGGTAATGGAAATATCTTCAACCACATAATTTAAGAGGGTGATTAACTTGATGAAGGACAAAGATACAAGTACAAGAATGTGGACGGCTGTGATGTCTGAGAGGCTGAGAGAAAGAAATGAACGACATGAAAGAATAAGGGCTGAGAAGGAGCAAATGGAAAGGCAATATGCTGGGAGATAGAGATATTTGAGCAAAGATCAAATGAGCTCAAGGCCAGGGGGCTTAGTAGAATCTTAAAAGATGGACATTTCCTGAACATTCAAATTGGCGGATTTTTAAGATTCAAAGTAAATTACCTCAACAGTTATAAATTGGATGATTGGCTTAAACTGGTGAAAGCCTTAAGAAGGACATAAATAATTGAAGAATTTCAAGTGCTAGTAAATATCAAGGACCTCATTAGGAAAGAACCAGACTATGAGAAATTCACCTAGTAATTGTAATGTTTAAACTGATATAACTACTCAATGTATACATTTGTATTTTCCAATCTGTCAATTTTTATGTATTTGATTTTATCTTGGGGTTGGTATTTTTATCATACATGAATTTGTGATAAGCAATCATCTCACAAATTGGGGGAGATTATTGTGCAAGACATGTTTGTACAATAACAGCTCTTGCAGTTGCGTCGCTAGTTCCTTCATTTCCACAGGCGCCATTCGACAGGGAGCCTTTGAAATCGGTTCCATTCCTAAAGGAAAATCAATTGTGAATTCAATCTCTCGATCCGGAGGGTCCGGGTAATTCATCGGGAAATACGTCTGGATATTCCTTAACCACAAGAATATCTTTAATCTTAAGGGGTTCCTTTTCAACATCTCTTGCATGAGCCAAATAGGCTTCACATCCTTGTCGTAATAATATCCTTGTATGAATCGCCGTTAGAAATTTCCTATCTTGCTTCTTTACTTTAAATACCACCTCAGTGGCCATTTTTATAAACCTTATCAACAATTATTTATTAATACGATAGCATGACATGCATATCAACAATAATTTCTTAGAATAATGGGTTATAATACTTTTTAAATTTTCACCCATTTGCACATGCAATCCTATTACTACATGATTCTCTCATTGGTTAAGGTTCTCACATTACAAGAATTTAGATTTTCACAAAGGTATTAAACAAGAATACTAGGTAAACATGTTATGCAAGTAGTTTATGAAATTCAAAGAACCGCAATAAGTTAACAAAGATACATAGATAAATAGTTCAAAGTACAACAAATTCTAGAATCTAAGTTCAACAACAAAGCATGGTTAAACAGAGGAAAAACTGGAAAATATCCCTTATTTACCCCCAACTTCTACCTAACTACTACTGATATACCCAACACTAATAACACAACATAAGGAAAACCCGACATCTGACCAAGTATCTCAAGCCTATTGGCGCGGAGAAACAACATCAACCTCATGATACAGGCTCTACCATATGTCCTGTCTAAAACTCCTACCCACTACTAAACATGGCGGTCGAGAACCTCCCTCAATACTAATAACATCCATCTCAACAGCTTATGAACTCTGCGGGCCTCGACATTAGTATCACTAGAAGAAGGACCCTCCTCCAAACGTCTACGGGCAACATGTTCAACCATCTCAATACGAACACACCACACAGGCACTGGAACCAACATCTCTAGTCGAGACTCACAGGCCATCCTATCTACCACGGCATTCAACTCAGGCATACGATAAAACACAAAGTCACGGTCCCGAGCCAAATCATCACTAACATGGGCAGGGACGGGAACTCTATCAGAAACTAGGGACTCAAGCATGGGAGCGGGAGAATTTGCCCTAACTGTTGGGGACTCAAGTACTGGCATCAAAAGAGAGACAGGCATAGGGGTCACACTATCCTTAGACGGATCCTCCTCAGAGTCTGAACTAATATATAGGGGCTCCTCAGGAGGAGGTGGAGGGGGTATTCTCGGGAGAACCAGAAGGACTAACAGGAGGAGTCGAATCAACATCGCTACCATCTGAACTACTATAAGGATCCCGAGATAAAACATAAAATAACAACCAAGAAACAATATTAGGTTAATTCAAATCTCCGACCCACTCAATTCCATCAACTATTCACTTCCCCAGTCTACTAAATACATTAGACTATACCTAATAGTTTTAATTCAACTCTATATGAGTCGAACACTCTCGTAATTATCAAACTTATTATAACACCCGTTTGTCTAAACTTGTCGCAAGGACTAAATCCTGTAACTCTAATACCAACCTGTGACGCCCTCAAACTCGGGATTAGGAATGAGGACCCACAACACTAATATGCTAATATAATATAGCAACAAAAATATAATAAAGCCTGAAAGCTACAAAGATCTAAACAAGATAAAATATGAGACAAGATTACAACTATCAACCAGAAAATAATAAATACAACCCTTATTATACGTAAATCCAAAAATATGATTCCAAATTAGTATCTCCGGATAATCCAAAAGTATTTGAACCTGATATTACAATTCCCACCATCGATCATCGCTTTCTCACACAGTATCTATCTGATCTGGCACCTGAAATCTGATGGTACGGAAAGGAAACAGTAACGTAACAGACACAGTAATTAAAAACGGAAAAACCAGAATTTTCGAAACCCACCGCAGGATCCATGCGAAAAATAGATATTAATTCGTAGAACAGATTTTTTACCTTAAGAAGCTTTTCACATTGGTTGACTAATGGAGATCCAAAGCTTGTTCAAGCACCACGCATCCCGCTTTCGCGATCTACGCTCTATCGGTATCCACACGAATGCTTGAACACAAGGATTGAATGTGTACTAGCACAAACTCGTTTCTTCTTGCTCTCTCCATCTTCTCCCTTGGTGCCTAGGGTTTTAGTAAAAGTTTTTCATACAAAATCAGTCACAGAAGAGATATTATATAGAGAGTAGAAAAATGAATTATAACTCTTAACTAATTAGGAGTTATTATTAATTCAAAATTCATATTTGTATTATAATTAAGTCCCACTTAATTATTTGACAAGTAAATTTCATAATTAATATTAGTATATTCGAATATCATTATTTATCTAATTAATTAAGTCAAACTTAATTAATATTATAAATAATCCAAATTACTTTAATTTAATTTAAATCTAATTTAAATTAAAGAATCCTTCAAGCATTCTTTGTGTGTGACCCTATAGGTTATTATTACACTGACAACGAATTTTAAATCTAATTTAAAATCGTAAACAATGAGCGGCATCTAGTAATACATCATTGCTACCCAAGTAATAATAATTAAATCGGTGATCGATTAAACCTTTCGTGAATAATGTACAATGTAATATAATTCCTTTAACCAAATATTATAGATTAAACTAGAGGTTGTAATGTGTCATCCTCATCATAGTTTAATCCAAGTTTCCTTGATAAATGAGTAGACAATCATATCACATTAATATTTGAGTGTGACCACGCATTTCATAGTCTAGCTCACACAAAAGACCAATAATATCACTCCTAAAATCAGAGGGTTAAATCCCATCTAGATCATTCATATTTCTCATACGATTCATAATATAACCAATGTCCACTTTTATCATTAACCGGTCAAGAATAAGTTTTAATGGAATCAATGTATATTAATTCTCGTATATAAATATAATGACTTCAGGTCTAAGGACCATTACATCATTATCACTGTGAGAATTACTTATGACACAACAGACATGTAAAATCTCACATCGGGTCTGTCCAGCACCATGTACATATACATATGCCTGTGTCTTTGACTTTACTATCACTATACTTATGATCAATGAGATGTGATCATCAGTCAACAAACACACCAGTCTTAATGCATTATTATTGTCCCTTAATAATAATACTCGACGAGGGACCTTTAGGAATATTGATAATATTCACATAATCTCATTTCTAAGTCATGTACTTAGAGATATATAATTGCATATCATATTTCAAGGACATTTATTAATCTAACATTTATATCGCAGTAAATTAAGAATTAATAAATTATAAAGGTAATAATCTATAGAACATAAACATTAATAATCCTAATGTCTTAAACTAAAATATCATAGTGTTGTCTCTAGGACACAAACACTAACAATTATCAGGATAGTTTTTAGGAGCAGTATATCGATAAGGCACATGTTTATAATTATAGGAATCTAGGTTCACAAGATATCGAGTAAAAAAGATTCAACAAGTTACGTAGGGTCAAGGGATCGTAAGGATCACGAGAATTAGAAACATGATAAAAGTACTTGAAACAAATGAACCAATTACGTGGTTTATCACAAGATTCAATAACAACATTAAGAAGGTCCTATACTTTATCAATGCATATCATAACCATTTATCTATGATCGAATCACAATAAAAAGAAAAAGTTACTTGCCTCACAAAGCTTTCCCTTTTCACGGGATTTGAATTACTGCCACCTAAAATCTCTTTTCATTTCCTAGGTCGAATGCCTTCGCTTTCCAAATCTACAATACAAAATAAACCCTAATTATAAACCTTATCAATCCCCGATGTTTCTCGGAACGTCTACTTCCTACCCCAATCGTATTATCCTCTTTTCTTATTATACTTACACTACACCTATCACGTAGTAGGTAAGCACCTTTATACACTTTATACCTTCGACCTATCATTTACTTTACACATAGTAAGTAATCACGTATTCACATAATTTGACAAACTTTATTTATAACCAAATCCCATTAAAACCTTATGTCTATATTCCTTATACTTACATATAATTTCTTTTAAAAATTGGGCATGACGTATTCGTAAATACGATAATCCTTTTTCAACAACACAATCAACAACAATTCCAATCAATTCATACTACATAATCTTTACACTTATAATTATACCATTACAAATCAGTCAACTACTAATAATACTTAACATGCAACTCGACTCATAAACATTTCACATGACGATTCATTACATCGAATTACAATCATGACACGAAACCCAATCCATGGACTCAATTTCAAATTTTCTTTTCATTCCGAGTATACTTTAAATTCTATATTCCAAAAACCACATTCCATACGTGCAAATTCGAAATAGCATATAATCCAACTCATTTATCACGACATCACATACTTATAACTGAAGAACTGAATATTTTGATTCCTAAATTCTGAAATCATTAACTTAAATACGTTCAACTAATCCCACATAAATTTTATCGACTCTCGAGTCAACATGCATAGTTTAAAATCGAAAAATCCATTTAAACATACAATTCGACTTCACCAATCAAGAGTCCAAATCAATTACTTTAAAAATTCATACCAACCCAACATGCAACAACTAATTTATTAGTATTATGAATTATAGGACTCAGACAAGCATCACGGTCCACCGCCGGCTAGCTGAAACTCATCACCGGGGGCAGCAAGGTCTCGGAGATGCCCTAATTCGGGGTTTTCTTCGACGAAACATCGCCAATTCTCTTAAACGGTAGTGTAAACATTGTTATCATCACAAATACAGTCAAAACAAATACGTTTCACTAAAATTTCATCAAACCCGATTCAAATTCGAATAAGGGTTTCAAAAACCCAAAGTAATACACACATGTAGAGGTGACCATCCGTGCGGGTCGTGCGTGTCGGGCCGGGTTTGTAGCGGGCTGAGACCGAGAAATATCAACACTGAATCGGCACTAGAAGGCGAACGAATCGGGCCGGGCTGGTTTGAGCTGTCAGAAGGTAACCCGGGTTCGGCACTGAGTTTGTGTGCGTGTCAGGCGGTTCACGGGCTGGCACGCGGGCTGGTTCACGGGCCGACACGGGCTGGCACGCGGTTCAGTGTTGCATAATTTGAGTGGAGTTGTGTCATGTTGTGTGAGACTCTGTTTGTTTAAAATGGTGCTATTGTATTTTAATTTTCAATGCTAATATTCGAATTGTATTCTAATTTAAATTCATGTATTGAAATTGTATAATAAATATTTTTTACTATATAAAATTCGAAATTTAATGTTTATTAAAAAATAATTAATAAAATGTAACATTATTTTCTATTATGTCACATAATTTATTCGAAATATTATAATTGTAATCAGTTAATTTTATTATTTTAACTTTTTGGTTAAAAAGAGGTCGGTACCTCTTATAAATTTTATTAATTTAAAAAAATTACAAATGATATGAGAGGACTCCTCTCTAAAAAAATGGAATAACCCACATCAAACATTAAAAAATTACAAATCAAATAATATTAAAACTTTAAATAAAATTACATTTGGGTAAATTTGCATCCAGTTTGTGTATGGTCTTCCATTTTTTACTTGGCATTTTATATTGCATGAATCATGTTTGCACATGTTTTTGTAGTACCTGATTTTCCAGCTTATAGGCACTAACCCGCGGGCCTGTGCGGGCTGCATAGTGCGTGCGGCTCCTGTGCGGGCTCGTGCGGGTTAGCGTCGGTCCCGATTTTTTAGAACTAAATTCGTATTCGGTTCGCTTCATTTGGCGGGTCGTGCGGGTTTGAACCGGCCCGAATCGGGCCGAATATTTTACGGTTTCCGTACGAGCCGGTCCCGAATGAGCGGTTCAAACCCGCCCATTTGGCCAGCTCTACACACATGCATCTACACATTTACATGGAGAAGGTAATACCCAACAAATAGATGAGTTCGGAATAAAAAATGGGAGTGGAAATATGAGAGATTTCGGAGGGGTTGTGAGAGAGAGAGAGAGCGCACCGAGGGGAAGAAATGGGGAAGAGGGAGATATATGGTGCAGGGGCACCATGGGCATTTCACAAAATCATGATTATTTTTTATTTTCTTTTATCTAAAAATCTATAAATACAATTCAATAATATAAAAATAGTTTTGTAAAAATCTAAAAATGACACAACTCTTATTTTTAAAATAAAGAATATGAAATTAACCCTCTGCCCACATTTTTAAAATAACTTTTGAGCGAATACTTTATTTTCTATGAATTTTATAAATAATTCATTAACAATAGAAATAAACTCAAAAAAATTATTTTAAAATACCAGAATATCAAAATAAATCCAACTATCATTTTTAAAAAGTCTCTAAGACTATTTCAGAGATAATAAAATAAATGACATACTTTGATCATACTCTGATTATTTTATAAAAAATATATAAGGATCAAATAATCCTTATTATAACCAAATAAATCCTCTTAAAATATTTAAAAACTCATGAATCACAAATTCACACCAGTAACCGTCAAATAACACATATTCACGTAATAACATCAACCACAACTCATATTTTCACACCTTAACACATAATTTTCCCTTTTTACAAATGATTACGCGTATAACAATTACCCGGTAATCCAAATAACAATATAGCTTTTATAATTACGAATCCATATAACACGAATACACAGAGGACTAATATCCTTCATAACTTAACATAATCCACTTATTCTTTATTTATAATCTTTTCATTATATCCACTTTTCACATAACGGGTCACACCCCATCTGACGGCCCGACAACAACTGACTTATTTACACTTTTCAAAACATACCTTATAACCTTTATTGACTCATCAAAATGGAACAAAACATTTTTATTTACTATTTTACTATTTCACAGAAATTGCACATAAGCCACAGAATTATATAATACCGACTTTTATTCTCAATAAACTATTTTGCGAAAATCTCCAATCGTTACATTATTAATTTTCATTCTTCGTGCATATTCTCCCACTTATAATTTTTTTTTTTTATACTTTTCTTTTACGAAACTTCTTTATGCTATTACAAAATATTTTAAACACTTAATTAACACATAAATTATCAACAATATATTATTAATATAAATAATGCTCCAAAATTTAAATAATAATAAATTGTAACATGCCATATGTGTGTCAACTCTCCTAATAATACATCTTATTTTTTTAAAGTTTTCTGATCAAATTAAAAGTACGGAGTATGGAGGGTTCGAAGTTTTTATCCTTTCACAAGAAGGGCTTTTACCAGTTTTCTCCGATGTAAAGGCTCAATTTATTTATTTTCTTTTATTTTTGTCGATCTTCCTACAATAAAACTTATTTTTTAGGTTTGTGTGTCTCTCCTTTTCAAAAATTTGTTTATCTCTTTTTTTGAAATGTTTTGTTATGCTTTTCTTTATTTATGTTTGAGTTTGCGGTGTTGGATTTGTTAAAAATATATTTATTAATATTTTTGGGATTTGAATGTCCGCATCGAATCTGAGACGGTAGTAATTATTGCAATAACTCACCGTTCAATCATAGATTGTGCATCATTCGATAGTTTACACTTTCGGCATGTTTATAACCGATATTCGGCACGTAGATAGCCGGAATATCGCTCTTCCGATCTCAAATTGGTGTTTCCGAACATCAGGCTAATAATAGTTTTTATTTGATAAGATTAATTTTAATTTTGTTGTTTTCATTAGTGGAGTTTGGATCAATTGAGATATTTTTTATTTCGTTTTTAAATTCAAGAATTTTTAAAATATGTGTGTTAAATGATCAGGAAATAAATTATTATTTTTTAAATATGTTATTTGTTTTTCAACCTAATTGTATTGGAAATTAGGGGTTTGTCCCGTCTCTATTACGTTTGAATTAATTTTTTGTTTGTAAAAAGAAGTATGCAATATTGTACTTTATATTTATTGAATTGAGTATATTGTATTATTACAATTAAAATTTTATAAGTTAAAATAATGAATATAACATAGTATATGTGACAAATGGGTAAAATTAAGAAAAAAATTACAGGAGACTTTATTACCAATTAATATTACTCATTCAAATTTTAAATTTTATTTATTGAAAAATATTTACAAACCGCTATAAAGCATTAATATTTTCCAAACACGTCTTAATTTACGATCTGGCGTACATTCAATTTCAATTAAACATGGAAAGAACTACGCAATTTTAAAGTGCAGCTGCCTACAAGAAAAGATCTACGGTAAAACCTCGATAAATTAATAACCTCGTTAAATTAATAATTTCTTGTAATTCCGAGCCGGACCCTTTATGCTAAATTAATAATTCGCTAAATTTATAAGATAATATTTTTTATTAATGCATATGAGTCTCATATAATATATAAATTAATTATTGCATATTACATCAAAATTATAAATTTTTAAGATTCATTTTTATAGTAAGGCTCAATTGTAACATGCTGCTTTTTAAAATTGATGTCGCTTTGTAATTGATCTTGAATCTTTCAAGATGTATTATGGAGGTGTGGCCTACTATGTTCATATTGTAAGAGAAAATTATGTAATATAATTATTGTTTTAAGGACATTTTTAGTGAGACTAGCTCCAACTGTGTACTATCATCTTCATCAACTTCATCTTCTTTCTTATTTCCCAAGACACTGCTAATAATTTGTTCATCATCCAACAATTTACTTAAATTCATAAATATTTCTTAATGTTATTTTAGGTATTCAATAGATGAAAATAAATTATTATTCTGTGAATTGTATATGTTATAAAATTTTAAATAATATATCTTCATAAATTAATAAATTATTAATATATCGATAAATTAATAAATTATTAATTTATTAATATATTAATATTTTGATTAATTAAATTTTTTTTATGATCTCAAAGGTATTAATTTATCGTGATTTTACGGTACCGTAATGCTTGCAATTTGTGGAAAATCAAGTTGGGAGGGACTCCTCAATTAATGGCAACTTTGGGGAACCATTTTCAAAGTCGATGCCCCGGATAAAGGAAAAGTTTGGTTATAAAGATCAACCTTTTACATTATATTAATTACTAATATTAAAATATTACTTATATCCATATTGTCTTAATATGATTACACTAATTAGTTTCTTATGCAAAGTCAACTTTACTTACACTAGGTTTGGTGCGATATACGGGTTTTTGTTAATTTATAAATATTTTTAAAATTTTACTGGTCAAACTATATTGTAACATTAACTTTAACATATTCATATAAATAAATGATAATAATAAGTTTATAATAAAAATAATAAGATAATTGGAAAGAAGTTGTGTTTGTATTTTAAGAAGATAAGTTGTGATTCGTAGTTTAGGATGATAATGAAATTGTCTAATATGTTATTAATTTATTAATTTAGTAGAGATAAAATACTATTTATTTTATTTTTAATAATTAAAATGAGGGATAACTGTTAAACCAAATTATAACTAATTACGGTTATTATATTACATTATACATTTATGTTTTTACATTTAAATAACAGGTACGAGGAAATTAATTAACTATTGCATATGTATGAAGGGCATGTTTGACAATATATTTATAAGCCTCTTGTGGCTTATAAGCCCGTAACAACTTATCGACGAGTGTTTGTCGACCCAATTTATAAGCTGAATTTATAACTTATAAGCTGATAAGTTGAAAGTTGGCAGTGACGTACTTTTTTCCAACTTATTTTTATTTTTTCACTTTTTTCTATAGTTTTGATTTTAAAATATAAATTTTTAAATATTTTCTAATTTAAGATTAATGAACTAAGATAATTGTATTTAATAATTATTTGTTTTAATTCATTTAAGTAACAAAAACTTCTGACTTATAAGTAAATTTATCCAAACACTTATAGAACTTATAAGTATTTATCAATTTATCACTTATTTCGCACTTAATCATTTTAAATTATAAGTTACTTATTTTAAAATTTCACAAACGGGCACGAAGTCCATCTAATAAGGTTGTTCACTATTTAATGTGAAAATATATTTAGATTAAATAGCATAGTTTTAAATTACAAAAGTTACGAAATTTACCGAAACCAAATTAAACAGTTTGTATATGATGATGCTGCCCAGTTTTATACTAATTTTAGGTCCAAATCAAACTAAAACTAAATCCGACTCTGCAATAATTTTGAGGAATTATTTTATATTTTGCAAATTATGTGCCTTTTCGGCGAAAACTAATACTCCGTAAGCTATTGTAATTTGTGAGCTAGTAATTATAAATATTTTCTTAACCTTAAATTATTAATAAGATATTCAAATGAGCCTATATAATTTGACACCAATTTTTTCTAACGCTAAAAGCATCTCCAACCCATTACACTATTTTGATGTAATTTTTATACCAAAATAGTGTAAAAAATATATTATTTTCAAATTCAACTTCAACCCACCAACACTAAATTTTACACCATTTTTTACCATATAAGTTATTTTATTACTAAAGTATAAAAGTAAAATTATAAATAATAAAATTGTTGGATACAAATGGAACAAATCTGTTTTTAGTAAAGGAGTACAAGTGCAACATAAGAATATACAAAAACTCTACTTTGTAGGTGGGTAGACGACTAGAAGGGCAACATATTGGGTTGCATAATTTCGCGTTTTCGTGTATCAAATCTTAAACCCGAACCTGATTTGAATTTGTATTCGTATATCAATTTTGTGACACTAATTCAAAATTAATACATTCATGTTTAATCATTTAATATAATAAAGTATACAAATTATACACGTAAAAAAATTAATTGTCAAGAAATGCAACATAAATAGTCTTGGATAATAAACAACAAAATTCTGAATACAAATACATAAAATAAATGAAAATGTACTTGTAAGTAAATCAAACTATAAATTGTTCAACATTAAATTGAAATTAAAAACATAAATTCAATGATTTGATCTTGTTTTTTTGCATGCACGATCGCGAATCTAAAAATAAATAACATAAATTTTGTTTATCATTAAAATGTCTTAAAAAGAAATAAATATATTTTTAGAAATTAAACTATTTATTTATTTCATATACTTTCGTTCCGTATCGTGTATCTATATCGGAAATCCAAATTCGACGCTAAGTATATTCCTATTTTTTGTGTATCGTGTACCAATTTTTCGATTATAAACACTAATTACTCAATTACTCCTATCATTTCGTGTTGTATTTACGTGTCGTATACCATAATTATCGAGTAGAGGCAGGGCGAGAGAGATGGCGCGGCCGCGCGGGGGAGATGGATAATTACAAATGAATGAATGAAGCATGACAATTGAAACATGATCTAACGTTAGCAATGCAGGGATTAAAGAACATGGCAAGTTACGACGACAACTCCGACAATATTGATGAGAAGTGTATTTGCCTAAAAGCAAAGGCAAACATATTGGCCTCATTTTGGGTGCTTGTGTTTTTCAATGTTACTGGGTCACAAGCGGCAAACATTCACTCATAACCACACACCTAGCCCGAATCTAGATATATAATTGTTATAACATATTATTCGTGTCTAAGTAAACTGAAAATTTAAGAATTTTATGCTAGAAGGTATTAAAGTGAATGAAATTTTCATATAATCATATATATAGACCGAGACAACTGATTGTTACAACACATAGAGATGAAAATTTCAAAAGTTTTAAAGGGAATGAAATTATGGTTTTGAGACAAATTATTATTGTTTGTATTCTTAGAGAGTTATACTTCTACTTCACTTCAGTTTAGCTGGTCTCCTAACTAAGATAATCTCCGATAAATTCTTCAAACAAACTCTTAAACAAAATATAAAGAGCCTGTCAAAAATACAAGCTCCTAGTGACTTTTAAAAACCTTGAGAGTCTCTTTTCTCTTCTCTTTTTTAATCTTTTTTAAGAGCCACTAGATAGCTCCTAACTTCTTTTTATAGGACCAATTTGAAATATGAATAAAATATAACTTAGAACAAGTCCAACAACTTACTTAAATGGACTCTTAAGTTTAAATATAAGGAATTTGACTTAAATTGACGCTCCAACAGTGACACTAGTGATTTCTTAAATCGCTAATACATCACCTCCGTACCTTATCTTTAAGGAACAACTAATCATCCCTTATATCATTTTTATTAATTGAATATTAATTTCTCACTATTTCTTCCACTCTTTACTTTTTCTTTCTTCCACTTTTGTTCATATTTTTTCAGATTTATTATTATAATAATAATAAGGGATGAATTTAAAGATCATTGTTGGAGTTGAAATATAAAATCATGTCCTAACTTTCTAAGAGTTATTATTTTATAATATTTATAAGAAAACTACTAGCACACTGTTGGATTTGCTCTTAGAGCAACTTCAAGAGCTTGATTATTTGGAGTCCTAAACTACAATATAAGGAATAAGAAAAAAAAACTACTTGAACAGTATCCTAGTAATTCCTTAAATCACTAAGATCCACTAAGATCTTGTTCAAATTCTTTATCTTTAGCTAATCTCTCTCATTTTCTAACTTTTATTTTATAATAAATATTTGAATGAAGTACTTTCTCTTTCTTCACTTTTTGTAATAATGATATCTTTTAATGATAAAATATTATATAAGAAATGAATATAGGGAATGTTGTTGGAGATTAGAATATATATTGATGTCTTAAGTTATTAGGATCCAATAGTTTATGTTAAATTTAGGGAATGAATTAAATATTATTGGAGATACTCTTAAGAGGCAAAATAAATAGTATTGTTGGAGTTGTCACGAAAATCTATGTCCTAACTTGCTAAGAACAAGTCCAAGAGTGTCCTAATAAATGCCTTAAAAATATTATAAAATATGATGTCTATGTAATTTATGACAATATTCTCATGTATGCACTTCAACAACATGCCTTATAGTTGCGTCTTATTGTTAAAATAATATTATATTTGAATTATATTCGGAGGGAATGGAAAAATTGAGAGAGAATATAAGTATAAAAAAAGGAGGGAAATAATTTTTTATTGACAAATTTGAAATAAGACATGTCTAGCAGAGCCTTAAAAATGAGGCATGCGATAGATGTCCTAGTGTTTTAAGGCACGACCAGGACATTGTTGGAGCACCTGATTATTCAAAATATCTCAAATTATAGTTTAGGAAAAGAATATAAGGCACTGTTGGATTTGCTCTAACAGTTACATTGTTTATTTTATATTTAAGAGCTTATTAAGAAATTTTTGGAAATCCTCTAAGATCATATCCTAAATCCACTTATAGTAACCTCCACATTTTCCTCCCTTTCAACTTCATCAATATGTACACAAATCTCTAGTGTACATTTTCCCAGTTACATGATATACTTTTTTTTTGAAAACAACTTAAATTGCATTAACTCAAATTTGCTTCGTACATCACTGTCTCCAACATAGAGAATGGAGGAGACCAAAAAACATTAGAGCAATTCACCAAACAAGGTACCCTAGCTAACAAATGGGCAACCTTGTTGGCCTGCTTTTTAACATAAGAGATAGTGATACTAGAATTACTTTCATGAAGTACTTGACACTCGTGTAGCACATTGTCTACTTCCAAATAATTTTCTGCTCCTCTGACAACCGCATTAACCGTGAGCATAGAATCACTTTCAATATCCACATTACTAAGTTGCAGTTCGTTGATCCACTGCAGAGCTTCCAACAAACCCCTTGTCTCAGCCTCAAAAACCGATACTGCACCTGCAATCCTACAGTTCTTTGCCTGAATGAATTCACCACCATGGTTCCTGATCACCATTCCCATTGCAAATGTTGAATAACCACTGAAAACAGATGCATCTACATTTAACTTTAATCTACCTGCTATTGGAGCTGACCACCTCACCACCTCTGATCTAGAACTTTGTAATCGAGACCCAAGCATCCCATTCTTTTCACGTCGCACTTCTCTCCACTGACTGACTTGAGCTAAACTCCATTGCATTGCTATCTCAGGTGTCAGTTTCTTTTGCTCCCAGACCTGCTTGTTTCTCGCCCACCATATACCCCATAATATAGAGGCCGTTTGCACCAAAACTTCCTGTGATTCCATAGCCAGTCTTTCAAGTAGCCATCTCGGTGCTGATTCCACCAATGAACTGTCAAACTCTGCATTCAACAACCCCCAACACTGCTTTGCGTAGCTGCAGTCCAAGAACACGTGAAGTAGATGTTCAACGTCAACTCCGCACATATGACACATTATAGTTGTTCGTACACCTTTTCCCTTCAATAGATTCCGAACAGGCACATTGTTTCTGCAAATCCTCCAAAGTAGGATCTTAATCTTATGTGGTACATCAATCTTCCATAGTTTTTTCCATCCTTGCTCATGAGCATCATCACAATATACTCCATTTCTAGTATGCCAGTACCTATAGCCAGATTTGACACTATACTTCCCGTCTACAGCTTCTGTCCATGTAATGCGATCACTTACCTGATTAATTGGAATAGGTGTTGCTAATATCGCCTTAGCATCACAGTCTAAGAATAAACTGTTCACCTTTTGAGTATCCCATTTCTTTACACCAGGAGAAAATAAATCACAAGCCTTAACAACTTCTATTTCAACAGCTCGTACAGTCTCAACCCTATATCCTTCTTTCCCTCTAAGCCAAGCATCACTAAAAACATCTATAGTCGCCCCGTCTCCTAACACCCATCCGAAACCATGTTTTACAGCTTCTTTTGCTTGCCACAAACCCGACCAGATAAAGCTCGCCCCACCACCTCTACTTGCATCCAACAAAGAGCTATTTGGGTAATATTTCGATTTAAACACCCGTGCCACCAGCGTGTTTGGATTCTTGATGAAGTGCCAATATTGTTTCCCCAACAAGGCCAGGTTAAACCCATGTAAATCCCTGAATCCCAGCCCCCCTGTGCATTTAGATGAACACATATTCGTCCATGACAACCACTTAACACCTTTTTTATTGTCTTGACCTGATCCCCACCAAAAACTGTTCATCATCCTCTCAAGCTCCTGACAGAGTGATTTAGGAATTAGAAAACAAGATATAGCATAAGACGTGATCGTCTGTGCTACACTTCTAATAAGAACTGCTTTGCCCGCTCGCGACAAACACTTTGCACTCCACCCTTTAATTTTACTCCATATACGCTCCTTTAGATAGTTAAAAACCACCTTTTTCGACCTTCCAATAAGCGATGGGAGCCCCAAATAATGCCCTGTACTCAAATCATTTCGAACACCCAGCAGGTCCTTAATTTCATTCTGCTTATCCATCCTGACATTGGAACTGAAAAAAATCCCAGACTTTTGAAAGTTTATGGCCTGTCCTGAACTCGTCTCATATCTTTGCAACACCTCCCTTATCTCTTTAACCTCCTCAATGTCTGCTCTGCAAAATAAAAAGCTGTCATCTGCGAATAACAGATGAGTTATTGCCGGAGCTTGTAGTGTAATTTGACAACCATGAATTTTACTCCTCGCAGCAGCATCCTTGATCAACCTAGACAACCCTTCAACACAAAATAGGAACAAATATGGGGACAAGGGGTCTCCCTGACGCAACCCCCTCCTTGGTGTAATAGGACCAATTTGAGCGCCATTAAAGTTTATAGAGTACGATACTGTTGTAACGCATAACATGATCCAATCCATCCATTTTTTAGAGAAACCCATTCTCTGCATTTGGTTCCTTAAGAACCCCCAATCTACTCGATCATAAGTTTTACTAACATCAAGCTTTAACGCTACTTCCCCCTCTGACCCTCTTTTCTTCTGTTTCATATAGTGCAATAACTCAAATGCCACTAACACATTATCTGTAATGCTCCTCCCTGGCACAAACGCTGACTGATTCTCAGATATTATCCCTGGTAGCAGCTTTCGAAGACGGTTTGCCAGGACCTTAGCAACTAACTTGTACAACACATTGCACAGTGCTATGGGGCGTAGATCCTTCATAGTCTCCACATTCTCTTTCTTCGGGATTAACACAACATTTGTGTTGTTAATTTCTGCAGGAAACGATAGGTCAAGCATCCATCTTTTACAACATTGAAACACTTCCTTTCCTAATAATTTCCAAAAATTCTGAAAAAATGCCGGGTTTAGTCCATCCGGTCCCGAAGCTTTATCTGGATGCATTTGACTAATTGCCTCTGTAAATTCCTCCATTGTAAAATCAGCCTCGAGTTCCCTGTTATGCTCTTCAGTAATAACCTCTTCGATTGTACTTCCAATGACCTCCTCTTCTCTACCATCATGATAGAATAATTTCTGAAAATACTCCTTTACTACCTGACACATTTCTTCATGGTTTTTCAGCATCTCTCCATCTTCATTTTTAAGTTTAGTAACATGATTCAACCTCTTCCTTGTCGTAGCAAAAACATGAAAGAACTTCGTGTTGGAGTCCCCATCTAACAACCAAAATGATTTAGCTATTTGTTTCCAATAAACCTCCTCATGCATCAATAGCTCATCCAACTTGCTTTTTTCTTCAAAATACTTCTTAGTTCTGTCATCAGTTGCACAGTCTTCATACAGGTTGATAACTTCCTTCTGTTTTCGAATTTTCTCCCTGAATTTATTAAAAAACTCTTTACCCCACTTCTCCATAAAACCAGACAGATCTAACAGCTTTGGTAAAAATTGACTCGGGGCCATATTCGTCCAGTATCTACTAATCTCCTCATGAAATGTCTTTTCCTTTAGCCAGGTGTTTTTAAAACGAAAACGAAACTTCTTCTTAGAGTGATCCAAACTACAGAGATTAATTTGAATTGGATCATGATCAGAGTATATAGTATGGTGCACGCTAAGTTTACAGAGAGGGAACAAATTCCACCATGACGCTGTAGCAAAAGCCCTATCCAAACGTTCACGAACCCAGTCTTTAGTACCTCTGCTCTTCTCCCATGTGTAGTTACCCCCTGTTAAATCCAGCTCTATTAACTCGCAATCCTCAACAGTGTTACGAAAACCATCCAGTAAGCCTTGCAGATGTTTATGGTTTCCTTTCTTATCAGATTCACTCAGCATATCATTAAAGTCTCCCACAATGCACCAAAGTAACGATGACCTACCTGCAATCTCCTTTATATAACTCCACAATTCCCTTCTCCTCGTACGTTCTGGAAACCCATAAAAACATGTCATCCTCCATTCTGGAATATCGTCTTTTAACATAAGAACATCAATGTGATTGTTTGAAAAATTACTAACTTTACAGCTAACACTTCTCCTCTAAAACACAGCCAGACCCCCACCTCTGCCATTGCTGTCAACTGACCAGTACTCTGCAAAGCCAAACTTCGAGCACAACCCTTTTATTTTTTCTTTATTTGAAAACGTCTCAGACAAAAACAAAAAGTCAGGTTTTAGAGATCTAACCAAATCTCCTAGAATTCGAACTGCTCGAAGGTTCCCCAACCCTCGGCAGTTCCAGCTTAAGGTTTTCATTGTTGATGGTTGGCTTGCAACGCAAGCTCAGCCAATTCATTTTTGGAAGACGTTGCACAATCCTTTACAGAAAGAGCAGCATCTGTGTGTGAACTCTTATAATTTGGGCCTGTAATTAACCCACCAGTAGTATCCATAACATCATACACTTCTGGGCCTCCCCTCATTCTTTTCCTTTCAGTAAATTTAAGCCCACTAAACTCATCATCCTCCAGCCCACTTCCAAAATTTGAATTTCCATCCAATCCCTGAAAGCCCGCTATTTTTACACATGCCTTATCTGTATACGTAACAACCTCCTTTGATTTCCCCTGTAAACTAATCATATCCCTTACAATATGCTGATTTCCGTCTTCCACGTTGTTACCCCCCTTTGATTTCGGATCACAGTTGACTCTTCCAGCCCGCTCTTCCCAGTTTGAATCCCCCTCCTCCTTTAACCACTTACTTTTCACCGGACCTGTCATTCGCCGTGGCGGCGCACGTAACCAGCTGCCCTAGTCTTTACTGATCTCCTCATTTCCCCTGTTCAAAAATTTCCTGCAATACCTTTCAGTATGTGACATTAGCCCACACGTAAAACAAAAGTCTCCCAACCGTTCATACTTGCAATTGATGATTACTTCCGTCCCATTTCTCTTCACTATTTTCTTTCTCCGTTTTAATGGCTTCCTTACATCAATTCTGACTTTAACCCTCATAAACTCGCGCCATATACTCGAGTTATTCTTGGTGTCATACTCCAGAAATTCTCCAAAAAAATCACCAAGCTGCTTCCCAACACTTTCCACCATAAATCCAGTAGGTAAATTATAGAGTTGAATCCACAAATTAACGTGCCAAAGTGGAACATTCATGGGCTCCTCCCCCTGTGGTATTGCAGCTATAATCAGCATTGCATTATCGAATGACCACAAACCTCCCTTCAGCACCCACCCCAAATCTTCTTTATGATAAAATTGAAACAGAAAAATTCCCGGTTCAAGCTCCTTGATATTGATCCCCATTGCCGGCTTCCAAACATCCGCTAACTTCGATTTCATTGCACGTACACTCACATTCCTTTCTGTAAGAAATCTTCCAACTGCACACAATTCATATTTCGTTGTTTCCTCCTCCACATCCCCATCAAAAGCAAAAGCTGTATTTTCTTCCTCATCTATATCCAAACCTGCCATACACTCATTCAAATCCTGATATCTTGACATATTAACAAACTCACACGACCCAAACTTCAATGGTTAAAAGTTTGAACGGAGAGAAAACAAAAAGCTCTCATATGAACGGAGAGAATTATGAACCCAATGGACCTTGATATACTATAATCACTTCCCTGTTGCATGATATATTCATATACTATAATCACTCCGGCCTAACAAATAGTAACCGTATATCTATATAAGGTTTTTTATTAAAATTTTCAGGTTAGCCGGAGCCTCGATTAGTTTCCTCCATCCCCTTATTAAATCGTGTAATAAATAGTAGAAAAAGAAAGTGTGCATCATTGTAAAATAAACAATTTGGCTTATGACTGGAGAATACATTAAGCTAAGCTTCATATACAGGCTTTTAAGTGAAACTTCAAGTACCTTATCCATATGAGTTTGCAAATCTTGAGGCATATTAGATTTCATTTCAATCCGGTTGTGAGATTTAATCCATGTTTAAGTAGCTCCTAACATTTCTCAACCCTTCGCTTCTAAAAAAAAATTAAAAGGTCTAGCGGTGAGCGAAAAACCGAACTAATTCAAAATCGCTAACAATTGCATATGCAAAGGCTAGAACAGAGCACTTATAGTTTCTTAGCCTTAAATATTTAAAAATAATGAATTTAATCAAAACATATTAGAACAAATAAAAAATATAGAAAAATAACGTACTTTTAAAATGTATTTAACCAATTTGATTAGTAAAATATTAACAATGAAATAACAAATTTAAAAATAAATAAATAGTAATAGATGGGAACAAGTAGTACATATAATAAATAAAAATAAACAGTGCTCGAAATATCAAATTGGGTATCAAAATTTATTTTTAAATGATGTGATATATATGTAACTTGACAATTGATATCATTTTATTAAAAAAATTTATGTAAATACATGTGATGCACTATTATTAATTGCATTATAGATTTATAGTCAATCACAATGTGACATTTGATATTCGTTTTGGTACCAATTTAGGACATTTTATCATTTTGTAATTTATCTATCCACATATTCGTAAAATGTTTGTAATTATTATTTATCAACATTTTTTTAATTATATACTAATTTCAAATTGGGTATCAATATTTATTTTCAAATGATGTGATATATATGTAACTTGACAATTGATATCATTTTATTAAAAAAATTTATGTAAATACATGTGATGCACTATTATTAATTGCATTATAGATTTATAGTCAATCACAATGTGACATTTGATATTCGTTTTGGTACCAATTTAGGACATTTTATCATTTTGTAATTTATCTATCCACATATTCGTAAAATGTTTGTAATTATTATTTATCAACATTTTTTTAATTATATACTAATTTCAAATTGGGTATCAATATTTATTTTCAAATGATGTGATATATATGTAACTTGACAATTGATATCATTTTATTAAAAAAATTTATGTAAATACATGTGATGCACTATTATTAATTGCATTATAGATTTATAGTCAATCACAATGTGACATTTGATATTCGTTTTGGTACCAATTTAGGACATTTTATCATTTTGTAATTTATCTATCCACATATTCGTAAAATGTTTGTAATTATTATTTATCAACATTTTTTTAATTATATACTAATTTCAAATTGGGTATCAATATTTATTTTCAAATGATGTGATATATATGTAACTTGACAATTGATATCATTTTATTAAAAAAATTTATGTAAATACATGTGATGCACTATTATTAATTGCATTATAGATTTATAGTCAATCACAATGTGACATTTGATATTCGTTTTGGTACCAATTTAGGACATTTTATCATTTTGTAATTTATCTATCCACATATTCGTAAAATGTTTGTAATTATTATTTATCAACATTTTTTTAATTATATACTAATTTCAAATTGGGTATCAATATTTATTTTCAAATGATGTGATATATATGTAACTTGACAATTGATATCATTTTATTAAAAAAATTTATGTAAATACATGTGATGCACTATTATTAATTGCATTATAGATTTATAGTCAATCACAATGTGACATTTGATATTCGTTTTGGTACCAATTTAGGACATTTTATCATTTTGTAATTTATCTATCCACATATTCGTAAAATGTTTGTAATTATTATTTATCAACATTTTTTTAATTATATACTAATTTCAAATTTATTTTTCTAGCCTTAATGATTTTGTAAATTTAAAAGTCTGATATCTATCTATCTATTTATATTATTATATTAAAAATAAAATATTCAAAGTCTGGTTGTTATTACCCTGATCACTCAATCCAAAATCGTCAGATCAAATTGACAAGAACACTTAAATATAGTTTTAAGAATTATTATTCAAGGACACATAAGTTTCAAATCACACAAGTAACATATTAAAATTATAATTTACAATATATAATAATAGCACGAGTTATAAGTAACATATTATTAAGATTAAGTTTAACGGATGACCCAATATCAAGCTGGTCATGTTAAGGCCCAATAAGCGGGCACATGATAAAATCAGCAAACCCAAAGTCCATATCCCGCACACGGCCCAATGTACAAACTTATTACAGATGACCTAAACAAAAGTACACAGCTGAGGTTGTTTTTTTTAGCAAACGCAGCTCAAAGTTGTGTAGTAAAATGGGCAGAAGTGATGACTCGCGGCAGAGGAGAAAGAACAAACTGAAAACAAGAAAACAAAACGATTCTCTTAAAGTGTCGACTCGTGTTGCCGCTATTATCGCTGCTAAGAAGCGCCGGAAGACTGGTAAACGCACCCAGTGTCAGGTATATACTTTTTCCGTAAATAAGTAACTTATAACTAATAAGTAACTTATAAGTCGGAAATTAGATACATGTTTCGATTTATAAGTAGTTATTTATAAGTAGTTATTTATAAGTTACTTATAAATTGTATAAAACATAAAATCAAAAATGAAAGATAGATAGGAGTGATTGTTTAGGAATGAATTGTAGTAAGTTAAAATGTAGTAGGGATTAATAAAATGTGAAGTGCATAGCTTAGAAATTGGCGTTTTTCGGGATTAGTTATTGTCGTTTTTCGGGATAAATTGCTTGTTTTATTGAGGGGGTAGTTGTTACCAAATGCTTGTAATTGTTATTTGATGAGTTCTGGAGTATTACCTCGTTGCTTAGGATCCGTAGGACTTGTCCAGTAGTAGCAAAAGCAAAATGATTTACCCTCTCCCCTCGGTTTCCTCTAATGAATTGCCACTCTGCTTTTAGTTCTCAATCGAGATTTATCTTAGGAAGTAATTAACACTCTTTTCACTAGACTGCACCTCCTCACCCTCAGCATTGTTAATGCACCGTCTTCCATCTCCCTATGCAATTTCCAGCATAATGTCAGGTGGTAAAATTCGTGCTCTCATTCAAAAATCCTCCCTTAGTCTACAATCTTCCCCCTTTCGTCATTTTCAATGATTTGTTGGCATACTACGATAGATATAATTAACGTGAAAAAAATGAAGGAAATACTAATATATCTGAAGAAACGAAACAACACTAATACACTATTTGTTTTGTAATGTAAGTAAGCTGCTTCATGTCAACGTGAAGGAAGTATTTTAAAAAGATTGATGGAACATATAATGCTTGATTCTTTTTCTAATGAACGTGAGTTTTTTAATTTCTGAGTTGTATTGCATCTTGTGACTCCACAGGGAATGTGTTATAGTCTTCCGACTCCCGAGGATCCCTTTAATGACAGATATGCCAATGATGACATTAATAAGATAAAAGAAAAGAAACAAAAGCCTTCAAAAACTGATCGGGGGAAGGGTAATACGGAGACAGAAAAGAAAAAAACCGATATGGCTCATGTGAGAAGGGGAAAGTACTTGGGTGTTGACAAGGAGCATATGATTGATGATATGCAACAGGATGACGATATGAATATTACGAAAATAAAGGCTCATCTAGCCGGGAAGAGTGGAAAAAACGGGCACTTGTTTGAAACCCAAGAGTGCCCTTCTAAATTTCTCATGTTGTGCTTGAATGCAATACAGAATGAATTGCGGCATGATCGAGGATCTTTTACTGACGTGGACAAACCTTTTTTTGTTGACACTTGGGGAGTTGAATTCTGGAAATGTTTTTCACTTGGAAAAGACATGGTAGATACTAGTGGAGCTTGTTCTACAGCAGAGCAAATTGCTTGGATAACTTCAACTGCTGCGGATACCATAGCAAGGAAGGAAAAAGAAGGATTGTCGATCCCTATACCGTTCTTATTATTCCTTGTTGCATCTAAAGAGAAAGCCTCAATGGTTTGTACAAGTCAATTTTTATATATATATATATTTGGTCATTTGGAGAAGTTATCTTTTTCCATTGATTATTACATCCTCATTCAAAACATGCTTCGTGATCTGATGGTCTTAATGTTTAGACGTTTGTACAGTCATATGTTTGCATACGGAGCTGTATCTTCTTACACCACACACACACACACATCTTAATGCTTAGGAAATAATTTTGATGGACCTCCTCAACATACTGACAACCTCGTATAAATGACCGAGTGCCAGTTTTAAGTACATTATATCAACTTCTTCCAAAACCCAAAAGCAAACTATCTATCAAAATATAAAAGAATCTTTCTATTTGCCATATTTCCTAATGTACAACTGTAATTCTTGTTCGAATGAAAATCTAAGGAAGTCATTGTCACCTCAAACTATCTATTATTATTTTCCCTCTTTTTGTATGACAATTTTGGTTTTGATCAGGTTCGCTCTGTGTGCAAGCCTTTAAAGGCTCTTGGAATTCATTCTGTGAGCCTGCATTCTGGAGCATCCCTAGATCATCAGATTCAAGGGTAGGTCGACGTTTTTTTTCGGGCTTTAATTTTAATATAAAAATTTGATTTCAGAGATTGGCTGTCAATTATCCTGTTAATCCTTTTAACTTTTTGCTTGTAGAAAATTGGATATGTGTAGCACCTATTCTATAAAAAAGTTAGCAATTTTTTTTCAGCATATTAAAATGTTTACGATTAGATACGAGCAACACCAGGGTTTGATTTTTCCATTAATGACATTTTTCCTGATAACTAGGTTCAGAAGACTTTCTGTTATTGATCTTAAGAGAGAGTTTAGCTCCCCCCCCTCTCCAAAACATATGTTAAATAGATGCCGAATAATTGCATCCTATCATGAAAAACTCTTTCATTCCTATTGAATTTGATGGAAATTACAAATGTTGTAGAACTTAAGGGGACTAATGTAAATAGTTTAAGAATTGAAGTTAAATAATTACACAACTGTAGAAGAGACTTGACAGAATACATCAGATTCAAGAGAGAAACCGATGTTAAAAAGGTAGTTATATCACATATGGAGGAAAGTAGTTAAAGAAAGAGAATTTTGTAGTGGACTAGTAATCTCCAGAAGATAGTTTCCTTTTTTTGATAGTTCCTTCCAGATTTGCAGTTGTAGAAATGATCTATGAAAGCCAATATCTTCTACTATGTATAGATGTCAAACTAGTCATTAGTGTACTGTTGACTCTTGACTACCAAGTATATACTAGTATATAGTAATATGTAGCCCTACACAATTCTAGTACCTATGATGACGTCCCTAAAATTTTACTATCTGACTAGTGGTACTTGTATTAAGTTGATTAGGCACATTATTGCTCTGGCATTTTCATATGTAGATGTGTTATAATTGAAATTGGATGTGCATACAACAACAGTAATTGAAAGATTGTATTAGCAAGTGAAGAACTAATATGTGGTAGATATGCATAAAAGACTATACCTTGCTTTAAGACCAGGACTCATTTGTGTAAATTTCTTTTGGCATGTCTTTGATAAATTTTTATATAAAAGTATACTCAAGTACATGCACACACATCTACTAATATATTTTTTCTAAGCATGTGTTTTCCCTTCAGACTTAGGAGCTGTGAGCCAGAGTTTCTCATGTCTACGCCGGAGAGGCTTTTGGAGCTTATCTCCTTGAATGCTGTTGATATAGCTGGCATCTCATTATTGGTAATACTTGAATCTTCCCTTCTTTTTTTTGGAGAGGTCAATTCCATAAAGTAAAATATAATGTGGCCAACAAGGCAGGCGAGCTCCTCAGCAACTGATAATAGTGCGCCAGCTAAACCAAATAGCACCAAGTAGCTAGTCAAGATGGAAGTCTTTAATTAACATAAATCACTCAGTCTGCGGTCTGCCAGTTGAATTTGTTCAATGAGATGTGACTATTGAGCTTTATATGCAATTGCAGGTTGTTGATGGACTACACTCCAATGCTGATAAAGGGATTCAACCCGAAATTATCAAATCTATAAGGAAACATATTCACGGCACTCCCCAAACTTTGATTTTTACTGATGGCCTGCACAATGACTCCATTTCAGCGGTGGATGACCTCCTCTCACAATCAGTATGCACATTAGGGCTCAAAAATGCAGTCAAAAGTGCCAGCATCAATTAGTCTGTGAATCTCAAGAACTAGCAAAGATCTGACTAGTTATCACTTTTCACTTGAATTTGAAATTGAGTTTCCCTATTAGAAGTTACTTTGTTGAATCTCCGCGAGTACTCATTTTTTAACATTATCTCTTGTTGGAGCAAGTAATTTGTTTTACTTGAAAGTTGACTTGTATTCAAATATATGCACCTGTCAAGTATTAAAACAAATTATATGTTTCAATGAGTACCATTCTCGAATAATTCTCGGGATGACCAAGAATCGAATCAGATGAAGTAGTTTTATGTTTCCTTTCTTCTAATTCAATAACTCAACTTCTTAATGAGTGTTTGATAAGTCTGGATATTTACAGTTTAAAGGGAGTAATTCAACAAACACAATGATAAAAATTCTTCATCTTGAGAAGTATATTGTTCAAATTTTGTTTGATGCTCAATGGGTTTTCTAAAACAACTTATCTATTCAATCTTCTCCTATTTATCATCTCTATTTATAAAACAATCTACTACTTCACGTACTGCGTGTAAGCTTAATGAGTACTTTGATTTGGCCATGGAAGAGACAGAGAAGTCTGTTAGTGATGCAGATGCTATGGGTACATTTGTTTTTTCTTTATTTGCATGCATGGATACTTTTGTTTTTGCTAGTTAAACATACTCGCACACCCTCCCTCGTCGTCTTTGACAAGGTTCTAAACCTCAACACCCCGTAAAAATATATGTAGTTTGAATTAGTTCACGTTGTTGGTTATTTTATCGATTACTTTGTATGCTGCTTCGATTGGAACACCGAAAACTTTAAAGTTTCTTCACAAGACCTCACATTTATGTAAATGCTTCCCATTCAGAGTTTAGTTTTGCCTCCTTCCCTTTAATTGATATCCAAACACCAGGTCCTCCTAGAGCAGCATAATTTAGATGCTTAGTTTGAGATTGAAGAGTTGCTTCATAGGCTAACTGATTCTCGTCTGTTTCCAGCACTAATCTCAGTTGGCTATACATTGATTGTCTAATCTTGTCCCGTCTGAGATAAAATGGTGAAGTACGTTTAAATGAATTAAAGGAACTGATAATCCTACCAATGGCGAGAAAAGACCTATATTTTGGTCTTCGTACACCATCCAAAGGTGCTATTTTTCGACGATTTTACCACCTAATATCTTTACCTTAGTTCTGATAGAATATTAAGTTGCTTACGTAGGTTTTTTAAAATTTTTTTATTTAGTTGAAGTAACGTTTTGGCTCCAAACGGTCCCGACTACCAAAATGCTACTTTATCTAACAAAAGTGCAGCGTTTTGGGCCTTTTGCATAAACACCATACGATGTACCGTTTTCAACTAAAATTTAGGGCCATTATTTTCAGAAGTGACATTTGGGACCATTATTTTCAGAAGTTACATTTTGGGTCATTTTTAACTCCGAAGTGATATTTAGGACCACCAACTCAAACCGAACCAGGTACTCCTCTCAATAAATTTAAAGGTTTATATTATTTTTCGTTGTTTTACAATCACATTTAAAGAAAATATTGTATTTCGGTCTCTCTTTTATCATCTTTTCTGCAAATTACATCGAGCTCATCTGAGATTTTGGCATTTTTATGTGCTAAGTTGTAGAACTCGATGCTGAAAGATTTCCTCAGAAGTACAAATCAACCTTTTCATTGTCATCAACCTTCATTTTGTGAACTGTATCAGGTGATAGGCCTAATGCACGAAGATTTTAAGAAGGCCATGAATCGTACGAAGCCTAGCATTAATAGAAGCAAGTTAGAAGAGCTCGAACAATGGAACATGAATTTCGGATGTAACAGAGATTAAAGCACACAGCGCGATGGGCAACAAGCCACAGTTTACAGCTCCGTGTGCAAAATTAGCTCACAGGAGCCTTCTACAAGAGTGAGTTGCTGCATCATTAGTGGCGTTTTGAGTATACATTTACAATCTAAAATATTTGAACTATTTTTACCATTGCATGGCAAAAAATGTATTGTAGTACAAAAAACAAGCAGTCAAGAATTTATCAACTATATCAAATTGTGTAATAAATTGAAGCGAAACAGTTTGCGTAATTCTACAACATACAGCGATGACCCTGTAGATCCCTTAGGCTTTAAAGGTATGCAAGTATACGGCAGTACTAACCAAGATTTTACTACTCTGTGTTTTTCAGGCTTTCACTTGTGAGCCACAACTTCTTTTGGATGACAAGTACAGTTTCATCCCCATCTTCATCTTCGGAGGAGGAATCTGTGGTTACTGCTTCCCAATGTAATGCAGTTAAATACTTCTTTACAAAATTGAGAACACGTTGCTTGTCCCTGATTATAACAAAACCTGTTGGTCTGAGGATGCGATCCATCTCAATCAGGAGATCCTCGCCACTACAACCTTTCTTCTCGATGTCTGAAAACACAGTCCAGGCGTGGAGCAGGTCATATGTTCGGGGATATGTGGAGTAGGCTTCACACCTATCAATGGTTTTTCAAATTAATACACTTTAAGATGCATATTAAAGAACTTCAAGTATTATTCCAGAATTCAGATGTTATATCTAAAGAAACAGTGTAGACTCGTGACAAGACGAGCCTCATACTTGAGCAACAGACATTTTAGAATCATGCACTGAAATATTGAGGCAAACTAGAATCAGAATTCATTAACTACCTGTGGCATCATTCGACACGAAACATTTGCTTACTAATACCAAAGATATAAATCTACAGTCTACGCGTAAAGATTATAAAACAACAATATAGTTCATATCAATGTTGCAACATAAAAATTCAGAATGATGTCCAGGCACCAGTTCTGTTAACCAAAAAATAAGAATACGTACCAATTGTGGACTGAGCCAATCAAGCCTCTATCATATATTAGCTTGAGGGTGTTGGGTCCCTCTTCGGAGACAATATTCATCACCCAGACATCCTTATTCTTCAGTGAAGCTCCAAATGACCCTAGATTTGCCTTCATGTCCATTATGTTCCTCAAGGTGTCGGATGAAATCTTGGGACTCAGTAGCTCCCAGTATTTCTCAACCCTTTTCTGCCAAAGTTCCTGTGCGCAAATGAAAAATGTTTACAGTTTAGTCATGTATTTAATGTTTTCTAGAGAACATCCATATGCAAAGGTGAGGACATATATGATAAGTGATAACAAATAAAAAAGACGGAGTCTTGATTAAGATTACCGTGTCTTTTTCAAACGTTGCACTTGAATAACCAAAATCAGCCAGCCGTGGAGGTGGAGCAGTTAAGCGTGCAGGCCAAGGTGCAAGTCCACTTCCCCCAGTTCTATGATCACCTGATAAACAAAACCAAAAAAGTGGGTATGCAGTTTTAGGCTCTATGCTGATGTTCTTGAAGTCCTCAACATCATAGGCCTTCAGAGATTATATTAAAACAATCCTATAAAAAAACGAATCGAAACCCTCAAATGAATATTCTTCTGCTCTAGTTAATACATTATGAGCAATAATAGATTAAAGTAACTTACGATCAGAATAGGAGGTAATGCACGCTTCCATTGGTACACCAGAAACAGCATCTGGATCATCGTCAGATTTGCATAGAGGTGGTTGAGTACCAGGCTCTCTTTCCATGTAACAATCATTGTTTAGTGGTTTGACCCATATGACAGTTTGGTTCCTTTTCACGGCTATTTTCCAGCACATGCGTTCTACAAGTGCACTCATCTCTTTCCATATTCTGAGATCTTCTTCATCTTGTGCATATGCTTCGGGAGAGGAGTAGGCAAAATAACCTCCAGGTCTGAGAAGTCTATCCAACTCAAGGAGGAGGATTCCATCCCTTTGCAGCCAATCAATTCTACAACGAGAACAGTGGGCGAGTTCAAATGATCTGCTAGGGTAGGGAAGCCTCTGCGTCCCTAAGACCCCAAGATACGCGGGGATCCCTCTCTCTAAAGCAAACTGAATTTGATTTTGATGCACATCATTAGGTGCTACAGACATGGTAAGTATATCATTTGAAAGAAGATATGCCCCAAAACTTGCAACACCACAACCAATATCCAGAACTGTTCGTAATCTTCCTTCATTGTTTATATTGTCGTCTGAAAAGTTGAGCATCTGCCATATCAAATTACCAACAAGAACTATCTCAAAAAGAGGAATGAGAAAGTCTAACACTTTAACAGACAATCCTAAAGAATTTGGCACATAATTGTCAAGTATCTTCTAGGAAAACTGATGAGCGATTTGTGGTTAAGAAGTCTTACATTAGCAAGTGATTTGATGTACTTATCAGCTCCATAGTGGAAATGAGTACCTCCACCAGGAAAATTAATCTTCTGACCTTTGACAACCATCCAGTTTTGATCAGATTTTTCACTTGCAAGATGAGTATGAGGTATATTTGCTTTCCACACCTCATCTCTGCTTTTTGGCCACTTAATTGGGATCTGAAGTAGAACATTTGTGATAAACAACATAAAGGTAAATTAACCAAATAGTGATAATTTAACAAAACGATTCTCAAATTGCTCAGATACAACTTACCTTATATCCTGGTGGGGGCGGAATCAAGCAATTGAATCGTCGTTCAGGCACTGGGCAATGTCTTTCGTAGTGTTCCATCAAAGAAAGATCCAATTTTAGTCTTGTTTGGTATATAAGATTCCTGTCTAGGCAGGGTATCAATTCTGAATGCCTATCATCACATACCTAAACTTAACAAAATTAATTACTTTTCTCATTAAAGAAAAGACAGGCAGGTAGCCACAAAGTAGACTAGTACAAAGAGAACTTACGGGGAAACTCTTTGATACTGTACCATCTTCACTGTCATCAAGGCCCAACTTGAATGAAGTGTCATCTTGTCTAGAATCTGTATTTTCATCATTACCCAAATACGATGATCCAAGCTTCCTTAGGGACCGGCTTCCATACTCTAATGCGGACTCAGCACTGCTCCGGGAGCCAAAATAAAAATACAGAAACAAAAAGACTGTGACAACAGCTACTGAAGTTAGCAAGCGTCTCTTCTGGGATCCATCTGATCCATCTGGTTTTCCCTTCATATTTAAAATTTTATTTTCGCTAGCTGAATAGGGTTTCCCTATCCACTTCAGTTTCCACAAGAGAAAAATCTCATTAATCTCTTTCGTGTCAAATTAAGTAACTAGCAAAAACAACATACAATCTTATTCAAGATTCAATACGTTCAGATTCTGTTACTCCAGTGCAAACAACATACAATCTTATTGACCAACCTGTAGAGGCAAGAGAGAAACAACTGATATTAATTTTGCAGGTTGAACAAAATAAACTTGCTAGGATTAAAATAGCCGGAGCCTGTAGTATGAATACCCAACACAGATAAGGTTTCTACATATTACAACTCCTTTACTGTTATAACAATCAAATACTACAAGTAACATAATAGACTTAAATGGACATGCATAACTATGATTTTTTAGACAAGAGGAGATCAATATGGACAATTTCCCATATCATAATAATAAATTCCAAAATGTATGAAAAAATTAGCACAAATAATATATTTCACTTCTACATTCTGTTAGTTTCACATAAGAGATGTATCCAATTACTCTGCGTGGGATACGGAGTATACTATATACTTCAATACTAAAAATGAATTTATTTGAGCTTAGTACGTTGATGCAACCATAAAAATGTCATCATATCTAGAACGTAAGCTAATTACAAGATCCGTGGTTTTAATAATTTCACAGATCACGCCAAAACTGTGACGTTTAAACTACAGTTGATTAAATCCAAAATGCTTATGTACAGTTAAACCTCGATGAAGTAATAATCGATAAAGTAATAACCTCGCTAAAATAATATTTTTCTCCGGTCCCAACTCAGTGTATTTTTACGTGTAATATTTTTTCTTGGTCCCGACCCTATTACTTTAAAGAGGTTTAACTGTACTTGATATAGCAAATTACAAGAAGCAAAGTATCATCAAAATTAAACTGCAAAGCCTAGAAATTGCGGAAAAATGCAAAACACAGCAGAAACAGATCCACAAACTTGCGAAGTTACTTTCATCATATAATTTCACTTGATCACAAATACATGAAACCAAAAAAGATCACAACTTCAAACTAAGCACAGCAAATCAAGAACTCAAAAAGATTCAACTTTTCTAAGAAATGCAACTAAATCAAGATTCTAACACAACTTACTCAACTACATGTGATCCAATTAAATCAAATAACTAGACAAAAACAGTTAATAAAAGCTGCCCATTAACTATAAAAACTTAAGTACCACAGATCTACACTGTACTTGAACCCTACTAAATTAAACTGAACACACATGAATCTTCTGTGTGTGTGTAATATTATTGGGAAATGTAAAATGCTAAAAGATGTGAAAGTGAACTTACTGAGATTGGAATGATAGAGATCTGAAATGGGAAAGTTTGCTCAAGTGAGTAAAACAGTGTTGGGCAACTACAAGATTCTTTCCCACTTGAACTAATGAATGGACACTACAGTATCCTATATATTGTCATCATACTATAATGCACACGACTGAGATAGTTAAAACTAGGAGTTAGATCCCGAATGTTTACTGTCTGTCCATGCTATTTTAGTTGTCTTAGCCATGTTTATTTTAATCAATATTTCGGAAATCGGAAATAGGCGGAGATACGAGTTAGTGATTTATGAATAAATTATAGAGATTTACAGGAATGATAAAATTATCATTTTGTACTCCAACCTAAATACATTTCTAAACTTTACGTTTGTTAAACACCGTAAGATCATTTTCGGAGCGTGTTTCGACATTTTAAGATTGTATAGCTAGTGGTTATTTAATATGGTATCGGAGCTCGGTTTAGAGTAGATTTATTTAATTTAAATATTTGTTGTTGGAATTGCTATTGATATTATTCATATTTGTTTTTGTCGATTGTAACGAAATGTACCGTACGATTGACAACCAGTACTAAAAGTATATGATCATGCTCGAGCATTCCTCTTACACCTAAAATTTTCATCTTAAATTTTCAGAGCCATTGATTACTTAACAACATTAACTCTAAATTTTAGATTTTAAATTGATTCCAACACCTTACATGTAAATGAAAGCAGAGTAAATAAATTTCTGTTTATTTGTGATTGTTCAATTTCAGCAGTTTTAGGCTTCATAGGAACATTTGCTATAAAAGAAAAAAAATACAGGTAAACAGAAGATTGGGCAAAAGAGTACCTGAATGGGGTTGCATGCTCGTAAAACTGGCCCATTTGATTTATGGGTTTCAAGTCCAATAATTTTAGAAGGTGGGTCTTGCATACAATTGGGCCAGGTTGTTGAGATTTGCTTATCGATCATGCCACCTTTCACTACATTTGAACCTCGATTAAATATAATCGATAAGAAAAATGGTAGAGACCCCAAATTTTTTTACCAAATTTTTTCGTAAATATAATGTGTTACATGAATAGTTGGTAACCTTCGATGGGACCCCGCATGCATTAATATGCGCCCACAAATTAAAATAAGTCATGTGTCAGCCACATCATTTGATAAAAATTTTGGAGAAGAGATTTGGGGACCTAGCAGTACTCGATAAGGAAAATAATAATCTCGTTAAATAATATTCTGTTCCAATCCAAGATAATAAAGGCAGGGTATTTTTACTCATGACAAAATAATAAACTCGATAAAATATTTTTTTTGTCTCGGTCAACAAAAAAACCGATCAAACCGCAAAACTGACCCAACCCGTCCCTTATTTCGGCGGACCGAGCCGAACTATCCAAAACCCGAAATTTAATTGGTTTAATATTTTGGCAGTCCGAATATAATAGGTTGGGTTATCAAGTTTTAAAAAATTTAAACCTTTACTAAATCAACTCAACTCGATTTTATAATAATAGTATTTTTATTTAAAATTTTAATTTATATATTCATTGTAGTCCATCCGACCCAACCCATTATATTTGGGTTGACAAAATAATATTATGAACCCGTTAACAAAAAAATTGTTTGTCACCGAAGATCAACTTCATTTGAATAGTAGAAAAAATAATGACTGTGGCAAAGACTTGACAAGCCACTGAGAAGAATGCAGCGTATTACTCCCTCCGTCCCTAAAAATGTTTCCTTTTTGTGTCGGACCGTTTGCCAATGCATGCTTTTAATTATTGATATCTTTAATTTCGAATTAATATTAAATATAGAAATTTCATTATATTAAAGTACTCATAAATACGAATCCAACGAAATCACTCATGACTATATTTAATCTTATACATTAGACGTAAATTAACAATCACTTAGTATAAATAGTGTCCAAAGTCGATATAGGAAATGTATATGATGACGGAGGAGTAAAGATTTAAAATCCAAGAAACATAATCAGAAATGCTTCTGCTGCCTATTTAAGTGGGCCGACATGGACAGAGATGCTCACGTGGGAGTGGGCCATGAACTAGTAATCTTTATGTCGAATCAGTGTGGGCCTATCCAGACTGGGCTAGCGTATAGAGTCAAGACTCTTTCGAATCCTAGTAAGCATCCAACATAGTTGGTCCATATTTTCGAACCCGTTGAAAAATTGTTCGCGGTGAGTGTTCTCACTAGAAGATACACGAGTACAACACCTCAGTATATTTTATATGATGATTTGTTCATATTTTATTCGTAGCTCAATATCTTTAAAACCCTAACTGAGAATTATTAAAACATAAAATATTAAAAACAGTTAATAATTAGAGTTTGGTTTCTAGGGTTTATGCCCCCTCGACCCTCAATTAAATCACAGTTTAGATACTAGGGTTTAGGGCCCTAAAATCTACACGTGGTTTGCAGGCTGAGCTCGAGCTTGCAGTGCGCACCCGGAAGACAGCGGCTGCGGGTTATCTATGGTAAAAAAAATCTTAAATCGATATATCTTTTATTAATATATTTTATTATATTTCTAAAATCCTCAAAGAGATTGGTGAAACCTAAAATGCTAAAAATTGTTAAATTAGACGTGTGTTAGGATTATCAAACCCTAAAATATTAAAAGTTGTTGAATCAAGGGCATGCTTAAATTTAAAAAATAACTTATAAATTCAATGTTTTTAAAAATAAAAAAATATTAAAATATAAAATATTAATTAAAAATGAACAAAAATATATTTTAAGTTATGTTTTATTGTTAAAGACGTAATATTAAACGTTTTTATGCGTAACGTGACTTAATTAAAATGATGTAATAAATTAAAGAAGAAACAAAAAAAGAAGAAGAAATAGTTGAAAAACATAAACCGGAGTGTTGTTTTCCTTATTTTAAAAAACGTAAACCGAGATTAGGTTATAATCTGACATTTGACGCCATATTTTTACAAAATGATATTAAGGATAATTTGTCTCCAAATAATAATATTTGAGGCAGTTTTTCAAAACAAAAAGCCCTAAAAATTAGAAAAAAATTCATCTGCAAGCACATGATTCAAGATTTCGAGAGTCTGAACTAATCAGTCGATTTATTAAATTGTGATTCATCAACATTTTTTTAAAAATTGAACAATTTATCTATGATTTATTAAAGTACTTAAATATTTTTAATTCATTTATTAGTAATTTATTGTTTTTTTTGAAAAATCGACCAATTTATATAAAATTACGGGCGAAGATCCGAATGTGGAGAGAAAAAGAAGCTGAAAACGACATGTTCTACCACTCACATTTCACGGTGGGATGTGAAAGTGGGGTAGGAGTGTGACAGTGAACAAGCAGAAGATAAACTATTTGCTCAGGTGATTTCACTCGTGTGTAATCACATTTCAGCTCTACATTATTCATCTTTTATTTCTCTTCTACTTCTCCACATCAAGTTTGCTGACATTTCTTACATCCAGACCAGACTGATGTATTTCTGCACAATACAAATTATATAATTCAATTTTTTTAATCTAAATCATAATTACTACTCCCTCCTTCTCTAAAAACGTTTTCTATTTGTGTTATACACGTTTGTCAATGCACACTTTTGAATATTAATATCTTTAATTTCGTATTAGTATTAAATATAAAAATTTCATTGTATTAAAATACTCATATATACGAATTCAACAAGATCACTCACGAGTATATTTGATCTTTTTGATTAGACGTAAATTAATAGTCAATCGTTTACCATGAATAGTGTCTGAAGTCAAAATAGGAAAAGTTTAACAGGACGGAGGGAGTACGTTGCTTCTATTTAGACTTTAGAGTATCATACTCTATGTAATGTAGTGTGATAAAATAGAACCCCAAAATATGTTGGAAAATTAATCTAAACTTGTTTTATTGTGTTAAAATTTTATTTTATTTGTTTTAAGATCAGTGTGTACATGTATGACTAGGTATGCATGCAGTAGAGAATAAGTCGTGGTCTCATTAATAAACATAAGTACCGGAGAAAACCCAGGAGTAGTTGCTATTTTATAGGTCTAGTTATTTATGCATGTTGCACACTAGCTGATTTATATTTACTTGTAATCATTCATTTTATTATTAACGGAATACATTATTTAATATATACACCCGTGAGTTTTTGTCACACGAAGCTGTCTCGCTGATATACTTATATATAGACACATAAACAGGTGCTGGTTTTCTACATTTGGTATCAGAGCTTACGGTTCTTAATGGTGACCTCCCGGTATTAAATGTGGAAAAGAAACAGCCATACCTGATATGATGCCTTGTCGGAGTCTAAAAGAGAAAGAGAATGCAGTTTCTATTTTGCTTTAGGTAGGCGTTGCACAAGGATGGTGGCAAAGCTGCATGTGTAGTATGGGATGCATGTATAGTATGTGACTGCCGAGAAAGATGAGACGGTGCCGGAGAAGCCTGCAGAAAACAGAAAACGAGATACATTGGCAGGATGTCATGCAGAACGAGATAGAACACTTCTTGGAGGTGAACGTGCCAGAAAGGTAAATAAGTTGAAGGGCAGACGAGCATGAAGAGTGTTAGACGGGAAAAGATTAGCCATACAGGCTTAGTTTATTAGCCATACGGGCTCCGTTTATTAGCCATTCGGGTTTAACAATTTATTAGCCACACGGGCTCAGTTTATTAGCCAAACGGGCTCAGTTTATTAGTCATACGGGCACAACAATTTATTAGCAATACGGGCTCAGTTTGAAAGTCATACGGGCTGACAGGATTTCATGAGACAAGTTTAGATTAAGGGGGAGATTGTTGAAAAATTAATCTAAACTTGTTTTATTGTGTTAAAATTTTATTTTATTTGTTTTTAAATCAGCTTGTACATGTATAATTACGTCATGCATTCAGTAGAGAATAAGTCGTGGTCTCATTAATAAATAAATGTACCGGAGAAAAATCAAGATAGTTGTTATTTTATAAGTCTAGTTGTTTATGCACGCTGCACACTAGCTGCTTTATATTTACTTGTAATCATTCATTTTATTATTAGTGGAATACATTATTTAATATATACATCATGAGTTTTTGTCACACGAAACTGTCTCGTTGATATACTTGTGTACAGACAAGTGCTGGTTTTCTACAAAATTTAGTAGTATATCCCTCCATATACTATCCACATACATTTACATAAACTAATTATAACACGCAAAGTGGAGTCCAGGTGGTAAATTTTTAGGGATTTTTTTTTTAAAATATTCAAGGTACAGAAAATATTTAAAATAATACGTTACTATCTTATAATAATAAAATGCAACATTTATAGTTTTGTATGCAACTTCGAATAATCTTCTCTACAATTTTTGTAAATATTTTCAAAATTGTAATTAGATTTTCACTAAAAAATTGTTTAAATTTTAAGTAATTTTTGGGGATTTCTTAAAAATATTCAAGGCACACAAAATATTAAAAATAATACATTACGATCTTATAATAATAAAATGAAACATTTACAGCCTTATATACAATTTCGAGTAATCTTCTATGCAATTTTTGCAAATATTTTGAAAATTGTAATTAGATTTTCACTAAAAAAATGGTTAAATTAAAAGTAATTTTATAATTTTGCCTTTTAACTTAATAATTACTGTGTTTTCTATGAAACCCTAGTCCCTTTCCAGTTATCCATGGTTCTTTCGTTTCTAATACTAAAGCACTGTATTTGAGTCATTTGACTATTTGTTGGCAAAAGAAGAAGCTAGAGCCTCTGTGAACTTAAGCTGCAGTCGTCCCCAAAATTATATGCATGTAGAATAATTAGTACTGGACAAGAAGTGACACAATGCTTTTATAAAGCTAATTAATCTTCTAACAACTTCAATTAAAATAAACACATGGAAACCATTTGGTAAGATATGCAAATCTATGAAAGTATAAGCTTGAGATCTGATACAGTATACTTGTAGTTGTAACTGCAGATTAGACACTACCATTGGTAATTTATTGGTTATTTTTTAAAAATATATTATTCCCTCCGTCCAGTGTTATAAATTTCGGAAATCGGATTTATTCAGTTGAGGTACTGATTTACGATTTATCGGACGATTTTTAAAAAATCGGATGATTTATCGGCGATTTATCGGGAATCGGTCAAATCGGATCAATATTTTTGACCGATTTTTGAGCTATTTATCGGCGATTTTTGAAAAATCGGCCGATTTGTATAACAGAGCCTCCATCTCATATTACGTGACATTTTTTTACTATTATATAGTCAAGTTCATTATATTTTGACTGATAATTAAGACAAATTTATGTATTATTTTTATAAATTGAAAAATATATTTTAAAGAGGATAAAATATATTTTCTAATGATATAAGTTTTAAAATTTATTTAATTATATATTAATTATAATTTGCAGTCAAAGTTCAAATAGTTTGACCATTGACTAGTCAAAACCGGAGAGATGGAGGGAGTAATTATTATCAGATCGATCAAATACTTTTAACTAATTTATCAATAATTTTTGAAAAACAGATCGATTTCTATAATCCTGCAAAACAACAAAAAAAAACGGGAACTAGTAAATTAAAAAAAAACACATACTTGTACCGAAAGAGATATTTGATCGGTTCAATCTCATACAACATTATTATAGCTAATTCATCATAATACAGTTCTTCAAATAAATAAAAGATCAGTAGGGCACAAAGAAAAAACAGAAACTACTACAAACTCTAGTAACAACAATAAATTATATATGAGATATGATTTAGAAACTCATCAACCATTATGCATTTAATTACTTGGAGGATGAGGAGCTTGCAACAGTGCAGGTTGCATCTGAGGTGGCCTCTTTCTTTTCTTCTTCTCATAGCTAATTCCTCTAGCTTTCGACTGCGAATCACGAATTTCACGAAGATAAAGCCTAACGGCTCGAGCTCCAAACGGGTTTGCTTCCGGCTTCCCGCCATTTTCCTCGTAGGCCGCCCTGAGGCGGCCTATGAGAGCATCGAGGCTGCCCCAAGCCTGCCGAAGAGGGCAGGGACAAGGGGCAGGAGGGTTAGGGTGCCCGTAAAACGGGCACAGCTGATTATGAACCTTAGTCTTTCCAAACTGGTCAAGGTACCGGAGGAATTCAAGAACATGTGCTCCGCTACAGCGAGGAAGCGATAGCGGAGGACGGTGGTTACGGAGGTATTGACCGAAGGTGTTCCAGTCTCGGCGCTTTTGGTTTTCGTATCGGCTTAGGGTTGTTGGTGAAGTAGCTGAATTAGACGATGAAGAAGCCATGGAGTTTGTGTTTGAGGTTGAGATAAGCATGGTTGTAGTAACCGAGCTAGCCGAGTTCACAAGTTCTTGATTTGAGTTCATCTTAATTGTATCAAATTAAAAGATCCTTAAAAAAAACAAAACCAAACCCTTATTTTGGTTTCAATGATGGATCAAGAACTAGGGTTTCACACTATCATGTTCCATTCAATTATAAAATATATTAATACAGATCTGAAAGATGTAAGAGTAGAGATCAAGAAGATTCAAGAAAGTGGTTTCATGAATCTTGTTGTTGATGTGATGAAAACCTAAGAAAACTACCCAAACAAGGGAGGAGAAGTGGTAGTGTGATTAATGGTTTAGTTGGCTTTTTCTTGGCAATGTTTTGAGAAATGTAAGAATGGAGAAAGGAACATAGTTTCCTACAAAAGGGGAAACAAGGTACTATTCATCTCCCATAACAAAAACAGTGTATTGGGGGAGTAATGGTATTTTGCAAGTTTGAAGGGACTTGGTTAGGGCTTTTGTGGAAATAAAAAGAGGTTGACAGTAAGATGGATATGATTGATGGTGACATCTCCCAAATTAATTGATTATTTTATTAGTGGAGAAGGAATATTGTAGAGTAATTTACTAGTATTCTCCTCCTATTGGCTAGATTTATCTCTATTTCCTCTACTTTGATTTTTGTAAGACACCCGTATTATTGTGTATCTTTAAATGCATAAGTTTGTTTATATCAATTGTTTTATTGGAAATCAAAATTAATGGATCAATTTTTGAAAAATAGGATAATTTTTTGACCATCATTGAATCAATCAAATATTTATCGATAATTTTTAAAATATTGACATATTTCTAATTTGTATCGTTGTACAACCTGATTATCTGTTTATCATTTCACTATAAGAAAAACGGGCTTTTCCTATCATCTTCAAGCTATTTCCTACTATCTTCAAGGTATTTCCTACCATCTTCAAGTTATTTCGTACCGTCGTTAACAAGATATTTTATACCGAGGATGGTAGGAAATGACTGGTAGAAAATGGTGTTTACGTGACATTCTGATATAATTCTTACCAAATGACCTAATTTCCTACCACTAGGGGTAGGAAATACGTACTACCGCCGGTGGTAGAAAATTTGTATTTTCACATGACATCTTACTTAGCATGTGGGTCCTTGACATATGGCTGTTCACATCAACATGTGAGGCCATGTTTACTGTGATCATACTCATTTCCCACCAATGTCATTTCCCACCTAATAATTTCCTACCGTTCCTTATCGGTGGGAAATGGGTCATTTTCTATCGATTTTGGGGCATTTTTTACTGACTCACTGGTAGAAAATGCCCGTTTTTCTTGTAGTGTTTGATTAATAGTTAGGGAGTTTAGGGGGACATAATTTGATAAATGAACATGTTACATGAAAATGGACACAAACGTACGTGTTAGGGTTTGAAATTAAAATTTTAAATCAAATTTTGACACATAAGTGGAATTGTTTTTTTTATCAAACTATAATGGTTCAATGCTGGAGAAAGTTCACGAACTTTTTTGCAAATTAAAAATATAATAATTTTTTTAAAAATAACTCTGACACTATAGGAGCACCCTAAAATGCTCGAAATTTAAGTAAGCAATAAAAAAGTCCACTTTGTTGCTCAAAAACATCATGTCAAATAGTGAATACAACTGCTCAAACACTTTTAAACTTCCCAAGTTAGTTTACACATCAGTTAGCTAGGAGTTACTAAAGGATCTTTAACTAATGTGAAAGCCGAACTCTCATTGTTTATGAATGGAAATATGGAATTAGATTGAACGATAATAATATTCACACAGCTTCAAAGTTCAATGGAATCGAAGGATAGACTTTAAACAAACTCGAATAAAATTTTAACAAATTAAATATTACTCGGTCATTTTTTTATGATAAAATTTATTGTCCGAACTCTAATTCGGTAATATTTGAACCGATCATAAACTGTTCACGAACATAGCAAACCGAACATAAACTGTTTGTGAATATTATGCACATATTTTTTTTTAAAATATTTTGAAATATTTATTCGAAATAATTATAAAATATAATTAACATATATTATTTATAATACATACATAAATCCTATATACATATAATATTATAAATATACTAATTTTTTAAAATCGAACTCAAGCTTAACGAACAAACGAACCGAACTCGAGCAAAACACGAACCAAAATGGACCTGAACACCCTAAAAATCCAATTCCATTTGTTAAGATTATCGGATAAGAAATATTGTTCGAACTCGTGTCGATAAGTTTATCGGATGAACTTATTGCACCCGAATTCGAACAAATCAGACGAATTTAACGAACAATTTGATTTGTTTACGGTCCGCGTATGTTATAGTATACCGCATACTAGGTACGTGAAATATGAGTATTACCACATCAAAAAATTTATTTTACACATATAAAAAATTAATACTGTGATATTGTTGGTACAAAATGTTATTACTAAGTTTCTACCTATGAAGTTATAGTTAACTGCATAATTAAAATTTTGAATCTAGAATATGCAAGAATACCATGTAACAAAGTAACTAAGTTTATCAAAATAGATAGAACCGTAAGGTTTATAAACACTAAAAAGTGTAGTAATATTTTTTTTTACAAACACAGAAAGTTCTCATTAAATTGAATATAATACAGTCGGGACAAACCCCCAACTGTCGATATAACCAGGTGATAAAACAAATAACATACTAAAAATAATTAGATGATTTGTTTCCTGATCATTTAACACATAGAATTTAAAAATTCTTGAAATTAAAAACGAAATCAAAGACATTCCAAGCGATCCAAATTGCAGCAGCATCTCTGAAAATAGCAACATTGCAATTGACCATATCACATAAAAACTATGGTTAGCCCAGTGTTCAGAAACACCAATCGCATAAAATCAGATTGGAGAAGCGGCACCCCAGCTATCTACATGCCGGACACCAGCTATAAACATGCCGAAGGCACCCCAGCTATCTACATGCCGGATACCAGCTATAGACATGCCTAAAGTATAAACCCATAAAAGATGAACAATCTTTAGTTGTGAAAGTTGAGCTCTTGCAATAATCACCACCGTCCCAGATCCGATGCAGCCTTTGCATATCACCAAAAATATCAATAAATTCGTCCTCAACAGATCTATCACCATATAAACCAAAACATGACTAAATAAAAACATAACAAACACTTCAAAAGGAGAGACAAAACACACACTCCAAAAGGAGAGACACACAAACACCCAAAAAATTGGATTTTATTGAAAGGAAAATAAACGTGAATAACAGAAAATAAAGGGGTTGGAGCTTTCCACCGGAGAAAACCAGTGGAAGCCCCTTGATTTACTTGAAAATAGACAAATCCTAACAGAGAGGATGAAAGAAGGGAGGTCGCTAAAAAAAGTGTAGTAATTAATAATTCATGGATAGAGCATTTTATGTTTTGTGTGTGTTTGGCCAAATCACTATCTGCATAAATTGACAACACAAAGTTAATTACAGAAATACCCTCTGTTGTCTACGTCACTGAGAATAACTTGCAAAGAGACTAATCAAAACCAAACAGCTGCAACTAGCAGTTCATCAATAATTACAGGTTCTGTTTATCTTACAGTCTCACCATATTTAACCACCTACACAGCTACACGTGGAAGAGGAACCCGGGTCTAACAATATACTAAATATAGCTGTTCGTACTTGAAAATAAAAATAAAAATAGAATTTTACAGCATACAGTATAATGTTTCAATAATGTGTGTTGGTTAAAACTTGAAATCAATATAATTGATAATACATTATCGGGTAACAGGTCAGTTGTTTCTTATAACTAGGTGTCCGAGTCATTTTACATATATCATAACTAATCGAAATCGGAAAACTTTCGGTCTATAAAACACATTTACGAGTTACGACCATAAAATTATGGTACTTTGTTAAAGTTCGGTTGTTTTTGATAAAAGAATTAAAAGTTCAGTGATCAGTCAACTTAAAATCATATGAAATTTTAAGCTGAGAGGAAGAACATAAAATCTAGTTCTAAGAACAGCTCTAACGCTGTCCGTTAAAGTGCCTCGGTCAACGTAAAAGCAATATGGTCTGGCCATATGGAAAACCAAGCGCTGGAACAGATTGAAAAAAATGGGCATCCCCAGTAAGCTGGCCGCGACCAATTCCTCTATCTCCATTAATTTATTATTACTTTTTGTTACTTTTTCATTACTGCCTGCAACCTGTCATATATATGAAAGTTGTTATTTGAACGTTACATATAAAAAGGTAACATATAAATATAATATAATAAGGAAATAATGGGTCCTGCATTATTAATGAATGGGCGTACCATTGGATAGAGCTGGCCAATTTTCACCGCCTGGTTTGGTGGACGTGGCAAGCAGTTGGGTCGGGAAAAAAGGGAAATGGGCAGGGGGCGAACCCGTGGATGTGGCAAGCAGTTGGGTCGGGAAAAAAGGGAAATGGGCAGAGGCGAACCCGTGGACGTGGCAAGCAGTTGGGTCCGGAAAAAAGGGAAATGGGCAGGGGGCGTTGGGGCTGCTCTAATATCAATTACGTAACCAGTTATCGTAAATCTTAATATGCCAAAAAAATCAATGAGATCTTATATTCTTTTATTCCGGCAAAAGCATTATTTTAAAAAACGGAAATCAACATTATTCGGTAGAGCAATTTTTCAGTGATTAAGCGGATAATCAGTTATTAATCGGATTGATTAATCGGAGTATTAATCAAATGTGTTCAATAACATATAAAAATAATTAATTTATTATATTAATTATATTAATTTAAGAAAATAGTGAAGTGATTAATCGGATTATAAAATTGAATCAATAGAGCATATTAAAACGATTAATCGGTAAAATCGGTGTTTTCTCGAAGAGAGGGTAGAAGATAAAAACTTGACGTTCAATTATTAGTATCGGAATTAATAGAATCAGAGAGGTCATTTTAGGGACAGAATTATTTGAATATAAACAGTCCACACATATTGCAGCAGAGTTGGTACTTGTACTCCCATGAAACTGTTTGATTCAGTAAGCAGCTTTCACGTAAAATTATAAACAACGATGCTGCAGCTTGCATGCTTGTCCTATAGATTAATAAATTATATAGAGAAAGCTGCATGCAAACATGTACAGCCGTGAATCAAACCACCCGTTTGATTCCAACTATTTCTGCAGAATCAGTTTGCCCTACTTTAACTAAATATTCGATATATTTACACAACTAGCAGGGACGGATTTAATAAGGGTCGTAAGGGACAACCAACGGGGACGGATTTAGTAAGGGGCTCGGAACTAACCAGTCAACTACTAAGTTTCAGAAATATGATTATATGCATCCTCATGTCCCAAACTACTGGAATAATACATTTCACAATAGAGGAAATGCATTACATAAGTATGTTAGGGTTCAGGTTTGGGACTTTAGTTCCCAGACCATTTTCGGCCTCAAATATGAACACAAAATTCGAATTTGTGTCTGAATTTTACCAAAATCAGACCTGGTACCACTCCTAGCAAAGATCAGACATTGTTTTTTTCAAGTATAAAGTAACATGAAAAGAAGTTTCTTACCTAAGTATAAACTAATCAGACGATTTGTATCAAGTTACAGCAGTGGCCTAGATGCATTAACAGCACAGGTTCTTTTTACAGTTGATGTTTTTACCGTCCACTTCAAGGGTCACAAAAAATCGAAGTGACGGAGTTGTATCAATAAAAACACTCCATTATACTGCACAAGCGATTTGCTCGAGTGGAGCTTATTAAATATATATACACAAAATCTTTTACAAACTTTAGGGTTCAAAGCAAGATATGCTCCTTTCAAGCCAAATGAAACACTGAAAATATTTTGTCCCAAATCTTAATATATACAGAAACAAAATGTTTCACAAATTTGCTTACTGGTATGCATCTCAATGCAGGACTTTCTGTTGAGTTTCCGGTCAATAGACTCGCGAGAATAAACCGTCATTTACCTGCATATCAGACAAAAAGACGATTTTATTAATACAAAGCAGTCCTATAAAGAAGGACGGGTCACAAAAATATGTGAATGCTCTACAGTGCAAAGACATTTGTGAAATAGGTAAGAAACATACAATACTTGTGAAATACAAGACCCAGAAAATCTCTTTTTCTAGTTAAGTATTTTTTGCCAACTATGTGCAATTTTGGGTGGTCTTGCACAGCTATATATGTTGGCATGCCCGTTTTCTGATCATCATGCATACATGTGAATGCCATACCAGTGTATGCGTGAAATTATGAGGATGTTATGTACCATTTAAAGCTTCGTTAATACCTTCTATACATTTAGACCGCATAAAGCCGTATAACTTGATCAATATTGGCACGACACACAGGGCACCCCCACTTTTTGGCTTTGATCTCATTTAAGCAAGACATGCACCCAGCCATATGCCCACAGGGGATGCAAGCTCCCTCGACTGGGGCATCCAAACATATTACACATGAAGTAGTGCCAGCCTCTTGTTTCATTTCAGCAGTTATAGTAGGCGAGGTCTCAACCTCTTGAGAAGATAAACCAACTGGGGTAGAATCAATTGACGGATAGTGTACTGGCCCATCATCTATAATTGCATCTGTTATAAGTGGTGCTGATGGGGCCGAAACTAGACCAGAAGTCTCATCTGTTGTATGGTTTACAGTAGGAATGTCAGGCTCGGTGTCCATATGTTGAGAAGAAGTGCCACTTGAACCAACCTCATGGACTTTCGATTCATTACTCCTACCTTTATGAGGAGCAGAAGCTTCCATAGCAGCTGAACCATTGTGATACATGATCTGTGAAGAGTCGGCAGAACTGGTGGATGCATGTGCATCAGGAAAGAGTTGAGTTTGATTAACACCTTTAGGTGGTCGGTCTTCCATAGATGACTGAAGAGAGGCGCTGATTGCCATTGCTAATTCTAAATCTTCTGCTGTTGATGGGCCAGGTCCTGTGACAGCAGGGACTTGAGGTTGGAGAGGATATGCCGGGTGCATCACCTAAATATTTTGAGCAACAAATGTCATGCTACAAGCTTTCTGTTGTTAAGGGGGATTTTATATATGTGTATCTGCAAAATTATTGATATCATACACAATGAAGAGACACCGAACCTCTTTGATGTGGGGCGGCATTTGTTTTTAATTATTTATTTTCCTCACCATGTGGAAACAGAGGATGCGGCAAATCATGCGTAAATTTTAGCTTTACCATAATGCTCAAGTGGAAGAGAACAAAAGGAAATCAATGATGGTTGTACCTGAGGAATTCCTTTACATGCATTGCTGAACCACTGCAATTGTTGTTTGTCGCCTACATTAGCAGGGCCAAGTTTGATCCTAGACTCTGCAAGGAAGCAGCCAAATTCATGTTTTTAACAAAAAAGATGATACTATAAGGATTTGTCATATCTACAAATATGGAAGTTTTCCTTTGCTGTATAATAATTTGAATAGTTAAGCCTCAAATCATTCAACATAGCTTAGAAGCTTGAGACTTAAGAGTATTAATCCATTTTTTGGAAAAGCTCGCTTTTAGACATTTTGAAATCTAGTATTCTAAAATCTTTAACCAATCATAAGTTTGGTGTTGTTCCCAGAACAACTCTCACTAATGCCAATGCCAGTGACACCTGAAATTTTGGTTACTATATTTTTTCCTTATTTAGGCCTCTCCAAGAAGCCCCGGTAGCTTAATTACATCTTATTTTCTCTCTCATGATGCACTACATTCTCAATCAGCAAATCTTTAAGAAACTTTAAGCGTTTATGGTTATTTGGGATATGGTTCTAGGCTGTTAGGACTATTCTAACAGCAAGAACAAGAATTTGGCCTTTCTACTAGTCATCGGCGATTTACGCCAAGGGCCCAAGCATACACATGACTAGTGGATCTGCGCTGCATTGATTATGCGACCAAAAAAATATAGTAGTTGTGCCTAAAGACAACAAGTATTTATATCTTCCTTTTTTTTAAATATTATGTACTCCAAAACTTAATATACTTACGCCTAAATCCATGAGGTCTACATCTTGCCTCTTGGGAGCGCAAGAGACCTCTCCTTCGTCTCCAGCGCTTTGGTACTATTCATGAACACAATAACCAATCACTGCTCAGATATATGCTTGTACAAATGTGTATATATAAATTATTTTGTAAAAAGTCACAAAGCATAAATACATTGAATAAGGTAAAAGCTTACTGTTGGAAATATCAGCAATAACCACTGCAGGATCAGCCTGACTAAAATTTAGCTCCTCCAAATTGGCTTTCCACAGTGCAACAATTGTACGAGGTTTGGCATCCTGCTTGTCATTAAAAGTGTTTTAGAGGTTCATGCAATAAATTATTTACATAAAGATACAGTGATCCACATGCATATTAACAGAAATCAGTTATCTCACTGATTTTACTACCAAGACATTTTACGCAAGACATAGACGAGCTTTTACAAAATTGAATTGTGATATGACTAAATACATTATCATAACAAATACAGTAATTGTAAGTGGCCAAATAATTGTAATTTAAATGACTTCCAGGGAAAAACTCAGAAGTCAACACATTTCATCAAATAGAAAAACGTTGCATATGTGAACTATACTGCAACAATACTAAAGCTGTTACCCCACTGGCGAAGCATTTTCTAACCGCAGTTGCAAAGCTTTTACCCTTTCAAAACTACAGAACTAAATATGACTTTTCACGAGAACTTAAAATTAGGTAACTTATTCTTATCGTCCATATGTCAACAGAGCAAACAATATTATCACAGCTATAACACGTGAAGCATTAGTGATTCATTCTGTTCAGAGATTGGAACCCGGATTATCAAGAAATTAATATCACAAGTGAACAAGAACACCTTTAGCCACGAGATCAAAGAAATTATACAGAAATGCATATCAATATATAACTCTACCGGCACAAAACAATAGACTAACAATTATTATCTCAAGCAACAAAATGCAGAAGAGTTCTTTAGTTCTAACTTTTAAGATCCGAGTACCTGCGGATTAGTATATATAGCGAGCTCCAACTTAAACGGTTTTGAGAGATCGCGAGAACCGCATGGCAAAATCACAACCCATCTGCAAACATAGTGATACAGATTAACATAAACAGTGAGCCAACTGTGCTGATATTTGTTTTGCAACAATAGATATATAATATTATGGCTAGATACAATCTTTTAACCATTTGTTTTGCAACAACAGATATATAAATATAATGGCTATAATACAATCTTTTAACCCTCACATTTACCACATTGCCCTCCTAGCACCTAACCTATGTTCAAACTTTGAACTCTATGTTTGTACTCAAACCACCTTAATGTCCTTAATATACTCCAATTAACCCATTCCCTACCAAAAAAAGTAACGAGTCTGCAAGAAACTCCTAGAACCCTAGCTAGTAACTAGCACCTTGAGATTTTGACGCAGAAACTCCTAACACCCTAGCTAGTAGCTAGCACCTTGAGATTTTAATGCAGGACAGCTCTCAAAACAACGATTACTTGAGTGAAAACGGTAATAAGATAAAATTTTGGTGGATGAACTGCATAACACCCACTACCCCAAGGGTTTTTCAACCGTAGGAGCAAGAAAAGAGAATAAATTCGATAATTCAATATATCTCAAAGTAAAGTCTAGTAATAATGTGGGGATTACAATGCCTATATAGAAAATAGGAACCTAAATTACATAACCTAATAGATTAAGGCCCCGTAAAATTGGGCTTATTATATAACCTACTACATATTTAATAACCTACTAACCCCACATTTAATATATATATATATATATTATTTCTCTTTAAAATAAATACAAAATTAACCAATCATATATAAAATTCTTCAATACCGTTCCTCATAAATATTATATTATTCATTGCAAATCCTAAGTTACAAGGAAATAAAAGCAAGTACCTTTTGGCAATAAAAAAGTCTGTTTTGATCAGCAATCACACAAAAAACCTAAAAAAATTAGGCCAATTTCCCAGAAAAGAATCTGTTCCCAGTAGAGCATATCAGACTACAGTGAGGTTCTATGAGTTCAAAGCATAATGCTAGGAGCAGGGAGAACATGGTGCTAAATTTAAGTGTCCAGAAGATATTTTAAGCCCAAATATGCAAAGGACAGAGATAAGATGCAGAGGGCGTTTCACATTAACCGATAGTTTAAAAGGGAGAGTGAGAATGAGATTGAGACTTGTTTAGTGTTAAGGTCGAAAGAAATAGGTCATTGTTGCTAAGGTCCAATCCTTAGTTCATACAGTGCACCTTTATGCACATAATCCTCGGCTGAGGCCGAATATGATTAGTTGTCATTGTGCTTTCCTTAATAGTTGTTATTCTTGCCCTTTACTAGGAGGATTCTAGAAGGACAGCTGTCCATGTTTTACACTGAGCAGGGCTCTATCATCAAGTTCAATTTCTATTTGTATGAGCACAGATGAGAATGAATGAAAGAGAAACAGAATTAATGCAATTTATGTATGCATTATTTGATTCAGTTTTCATATAGAGTTCCTGTCTGAAGCGAACATCAAGATTCACGATGCGAGGAATCGCCTTACACATCCAATAAATACCAGTGTTTTTTAATATTGAAATCTATGTTTAGGTCCGACTAATCCCTGTTTCAACACTAGAAGGTTCTCTACCATCTAATTTTTCAAGGCATCTATGCTGTAAACACTACCCTGGTGTTTAGTTAAGTGACTATGCGGAGTTGTTCAATCACTTTACTTTTACTCTACACATATGAGATTTGGGGGCATATCCATATAACCAAATTTCAAAGTTAAACATACACTTTCCGCGAAAGAAGTTGCGGAGCAAGTAGGTCAAGAAAGCCTGGCCCATAGAACTCTCGCATCCAACCGGAAAATAAGCAGATATGGCCCTGAAAAGTATAAAGAAACGTTGAAACTCAACACTAATATAAAATAGAATAAATAATTATAATACTTGTACCAGGAAAAATAGTTATTTCATTTGAATCATGACCAAGTACCTCAATTGCACGGACAACATTGCCCAACCCCTTAACTCGAGCAACATCAAGTGGTGTTTGACAGTCATCATTCATCACCAAAGCATTTGCTGAAATTATTAATAAAAGAATAGTCAATAACAAAGAATGGGTTTCATGTCATTTTGAGGCTCGTGAAGAAAATATCTATAGAACTCATAGCTGCAATTCAAACTAACCTCCACTTGAAAGAAGCAATTTTACAGTTTGTTCAAGACCTCTTTTAGCAGCATGGTGTAGGGGAGTTCCAGCCTGACGGCCTAAAGAAGATTATACCAATATTTCAGAGAAGAATAAAGGCAATAGTTAAAAATTTCTGATGCACAATGAAATTTTTGAGGTTAAAGATTATGCACAGCTCTACAAACTAGGACTAACGACAATAGTATATCACCATCCTAAAAACAGAAAGTACTACAAATTCCTGGCAGTATGCCACAGTATTTCAAATGGCCAGTCCCGGAAATACAAAATACCCAAAATTTATTAATATTTGCATAAACATCTTATGTGTAAAAATTGAAGTTGAAAAGTAGAAAACCTCAGACCCGCATGGAGACTATCAAAAGAATACTATTAAGAAAAACCAAAGCTTGGTATTGTTGAAATCGATTAACAATGAGACTTAAATTTCAAAAACTTAAGAAACAGAAAATACAATCGGTAAAGCTCAATAAAGTTCAAGGGCGAGAGGGCTTACCGGGACGATAAGCATTAACATTAGCACCCAGCTCAATCAATGTTTTGGCAACATTTCGAAGCTCTGGATTGAGGCAAGCCACTATAAGTGGAGTTTTTGCTTCTTTATCCAACCACTGCAACCAAATAAATCAAACCCTACTAATCAAAATTCAAAACAATAAAACTGCCTTAACCTAACAAATCACAATCAACACATCCATTCCACATCAAAAAAACATAAAAATCGAATCTTTACTGAAAACAAGCAAAAAGAATCATAATTTCAAAATTCACACACAATATTGCACCTATCAATACACTTTTCATCCAATTAACACACAACCATAACTCCACAAAACCCAAATAAGACTCAACTTCAAACCCCATCACACACACAAAATTGATCATAAAAATCAAAACTTTATGGAAAAACAATCTAAAAAATTCAAGATTTTACAATCCACACACAATAATACAAAAATAAAACTAAAAGATTGTAAATTTATTACCTCAAGACCAGCCCCATCATTGTGAAGAGCTTTAATACCTTCAACATCACCATTATTCACTTGCTGATATAGCAATTCATCTTTAGATGGCTGTTGACCCATTGAAGCAACTATAATGTATGTAATATGTGTGTATATATTGAGGAGAAAAGTGGACAAGAAAATGGAGTTTTAGAGGAAATAAATGAAGTGGGTGTGTGTATCTTTCTTGTTCAAGAAGGATGCTTACGTTTGTGAGCGTGTGGGGTGATGTTTGATTTACTACAGAACATGCAGTTCTTGGGATGGGACTTTCTTGATCACATTGGTAATACAATATTTTAATAATGAGTTGAATAAACAAACAAAACACCGTGTTAGCCGCGTTGATATTTAATTAAGTTCGGGTGATTTTTTTAGGAAAAAGAAGTTCCATGTTTGATTTTTTGTAAAAATTTATGTAAATTAGCCAGATATATAAAATAAGTTTTATTTAAATTATAAGGTTATATCCTATTATTCTTGATTAATAAAAAGTTTTACTGTATATTTATTTCTATAAAAATATCCTCAGTCGTTCCATATTATGTGTCCGTTTGGGAAATCTTAAAATAAGTAACTTGTAACTTAAAATTAATAAGTGACTTAAAAGTGATAAGTAGATGAATACTTATAAGTTATGTAAGTATTTGGTTAATTTTACTTATAAGTTAGAGTTGATTTTAACTTTAATAAACTAAAATAAATAATTTTTAAATATTATTATCTTAATTCATGACTTTTAAATTAACTTAACATTTAAAAACATATATTTAAAAACTAAAATTAATAAAAAAGTGAAAAATCAAAATAAGTTGAGAAAAAGTACGTCATTACTAATATTCAACTTATCAGCTTATAAGTTGTAAATTAGACTTATAAGTTGGGTTAACAAACCGTCCGAGATAAGTACTTACGAGCTTATAAGCTATAAGTAACTTGTAAGATGTTACATATATTTGAGATGTCATGTCTAATCTGATTTATGTTTAGTTTTCAGAACATGACTTATCAGGACTTACTGAAATCAGAACTTACTGAAGTCAGAATTTAATATCAGGACTTAAGGCGTCAGAAGATATATATATCAGGACTTAAGTGCGGGAAGACTTCAGATAAGGAAAGCAGTTGGTTTACAGGAGAAGATCTGGACTAAAACAAAAGAAGATATGTATTGAAGAGTTAGAAGACTAGAAGACTTGTAGAAGATATCTGATTGATATATTTTAGGAGACAGAATTATATTCCATATCAATTAGAAGATATCTTGTAACTGTGTACTATATAAACACAGCTTAGGGTTTACACTATATGTATTATCATTATCGAGAAGATTATACATTGTAACCTAGCAGCTCTTAGTGAGACTATTCATCACTAAGAGAGAACAACAATTCTATTGTAACAGAGTTTATTTGAATATACTTGATCTTTGTTACATACTTGTGCTGAAATCGATTTGATTGTATAAACACTATATTCAACCCCCTTCTATAGTGTTGTGTGACATAACAAGTGGTATCAGAGCTTTTCTATTAACACACATTCAATAAAGATCCAAATAACAATCATGTCTGAAGAAACACAAACCCCAACTAAGCCCACCAAAACTCAAGAAACTCAGAACACTCAAACCCACAGTCGATATGAGATAATTAGAGTTCCCTTACTGAGACCATTTGAGTATCCCATATGGAAAGTGAAGATGGCTATATTTCTGGAAGCTACAGATCCAGAATACCTTGACAGAATTAATGAAGGACCACATAAGCCTACCAAGCTCTCTGTTGCAGTTGCTGATCAACCAGCAAAGACCATACCAAAGGAGAAAAGTGAGTATACAGCTGAAGACATCTCATCTATTGCCAAAGATGCAAGGGTAAGGCATTTGCTGCATAGTGCAATTGAAAATGTCATGTCAAACGGGGTAATTGGATGCAAGACTGCAAAGGAGATATGGGATGCTTTGGAGACAAGATACCAAGGAACTGATGCAATCAAGAAGAACAGAAAGACAATACTCACAAAAGAGTATGAGCACTTTGACTCAAAAGCTGATGAGTCATTAACTGATTTATATGACAGGTTTGCCAAACTTTTGAATGATCTGACACTGGTGGACAAGGAATATGATCTTGAAGATTCAAATTTAAAATTCCTTTTAGCTCTTCCAGAAAATTGGGATTTGAAGTCTACTACCATAAGAGACAACTATGACCTTACTGAAACTACTCTTGATGAAATTTATGGTATGCTCAAGTCTCATGAACTTGAGATGGATCAAAGGAGTAAGAGGCATGGAAGAAAGTCAATGACAATTGCTCTTAAAGCTGAGGAGGAATCTCCTAAAGTTGTTGTCTCAAAGAGGGGCAAAAGAAAGGCTCTCATCATAAAATCTGATTCAGAATCATCAGATACTGATGATGATGATTCAGAAACTGAAAGTTTGTCTGAAGTGGATGTTGATGCAGAGATGATGCAAATGTGTGCTCTTATGGTGAAGGGTATCACAAAGATAGCCTACAAGAAGTTCAGAAAGGGCAAGAAGTTTTCCAGGAAAGGTGGAAGTTCTGATAAGAAAGGGTTCAGAAAGTCTGAAGGCAAATGAGGAAAGTCTAACAGAGGAGACAACTCAAATGTCAAATGCTATAATTGTGGTGAAAGAGGCCACATATCTCCTGACTGCAAGAAAGGAAAAAGTGATAAAGGCAAGACACTTGTCACAAAGAAGAAAAGCTGGACAGACACTTCAGATTCTGAAGATGAGGTGAACTATGCCTTGATGGCAAATACTGATAGCAGTACTGACACTGCTGAACTGAAGGTACCTCAAACAACTTATACTTTTCATACTGATGATATTACTGAGTTGAGATTATATCTTAAAACCATGTTCATTAGTTTTAGAGATCAGACTTTAACATGTGAAAAATTAACATCTGAAAATCTTGCTCTTAAAAACAGAAATTACTATGTAGAAAAAGAGTTAGTTATGTTCCATCAAACTCAGAAAGAAAGAGATGATGCTTTTTATGTTAGAGATGAAATGCTAAAATTGAATGAATCTCTAAAAACTGAGTTAGAAAAGGAAAGAGAGATCATCAAAACTTGGACTAACTCTGGAAGAACAACTCAGAATTTACTAAATAGTGGAAACTGGAAAGAGGGCTTAGGTTATGGAGATTAGAGCTGAGCAAAAAACCGAAAAAAACCCGAAACCGAACCGAAACCGGTTAAAACCGAAAAAAACCGAGCCGAAAAAAACCGAGCCGAAACCGAAACCGAAAAATTAAAAATTGAACCGACTTCATGGGTTTGGTTCCGGTTATTGATTAAAACCGAACCGAAAAAAACTGAACCGAACCGATTATTTAAATAAATAATTAAATAAATAATATATATAATATATATGAATTTAAAAAAATTATAAATTAATTAATATATGCAACTTTATAATATGGGCCAATATTTATTAATTTGGGCCTATAACACCCAGTGGATTACTGTCATTTAACCCACTTTAACCCACTGTCTAATCGGATACGGGCTTATCCTTCCGCATTCACTCTTCAGTCTTCTTACTTCACATTCACACGAATTAGTCTAGGGTTAGTACAAGTTACAGTTAGTCGATTACAATCTGTGAACCATCTCTCTCATTAAACATCAATCATCCCTCTCAATCTCAAGCCGTGGGAGAAGTTCATTCCATCATTAACAATGTCTAGTCAAGATGTTCCTCAACAAGCACCTCCACAAGATGCAGTCATGAAAGAAGTGGTATGAGTCTTTTCACTATATATATATATGAATAATTTATTATTCTGTTATTATATTATATTTACTAGTTAGCTATTAGCTAATATGCCCTGCATTTACTAGTTATATGATTGACAATGAGGATTAAAATCAAGTATATTTTGTGTCTGATTGTTATATGTTATATGATTAAGGATTACATTTATTAGTTATTTTGTTTCCTGTACGTCTGTTATATGTTATATGATTGAGGATTGCATTTACTAGTTATTTTATTTCATGTACGTTGTGCCTATTTATTTGTTGATTATTCTCTTTTAATTATAGGTTCATGTGGACTTGGAAGATGGGGAAGTGAAAGGTGTTGAACACGCTGATAAAGAAGGTGAAAAAAGCGATAGAAAGGGCAAAAAGAGTTCAAAGGCATGGGATTATTTCGATGAAATTAAAGGTTGCCCGGTATGTTTTGAAAAAGCCCAATACAAGTTCTGTAAGGTGATTATAGGTTGCAACACAAACAGAAATGGTACATCTGGTATGATGAACCATTTAAAGACGGTGTGCGCTAAATCGCCATTACGCACCAATCTTGATAAACTGCAGAAGACGTTAAAATTTGAAAAAGTGTCCAATGATGAAAGTGTTCAAACACTCAAGGCTCATACGTTTGATCAACTGAAATTGAGGAAAAAGCTTACATTGATGTGTATTAAAGATAATCAGCCTTTCCGGATAGTGGAACATGAGGGGTTTAGAGAATTAATGAACGAAGCGGAGCCAAAATTTAAGATGCCCAGCAGATGGACTGTTGCACGGGACTGCCTAAAGATATACAGTGAGGAGTTGGTGAAATTAAAGAAGTGCTTGGTTTCTGAAAGGGTATCCTTTATAACGGATACTTGGACATCCGTTCAAAATATCAATTACATGTGCTTGACAGCTCATTGGATTAATAAAGATTGGAAGATTTGTAAAAGAATTTTGAACTTTCGCCAAATCGGAAGCCATAAAGGGGATGCAATTGGTAAGATGTTAGTTGAGTTATTTAGAAGATGGGGTATAGATCGCATATTCACCATAACACTAGATAATGCTAGTTCAAATGACACCGCAATCTCACATTTGAAAAAGTTTCTAAGAGGACCGGAAGTTATTTTGGAGAACAAATATCTTCATATGCGTTGTTGTGCTCATATTTTGAACTTAGTGGTGAACTGAGTTTCGAGAGACAAAGCTAAGAAAAAGAAGAAGAAATTTGTGGAAGGTGCTCCTTTCTTTGTTGATTTCGATAATGTTATTCGTTTCATTCAGTTTTTAAAAATCTTTTATGATGTCACGCTAAAATTGTCGGGTTCTCAATATTGCACTTCTAATATGTTCTTTATTGAGCTTGTTAAAGTGCAAGAGGCAATTATTAAGTTGTGCTCCAATGAAGATATTTTAATGAGAGATATGGCTAATAGAATGAGGGATAAATACGATAAATATTGGGATAACATGGAAAACACAAATTTTTTGTTATATGTAGCGGTTGTGTTAGATCCTAGATATAAAATGAGTTATATTGAGTTTTCGTTTGCCAAAATTCATGGGAGAGAGTCTAGTAGATGTTTTATGATGTGTGAGAAATTTATGAAGACATTACTCGAACTTTTTGAACACTATAAGGGGATGAAAGGGCATGCTGATTCTTCTAGTTCGAAGACAAACCAGGCTGGTGGTAATACATGGGACGAAGATTGTGAAAATTATATGAAAGATCGGGAAAAAGGGGGAATAGGAAAGTCTGAACTTGATGTATATTTGGCCGATGAAAGGGAAAGAAAAAGTGAGGGTTTTAATATCTTACTATGGTGGAAAACAAATTCAACAAGATTGCCTATACTTTCCGAGTTATCCAAACATGTATTAGGTATGCCTGTTTCTTCAGTTGCTTCTGAGGCAGCTTTTAGCACTGGTGGACGAACTATTGATGGCTATCGGAGTTCACTTTCACCGAAAACTGCTGAATCACTGGTTTGCAGCCAAGATTGGTTGAGAACCTCTGGAACTATTACTGATCTTAGAGGGGAACCGGAAGAATATCTGCAGTTTGAAAAGATGGAAAATGGTAAAACATTTTTATTTTGTCTGATTCTTATTGTTAAGTCTGTTTATGTGCTAATGTGACCCCTTTAATTTGCAGACGAACTTAAAGTTGAAACCATGTTTGAGAAGCTGGATATTGATGACTGAAGGTTATACTCTGTCCCTGGATAATTAACATGTTACTACTTGTTTACTGAAATTGCTAGTTTGTAGCATTCTGTTCATTTATGTTGCTATTATCATCTGTTGTGCATATTTCTATTTGATTATCTGAGGTTGTTATATTACTATTGTGCATCTGTTAATAATTGAGTCACTTGATTATCTGAGGTTGTCTTTAAAACATAATTTGTTTAGAAAATAAACTATACAGAAGATCTTGATGAGCTTTGGCTCCATGGTGCAAAGCAAGTGTTAGTTATAGCCTTATAGCGGATTCAACACTGGCTCCAACATCGACAAACATTCACAAAATCGTATACATATAACTGCAATGGTGTCTGCCGCTACTCCCCTTCACCATATAAACTATACTCTTCACTTGCCTTCACATAGAAAAGAACAGAAAGGTTTCACTTTTCCCAAAAGCCCTGGAAGAAACAACAAATTGAGGGCTGAAATCAGGGAGCCCAAAATAAGAATTATACTCAGATTGGGCTTTTAATCTGTGCCTTACGATGAAGCTGAGAAAAGATTACATAGACCAGTAGATGCTTACCACAGTTTACTCTAGGAATCTACTTTAACCCCCTTAAACAAATCAAATAAATGGTTTCCCTCAAACAAGATCATGTTGTTCCTGGTTAATGAGCTGATGAATCTAATCTTTTGCTTAATCTTTTTGCTAAGCAGTTTAATCACTGAATCAAATAAATTTTCTTCTTTTTTTTTTGTCTTGCAGTTTAATCACTAAATCCTCATTTTGTTTAATCTTTTGCTAAGCAGGTTGTGTTATTGCTTTATTGATTATCAGCTGGACTACTACTTTCTTATATTGTTGCTGCCTGCTGCTTGTTGTCTTCTGCCTTCTGCCTTGTCTTGTTGGTTGTTGTAATGAATTTACAGAAGGAATTTTGTGATTTGTGTATGCTAGTCAGGAGCCTTTTTTTATATCATGTTTTGTAAAAGATTAACCTGATTCCTTTTGTTGGAACATAAAGTACACTCTCCGGTTATTTGTGTTAAACTACAATGTAATATTAATTAGTTTTTATTTATCGGTTTGTAACCGAAACCGAACCGATTACAACCGAACCGAGATTTTTAAAACTGAAATCGAGTCGGCGGTTGTGGTTGCGGTTACGGTTTTCAAATTTAGAAACCGGAGATGCATGGTTCCGGTTCCGATTTTATCCAAAAACCGAGCCGAACCGGCCCATGCTCTCCCCTAATGGAGATGATAAAAGTGAGAAAGAAACTGTGCAAATTGAGCCAATTGTTGTTAAACAGACTGTTAAGCCAAAGGTAAATCATGTTAAGTTTGTAGCAAAAACTGTTAAGTCTGATTCTGAAAAGATGAAAGATTCTAAGACAGAAGTCAAAGAAAAGTCTACTTCTGACAAATTAAAACAGGATAAACCAGCTGAAGTTAACATAGGCTTTATGACAAAGAAGCAGCTTAAGCATAAGCTGAAAGAGATTAAGAATGTGAACAAGGTAAAGGAAGCTAGGAAAAATAGGAATGGAAAGGAAGGTATGAATAAAAGCAATAATTATATGCATGTTCCTAATGCTCCTAGAAAGAAATGTTATAACTGTGGAAACTCTAACCATCTTGCTTCTTTTTGCAGGAAGAATAAGGATATAAACTCTTTACCTCCTAGATCAGGAGTTAAGAGTCAGTCTGTTAGGTTTAAATCACAAAATCCTTGTTTTCATTGTTGTAGTTATACTATGATTATTATCAAATAAAACATTCTTTAAAGAAAGTTAGCATTGTTCCTTATAGTGTAAAGTCTGATGCAAAGTCTGATATAAAGTCTGATAAACATAAACTCTGAAATTAAATCCGTTGCAAATGCTAACAAATTTAATAAGGCCAAAGTATCTAATCAAGTCTGGGTCCTTAAAACTAACCAATAGTGGTCTTTGTGATTGCAGGGCAACAACAAAAACATCCTAGTTCTGGACAGTGGATGTTCAGGACATATGACTGGAAATAAAGCCCTGCTATCAGACTTTGTGGAGAAGGTTGGCCCATTAGTTTCTTATGGAGATGAAAACATGGGAAAAACTCTGGGATATGGCAATATCAATCTTGGGAATGTCATCATTGAAACAGTAGCTCTTATCTCAGGACTTAAACACAATCTGCTAAGTGTGAGTCAAATCTGTGACAGAGGTTATCATGTGGATTTCTTTGAAGAACACTGTGAAGTTGTAAGTAATTCTACAGGCAAAGTGGTTCTGAAAGGTTACAGACATGGTAATATTTATGAAGCCAGGCTTTCAACAAGTTCTGATGGTTCTGCAATCTGTCTGTTGAGTAGAACATCAATTGAAGAAAGCTGGAATTGACACAAGAGACTCTCTCATTTAAATTTCAACAATATAAATGAGCTTATGAAGAAAGATCTTGTGAGAGGACTGCTAAAATCAGTATTTGCTCCTGATGGCCTTTGTGATGCATGTCAAAAGGCAAAACAAAGAAAATCTTCTTTCAAGAGCAAAATTGAATCCTCAATTCTTGAGCCTTATCACTTACTGCATGTTGATCTATTTGGTTCAGTCAATGTCATGTCCATTGCAAAGAAGAAATATGCTATGGTTATAGTGGATGAATTCACAAGATACACTTGGGTGTATTTCTTGCACAAGAAGAATAAAACAGCATCTACTCTAACTGATCATGTCTGACAGCTGGATAAATTGGTCAAAGATTCTGTTAAAATCATAATAAGTGATAATGACACTGAGTTCAAGAATTCAATCATGGAAGAGTTCTGCAAAGAGCATGGAATTAAGCAGGAATTTTCTGCACCTGGAACTCCACAGCAGAATGGAGTTGTAGAAAGAAAGAACATGACTCATATTGAAGATGCAAGAACTATGCTTGATGAAGCAAAGCTACCAACCTATTTTTGGGCTGAAGCTGTGCAGACTGCTTGTTTTACATAGAATGCTACACTCATCAACAAGCATGGAAAAATACTATATGAGATGGTGAAGAAATAGAAGCCAAATCTGAAATATTTTCATGTATTTGGATGCAAGTATTTTGTTCTTAAGACTCATCCTGAACAGCTGTCAAAATTTGATCTAAAAGTTGATGAAGGAATTTTTGTTGGATATCCACTTTCCACAAAAGCCTCCAGAGTCTACAATTTAAGAACAAGGGTTGTCATGGAATCTATCAATGTGTCTTTTGATGATAAAAAGATTGCTGGACTTGAAGATTTCAATGATCATGATCAGCTGAGATTTGAAAATGAAGATTTAAATTCTGATTCTGTAAATTCTGATGACTTAAGTTCTAATCCTGTAAGTTCTGACGGGTTAAATTCTGATGTCATTGAAACTGTGGTAACTACTCTAAGGGAAAATGCACATGTTCAGGGGGAGCAAGCTGAAGATCCAACCACAACCCAAGACTCTCAAGAAACATCAGAACCTGTCACTGGCTCTTCAAGTTCTGATTCATCAAGTTCTGATGAGCCAAATTCTGATAATTCTGGAAACTCTGATTCTTCAATTCCTGAAGGATCCAACTCAAATTCTGGAGTCTCAGAGAGCATAACTACAGAGGGAACATCAGAAAATGCTGACGGAGACAACATGGATCATGGGGGAGGATCCAGTTCTAGAGATCAACTTCCATCTGCAAGGAAGTGGACTAAAGCATATACACCTGACTTAATAATTGGAGATCCTGAAGCAGGTGTCAGAACTAGAACAACAACATCAAATGAATGTCTCTATCATTCCTTTCTATCTCAGACTGAACCAAAGAAAGTGGATGAAGCTCTTCAAGATGCTGATTGGGTGCAAGCAATGCAGGAAGAGTTAAATGAATTTGAAAGAAATAAAGTTTGGACCCTAGTGCCAAGACCAAAGAACATATCAATTGTTGGGACAAAATGGGTGTTCAGAAATAAAACTGACAGTAATGGCATAATTACAAGAAACAAAGCAAGGTTGGTTGCTAAAGGTACTCTCAACAGGAGGGTATTGATTATCATGTAATTTGGTGGGTTATCCTCATCGGGGGCAAGGATGCGCTTGAGCATTTACGGTAGGTCATTGATATATATGCGATTACGATCGATGAAGATAGCGGTATCGGAGAGGATATCCACCGATCGGGGAGTTTCCTTATCCGTGAAGTTCTCAAGTCATAATCAGTCTTGAGCCGTTGAGACGAGGTCACATCGTGGGGCACTCCTAATGTGACGCCCTCCAAATCCGGGTCATAGACTCGGGGGTCACACCACAATATAAACATGTATAAAATATAATATATGCAATGACCCTAAATATCCATGAATCGCAACATGTTAAAGAATAAAACAAGCCACAATCCTTAACTTATATTACAACATTCCAAATCCCAACTATTTAAACCTACAACTTATAACAAAATATTCTTACAAACTTGCAAAACTTATAGTTTTAGCATAATACTCCTGCTAGATCTTTCAACACTCAACCTGGAATCATAACTCGAACACTGGTCTGGGGACCTTCGCTACCGGCAGTTTCCTTTTTAACTGGAAAAGATCACAAAAATGATCGCAAGGGTGAGCTAACTAGCTCAACAAGTCATATAAACAAAGACTGAGGTTAAACAATGATAAAATGAAATAATCCAGAGAAATCAAGTTTTTTGTTAAGCAATTATTAGAATCAGATATTTACATTTAATTTTAGAAATGAAGATTAGGTTGCTGATCAGTCACGCACCAACCCCGAATAAGGCACACATCCCTGTTCTCTATACTAGATACAAGTCACACATTGGCCTAACATGACCACAAATCTGGTCTGACCACAAATCTGGTCTGACCACGAATCTGGTCCATATTTAGAAAACCATCCAATTCTATAACAATTCAATATGATAAATAATGTAATTCAATAAAACAGGATCATAATCAACGTTTATAAAACATTTATCTAAATACATAATACAGATCATGAGTATCACAAGGGTATATCAAGGTGTTTATGAAGAATGACTTCAAGTCTGTAAAATAATCGGATACAAGATGGAAAAATGGGTTATAAGATTGTATAAAGTTTGGTTTTTTGATGTTACAGTGTTTGGAGGATATAGGTGTTACCTTATACCAGGTAGTTCTGTTTCAGTGTCTGATGTATAGGTAACTATAGAGTAATATTATCTTCACATGGTATAGTATCTGGTAATTCAGGAGTTGAGATTTCTCGATGGATATGGTTCACAATTAAAGTATCATATGAACTGGTCCAGGGTTTAATACTAAGCAATATAACTTACACATGTTTTCACAAGATATATCTCGAGTATATTCAAAGTACTTGCAATATAGCACGAGAATGGTTCAGGCTACTTGCAATATATCACAAGAAGGTTCGAGAATATTTGCCTTATCTCAACGTTCTCAACTTCATTTGCACTAATATAACGATACTATTCAACAACCACTTGCTTTCCTTTCTTATGCTTCACTTCTTCTGTTAAGCATAACAATCTTCTATCAATACTCAATCTCATAACATTCTAATCGTCACACAGTCGACACAAGCTTCTATTTACCCTTCGTTTCACCCAAATCTGACTTACGGATTAAAAGATACGATCAAAACAGTCAAACAAGGATCACATAAGCATATAACATATTAATCAGATAGCACATAACACGTAACACGTAAGGTATTCGATAAAAATAATTTTTCAAAGATGGTTCGGGGTCAAAATGATTTTTCTGACATTTAATATGAATATTTGAACAATTTTTTCGGAATTAAAAAGGGTTAAAGAATCATTTTATAAATAAATAATCAAGTCCGATTGACTGAAAATGAATTTCAAACAATAAGCAATGATTATCCATTTCTTAATCATAATTTAGAAAAATATTTTATTACTCAAAACTATTTTCAGGAATTTTTAAATCAAAAGAATCAATTAAGTTTAATTAAAAATCGATTAAAATCAATTATTAAATAATTAATTACTAATTAGAAATAATTAATTAATTAATATTTATTTTTAAATTTTTAAATAATTAAAATGAAATTTTGGAATTAAAGTAAATAATTAAAAATATTTTTTGAAATAAAAAATAGAATTTTGATTTATTTTAAAAAATAAATCTTATAAACAGTTTTCAGAAAGGGGACTAGGGTTTGGATAGATCGTACTCTGGTCATCCAACCGGGTTTCCAATAACAGGCTGGGCCAGTCAAGAACACGAAGAACACTCATGAGAATCAAACATTCATTTCTATATGATATTGAACTCAGAATTCAACATATAATATACCAAATCGATCAGAAAAACGTTATTTATAACATGGTATCATCAAAACACAAGAATCATGAAATTTGGATTTTCCGAAAAATTAAAGAATTAATTCGAGTTATGAAAAATTCGAATTTTTGAAGTTGGTTCTGCACCGAATCTGATGAGTGTTTTGGAAAGGTGGTAATGAGAGTTTCGATTTGGTTACAAGAGCATTTTAAATGGAGTCCGGTAACACCTCCAAATTCCAGTCTGATTCTCAAGAGCACGAATAACATTCAAGAACTTAATTCGAAAATCAAACAGCCTTTTGAGCATGTTATGGAACTCCAAATTCAACATATGATATATAAACTAATCAGGAGAACATAATCTACAACACAGAATCATCAGATCATACACACAACATCATTTGCAAAAATTCATATTTTCAATGAATAATACGAATTTTGTAAAAATTACAGATGAAATCTGGGGTGTTATGGATAACAGTGAGCATTTCCCGGTGTTGACGGAGGAATTTGGTATCAACAAAGTTTGAGGTTCTTCGCCGGAATCAAGATCTACGATGGTGGTCCCTCGCCTGAAAAGTGAGCGGAGTGTGGTGGTTGTGATAAATTGGGGGCTGAGATTGCTTAGGGTTGGTGGTGGCTCCTTATGGCTCTCGCTTTCGACCCCTCACAATTTGCCTACGTATCCCTATTTATAGGGAATCAAGCCCACGTAGTTCTTGGGGAATAAGAAATCTAATGGGCTTAGACTTCTTATTCCCAGGCCCGGTCCAGAATCCATCTTCCGCTAGCTTTAGGAATGTCCAACTATGAGGCCCAACCGCGAAGGCCCAAGGCTCGTTTGTAATCGCAGGACTTCACGGATAATGCATCTCCCTGCGCAAGGATAACATTCCGCTACAGCTATCTCCCTTGAATTACGAACGCAGGTATAGCCACGGTTCACCCCAAATGCCAGACGCGTCCCTGTCCCCCGAATGAGGATAACCCACCAGATAGCAGGACAGGTGATCCCAAGCTCTTGGGTGCAAAGTGCAGGATGACTCCAAAGTTCTCCAATGAGGACACCCATTGAATACAAGAACAGAGTTCCCAAAGTACACACCAAAGTTAACCCCGCATCCCCAACGAGGACACCCGTTGAATACAGGAGGAGGCCTTCAATCATCAGGCATACCCCTGGAGGTCTTCAAGCTTTTCACGGACATCCCCCTCCTTGACCGTCTCAAGGAGGGAATTCTTCAAAGAGTACCTGCAACAAATATGTTAGTGAAAATAATCCTCCATTGCTCCTTCCACGCTTGTCTTGCTTTAAACTTACTCTTGATCATGCATTCTTCACACATAGGTCATCCTGAACGATTGGGCGCGTCCTGACGCTATGAACTCCACATATTGCTATATCTTCCAAGTATCTCTATTTGCTTTGTCTTGAATGAGAACAAGCTCAACCATCCCAAAGTGTGCATCTCCAGGAGGCAGGACGCGTCCTCCCCTTGTAAAATACACATATTCTCCTTGCTTGGCAACCTTATTACCTATACAGCTCATCCCATTATTTTTACTTATCAGGGCGCGTCCTGCGCCTTGGGCGCGTCCTGCGTCTTGGGCGCGTCCTACTCCTTTCAATTTCTTCCTGCTCATCTCTTTACATGACAACCCAAAGTACAGCCTACACAATCATGGACGCATCCTACATATACAGGGCGCGTCTTCGCTTCATACAATGTAGACCAAAACCTAATTATTCATCTTCTTGCCCCAATTCAATTCCAATTGACCCGTATTTGACCCGAGATGATCCAATACCAAATTTTGGCTATAACAACTACCCCCCGAATTCCATATGAAGTTGGAAACAAAATTGGAATTCTAATATCTACATCCAAGCAAAAATTTGTGTCATCCTTCACTCGTATGAGTATGCGTCCTCTACATCTTCCTCTATGAGGGCGGATTCTCAATTAAGGCCGCGTCTTCGGAATCTTATCCTCCTTATTGACCATGACGGCGCGCTCTCACTCTTTGCCGCGTTCACAATTGTTATTCACATTTCTTCCCGCCTTCACCTATGAATACCCCTTCTCTTCCTGATAACTTTAACCTTGGTTTGTCTATAGAGGCTTACCACTTATGTACCATATCTCTAAGCTTACATGAGCTAACTCGGTGTAAGAAACAAGAGAATTTATACAAAAGTGTGCACTTCACATACTTTGGAAAAGCACAATCCATTAACAAAGGTTTGAGGGTTCTCTAACTTTTTCATCCCAATATTGGTCTCCCATGAGCGTGCCTTAAACTGAAAGGGTCATCATATGAGGGTGCGCACTAAGGAAAGCGCGACCAGAATAAAACACTAGCTCTCTGATCTTCAAGTAATAAATAATCTTTGACGCAAGGAGGACGTGCCTTGTTGGTGATAGTGATCCTTCCACCGATGACACAATACCATTCTATATTTGATTTCCTGCTTCTTTCCAAATCATGACTCCAAACCGCTGATCTCATCTTTTCGACAAATAGCGTGATTCATTTATTCAAATCAAATTCAAAACTTTTACAATCTTCTTCAATCATCTATTTTTAGAGGGCGCGCCCTTTAAAGAGGTGACGTCTTCCTCAAATAATTAACATCATTAGAGGGCGCGTCCTCTTTACGAGGAGCGTTTTGCTCGATGAGAGGAGCGTCCACGTCGACAAGAGTATCATTCTTGGAGGGCGCGTCCTCTATGAGAGGAGTGTCCATCTCCACAAGGGGAATCACCCTTGGAAGGCGCGTCTTCTCTAAGAGGAGCGTCTACTTCGACAAGCTAACATCCTTGGAGGGCGCGTCCTCTCTAAGAGGAGCGGCTTATCTCGACAAGTTCTTCATCCTTGGAGGGCGCGTCCTCTGTCAGAGACGCATCCTCCTCGACAAGGGTATTCATCCTTGGAGGGCGCGTCCTCTGTCAGAGACGCATCCACCTCGACAAGGGAAATCATCCTTGGAGGGCGCGTCCTCTGTCGGAGACGCATCCACCTCGACAAGGGAAATCATTCTTTAAGGGAGCTACCTCTGTAAGAGGCGCGTCTACCTCGACAAGCTAACATCCTTGGAGGGCGCGTCCTTTGTAAGAGGAGCATCTACCTCGACAAGGGTCTTCTACAAAATCTTCATGTAACAAAACTAAATCAAAGATCAATATTTTTAGAAGGCTTTTATCTTCAACAAAGCTCAAGCGATGCAGAAACTATCTCTTGTTGAAACATCTCCCAACGAGGCATCTCACGAAGTGGCATCTGATAAAGGGCATCTCACTCTCAGAGACATTTTCTTAAAGTTGAGCGTTTCCTTAAACATGAGTATTTTTCCGACCTTAAGCATCTCTCTTATTTTTAGGAAAAGCCATGTACCTTACTCATGTGGCAATATGTAACACCACAGAACTAATGAGAGGTAACCTACCCCCCGAGCGTGCACCTTGTCAAAAGTACTTTGTAGCCTCATCTTCCTCATCTGAACTAATGCAACTCCCACATTCCCTTTTTGCTAAAGACAACCAGATGACCTTGGTAGTCATATCGAAAGAAGAAGCCTTAACATATGAGCCAAATATGCTCAGGGCGCGTCCTGAAAACTCACTCAAATTATTGAGGATGTGAGGGCGCATTCGTTGAAACTAAACTCTCGACATACTAGGAAGATCATTGTACTTCATTCGCTTTTGTATAAATCATGTATGTAATATCGAGGAAGATCACATGGGTATTTCAATAAAGGCGTGCCTTGAGAGAGATAGCCTTGGAGAGTTTACTTATAACTGTTGAGGATATAACATTATATCCTTAGATGAAGGAGCTCATTCATGTCCTGGGGCCTCACCTTGACAATTAAGGGGCGCGTCCTAGGATTCATGGTACCTCTACTCTGATAGATTCTTTTCTCTTGAAGTTCCAATATTAAGATTCTCCTTGTGGTCAATAAAGTTCACCTCACCATCAATATTTTTTTTTGAGGGCGCGCCTTAAGGAAAAGGCGCGTCTTGAAAGATGAGGAATTAGTTCCAGTCGAGCCATTCTTCAAGTAGTGACTATAACTCATCTGATTATCATGACATCTTCATTGAAAACTTCCATAGACTTTTTCTTCTGAGGGCGCGCCCTGGGAGAGCAATTCTCCACTGAATGTTTCACATGCAGAGGGCGCGCCTTAATATATTGTGACGCAGCACTTGGTAACTCATGAGATTTTTTCCTGATAAGATTTCCTACCTACAATAAACACAATTAATATGGAACTTGAAATGTTACCTGGAGGACGCGTCCTAGAGGGACGGACGTGTCCAGTCGGTGAATTTTCCTGAAATTTGCTGAAAGTCATATGGGCCCCAAATATTTTAATCAAGGCGCGTCCTAAGAGTTTGTGGGGGATTTTCTCCATGCCAAATCTCTTTCCCAATCCTCTTCCTGCACAAGTCCCAAAAACAAGTAATGGAAAATACAACGAAACTAGTTGAGTGTTACCTTGATGGATCTTGTTAAAGGCGATGACTAGCTCATGATAGTAATGCCTTCTTCTTGGAGTGTTCTCCTCCCGATCGTCCTCAGATTTGCGCCTGATTAAGTCTTCTAAACTGAATAGTGTTCTCAAATCTTCTAAATCAAATAGAATTGTTCAGTCTTCTCGTTGGAGTAGGATTCTCCAATCTTCTAAATGGAATAGGATTCTCCAATCTTCTAATTAGAACATGATTCTCCCATCTTCTAGATAGAATAGAATTCTTCAATCTTCTAAATAGAATAGGATTCTTCAATCTTCTATACCAAATAGGTTTCTCCCAATCTTCTTAATGGAATGGGTTTCTTGCAATCTTCTAAGACAAATAGGATTTTTTGGTAAAAATTCGTAGCTGCTGTTTTCCTCTGTTTCCGGGCTGCTCAACTTGGATTGTCCTATCCATATCATCTCTGAATTAAAGAGAATTCAATAAGCTTCGCGTAGGCTGTAAGATCGTTCAAATCTGACTTACGGAACTCGAGATACGGCCCAAACAGTGTAAGCAAATCGCTTAACCCACCAAATCCGAATTTTTCATCCAATTTTGCTCCTTTGTGGCCATGGTTGTAAACTTCAACCCTCATGGCTGGAAATCATCATCCATGGATCTCCCTCGTGGCCGTGGATACTACATTCAAATCTCCTTCGACCCCCCTGGCCAAAAATATTTATTTTACGGATCTCCTTCGTGGCCGTTGTATGCAACTCCTCCGTGGCTATCCTTCAATTCTTGCGTCAAAGAACCTTCATCGTGATGAGACATCTCTTCCTCCTGAGATTATGATCTTGATGAGCACCCCTCCTTCTAGCGCCAATTTGTTGACGGAGGAATTTGGTATCAACAAAGTTTGAGGTTCTTCGCCGGAATCAAGATCTACGATGGTGGTCCCTCGCCTGAAAAGTGAGCGGAGTGTGGTGGTTGTGATAAATTGGGGGCTGAGATTGCTTAGGGTTGGTGGTGGCTCCTTATGGCTCTCGCTTTCGACCCCTCACAATTTGCCTACGTATCCCTATTTATAGGGAATCAAGCCCACGTAGTTCTTGGGGAATAAGAAATCTAATGGGCTTAGACTTCTTATTCCCAGGCCCGGTCCAGAATCCATCTTCCGCTAGCTTTAGGAATGTCCAACTATGAGGCCCAACCGCGAAGGCCCAAGGCTCGTTTGTAATCGCAGGACTTCACGGATAATGCATCTCCCTGCGCAAGGATAACATTCCGCTACAGCTATCTCCCTTGAATTACGAACGCAGGTATAGCCACGGTTCACCCCAAATGCCAGACGCGTCCCTGTCCCCCGAATGAGGATAACCCACCAGATAGCAGGACAGGTGATCCCAAGCTCTTGGGTGCAAAGTGCAGGATGACTCCAAAGTTCTCCAATGAGGACACCCATTGAATACAAGAACAGAGTTCCCAAAGCACACACCAAAGTTAACCCCGCATCCCCAATGAGGACACCCGTTGAATACAGGAGGAGGCCTTCAATCATCAGGCATACCCCTGGAGGTCTTCAAGCTTTTCACGGACATCCCCCTCCTTGACCGTCTCAAGGAGGGAATTCTTCAAAGAGTACCTGCAACAAATATGTTAGTGAAAATAATCCTCCATTGCTCCTTCCACGCTTGTCTTGCTTTAAACTTACTCTTGATCATGCATTCTTCACACATAGGTCATCCTGAACGATTGGGCGCGTCCTGACGCTATGAACTCCACATATTGCTATATCTTCCAAGTATCTCTATTTGCTTTGTCTTGAATGAGAACAAGCTCAACCATCCCAAAGTGTGCATCTCCAGGAGGCAGGACGCGTCCTCCCCTTGTAAAATACACATATTCTCCTTGCTTGGCAACCTTATTACCTATACAGCTCATCCCATTATTTTTACTTATCAGGGCGCGTCCTGCGCCTTGGGCGCGTCCTGCGTCTTGGGCGCGTCCTACTCCTTTCAATTTCTTCCTGCTCATCTCTTTACATGACAACCCAAAGTACAGCCTACACAATCATGGACGCATCCTACATATACAGGGCGCGTCTTCGCTTCATACAATGTAGACCAAAACCTAATTATTCATCTTCTTGCCCCAATTCAATTCCAATTGACCCGTATTTGACCCGAGATGATCCAATACCAAATTTTGGCTATAACACCCGGTTCAGAACCGAGAACAGAACCGAACCGATCAAAAATTGTGATTCCGGTTCAGTTCTTAACTATTTCGGATCCGGTTCGGTTCTTATTTTTTTTTAGAAATTTCGGTTCTTAGTTTGGTTCGATTCTTAACATACTAGAACCGTAAGAACCGAACCGTATATAAATGAATAAATACATATATATATAAATATATGTATATATATTACGTATTATGTTTTCTTATTTATAATATTGTAATTAATTTTAAGAAAAATATACTTTTATTGTATTACTCGTTTCTTCAAATATATATGGAGTTTTGAATATTTTATAAATATTTTTCTTTTTGAATGTTAGAAAGTAATCGAATTCAAACGATCCACCATTAATAAAAATCTTCTTTTACTAGGTTACCCTTTATAAATAATCAAAATTAGTCAAAATTTAACAAGTTAGAATATAAAATAACATGCAAAATAAATAATTATGAAATAAAATATAAATTATATTCGATTCGGTTCCGATAATTATGAAATAAAATATAAATTCGGGTCTTTCAGTTCGAAACGAACCAAAAATTTACGGTTCGGTTCTTACATATAAACGGGTCCGGTTCGGTTCTTGAAATATTTCTATTTTGGTTCTGGTTCTTTCGGTTCGGTCTGGTCCGGTTCTGACCCGTTGCTCACCTCTTGGTATGGATGATTAAACCGGATTCTACGCGTCGAGAGCTTCGATTTGACTACTCGTACGCCTCCACAGGATTCCGATAACGTCTTCAAATTCTCGTTTGATTGCGAAGAACACGAAGAACACTTATCTGTTTCTCTCGATAATTATAAAATTTTAATGTATAAAATGTAAATATGTACAAAAATAAAGTATGATAAAGGCTTTTTATATTTACCGAATATTGGTATCCCGTTGGATCATACCGGATATAAAAATGGAATACCTAATAGCTAAGTATTAATAAAACTTATCCAATTCGGTACCGGTTTGAAGATAAACATCAAAATCGGGCTTTTAAATAAATGTTTGGATTTCCGAGCTTTTGTATACTCGTATTACGAGAAAATATAATATTTAAATCAAAATATTCCGTATATCGAAAATATCTGGTTTACTAGTTTACCGGAAAGATAAAATAATATCGTGAAATTTGTACCAGGAATCATACAGGTAAATCTGTACTCCGGATCGAAAAAGTTAAAACACGGAAAATGCTCGAAATAATCAAATTAGGCTAGCAACTAGTTTTCTCATAACTTTCGAGTAGTAAAAACGTATAAACCATTACGGTTGGACAGTTTCTGAATAATAAAAATAATTAATAGTTAAATCAAAAAATAATTAATTAAATCTATAAATCAGTTATAAAATCATATAATAACATATAAATTACTAGAAAAATATCAAAATAATTTATACCTCATTCAGGGAATATAAAAATTAAGATTTCGCAAATTTTATCGCATACGAACAACAAACACGGAAACCAATTAACACATAATTCACAAAAAAATCACTTAATATTCACATAATATTTATTTATCATCAAAAATTATTATACGATAAAACCAGGATATCACACCTAAAAGCAAATATATGTTCGAGTTATAATAGGAAGTTGGTTCGACAACTCCTAAGGGGCCTCGGAATGAGAAGTCAAGTCCGTATTGATTTCTTGTTCTCCAAGAATTATGTAAGGCTTGATCCTCTATATAAAGAGGTACGGAGACACATTGTAAGGGTTGGAAGCGAGAGCTCTATACGCCACCACCAAACACCTTTGTGATCTCAACCCACGATTCATCATGATCATCACACTCCAATGACTTTTACGGTGAAGGACCACTGCTGCAAAGCTTGATTCCGGGCGCGAACCTCAAATATTTATTAACCAAATTCCTCTGTTAACATCAATCCTTTGATTATTAAAGATATGATAAGATTTTATTTTCCTTTTCTTTTTGCGAAATATTGAAATCATAAATCCAAAATAACTTTTTGTTGAAAAGCTCAAATCTGCATCCAAAATACATTGAAGATCATGAGGAACAAAACCCCTTCTAAAAATACAATTTGGATTATAATTACACGAGCTATTATTTCAATAAGTTCGATAAAATAAAATAACGATGATGGTCCGACACTCGAAAACCCGCTATTAATATAGGAAAAGTCAAGTTTTCAATACAACAAACTTATTTACGATTGGTCTACAAATAATTAGTCTAATCATTAAGTGTATTTAACTCGTGACACTTTTCTTTTCTTTAAAAAAATGTTTTCTTTGAAATATTTGTAATAGAATATGTAAATAGGTAGTATAAATAATTGTTCATGAGTAATTGGGTTTATATGTAACTATCTATTCTAACAAAGTTCGGGAATGAATGAGAATCGAACCTGAAACTCAAGAAGACAAGAGATCGCCCACCCACTTGAGCGCTCATCATGCGCTGATTTTTGAGAGAGAAAATAATTTCTAGATTTACTTTCTATATTTTATTAACAATTTCGAATTTTAGTAAATCAAATATATTTATCTCCATCTGCATTAAAGTGTCTTTTCTTGCGAACATATATTATTTACTCTTATGCATACATTTTCTTTTTGGTAAAACTCTAAATTTCGAGATTTGGCACATTAAAAATGATATTATTCTAAATTTGGAGATTTGACACATTAAAAATGATATTATTAAAACACATCAATAATAAAAATATATGTTTATTGAGATGAGCTAAGACAGCAAAAACAATGAGCTTCAGAACCAACTGGTTTACACGATCCAGACAGACCATATGTAATGGCTATCCTGCATTCCCTATCGCACCCACTAGCTCCTCCATATTTGGCACATGTTCCAATATCTAAAAAACGCAAGCAAGGATCAGCTGCTCCGAGCCCTGTGCCACATAACAACATACACAAATTTATCTATTTTTTTTTAAACATGAATAAATAATCATCCACCACAAATACATTACTTTCAATTAATACCAAAAAAATAGTATATAAATTAAATTCTTATAAATATTTTACTCGTCATCCACCATTAGAGTTAAAATCTTATAATTTTTGTACCATTTTTGTACCATTGAAAACACATGACTACATGACTATGTTATAAACTTCATATATCTGTGAGAGATATATGATTATGTTATAAATTTTTGTATCACATATCTTATTTTAACATTGAAAATATGTAAGATGATTTTATGAGGGAGACATACTCATGTGCAACTTATAAAATCCACCCATCGCATAACGACGTTATAGAATCCACATAAATTAATAAAAATAATAAATATATATAAATTAGAGTACCTGTGTGCACAGTCAAAATGATCAAAAAGTAAGTTACGAGCAAGTGGCTTGAGAATACATAAACGTACTTTCCTGCCATTATATCCCGAGTTTATAAAGTAAGATGATTTGTATGATGTTATATAAATATATAACTTGTTATATGTTACTTTATCTATGAATCATGTTTTTTTCATTTATAGGAGGAAGCAACATTATATGTCATAAAGATAAAAGAAGATCTTCTAGATTTCATTTTGGATTCTTTTTAAGAAAGTCAATCTCTTGAATATTGAAAGATAAAGTAAGATTTAATCTCCCTCTTGTATTTTACCAAAAAAAGTCAAAACTCAATAGTAAAAAAACTCTGACCAGCATTGCATTATGATATCTAATGTTTATAAAATATTTATTCTAATTATTATATATTATATTAATTAAAAAATTTGGTAAGGTTGTAAAGTATAAAGTAACATAATATGTAATAGAGCTAATATAACTCAACATGAAAAATAAACAAGTAGATAATATTATCTATAAAGCACAGTAATACATTAGATAGAATATTGTATAAATACAAAGAATCAAAAGATGGAATTAAAATTTTAAGTATGTAACGTAGTCAGGGAAAGAAGTTCATTTAGATGTTAATGCCTCTATGAAGAATAAAAGACCAAATGACTTTCAGTGACAAAGAAGTGAATTGGTTATAGTATTAAAGATCAAGAATTTTAGTGACTTCCAGCCTAAGGAAGAAAAATGTCAACTTGTGATCTTGGTTGATGTCGATTTTTGGCCAAAACAAAATTAGTGTCGACTTGTGCTTTTGGCTCATATCGACTTCTAGACAAGTCAAGGTTGTTGTCGACTTGTGGCTTTGGTTCTTGTCGATTTCTGTTGACAAGGCAAAGATTCTTGTCGACTTCTAGCATCCACAACCATGGGACATGTCCAATGAATTGAAAGTAGAGATGCACAAAAAACCCGGACCTGAAGATCTGGCCTGGCCCGATCCGATCAAACCCCGGCCCGGGCTTAGGGCCTCGACGGTCCCTATATTTTTAGGCAAAGCCCGGCCCGGCCCCGACCCAGTTAAAAGCCCGTGCTTCAGCCCGACCCGGTCTTTGGATCGACCCGATTAAAAGCCCGAAAAAGCCCGGTTAAAATATGATTATTATAATATATTTTCTTATATATTTATGAATTTATATTTACTATAAATATAAATAATGCTTTAAAAACATATATATTTACATATTCGTGATTAATAATATTATTTATATACTTTATTGCAGGAATAATGAAAGAAAATATAGTAAGTACACTATATATATTTGGATAACATTGATAAAACATATAATTCTATAAAAATATTTATTTTTTGCCGAACTTAAATGTTTTCAACGAAGTAATATTTTCATAATATATTTCATGTAAACTAATACATTTTTACGATGATCTAGTTGCTAACATATGTAGTCTTCGAAATCTCTAATAAAACTCGATTCGATTTAAATTAGAAAAATACGCGGCCCGATCCGATCCGGCCCGAAAAAGTCCGGTTAGGCCCGTCTCGTGGCCCAAACGGGCTTTGATATTTTCGGAAAGCCCGACCCGGCCCCGTCAAAGTCAAAGCCCGAAAAGTCCGGCCCGGTCAAAGCCCGGGTTTTTTAAGGCCCAGTCAAACCCGGCCCGGCGAGCCCTTTTGCATCTCTAATTGAAAGCCTATACAAAAAGGAAGCAGAAGTATTCACTTATGTATTATCTTCTCCAGCAACCTGACTATAAATATCGAGAGCTTCATTGAAGGTTAAAAAAAATTATATTTGTATTTTTACCGTCAGAAGTATTCACTTTTGTATTATCTTCTCCACCAACTCAACTGTAAATATTGAGAGCTCCATTGAAGGTTATAAAAATTATTATGCTTGTAATTCTACTGTTATACTGTCGAACTTATTGTAGCTAATCTTATACGATTAGAGTGTATCAAACTTAATGTTTATAATAATAAAATAATATATTTCTCGAACTTGTTCATACTTATTTCGATTTCGTACTATAACAAAGAATTTGTTAAAAATTGAATAATTTGTGAGTATCGTATTCAATCCCCCCTTTACGATTCTTTGAGACCTAACCAAGGTACTTATTTTTTGGTACACGCTAATTTTACTAAATTATCCTTAATTATAAATTTATGTATGTTATGTTTATATTAATTTATTAAAGTATGATTTTATCAAATTACCTCTTGTTAACGAAGAAATTTGGCTAACAAAGATTTGAGGTTCACGACCGGAATCAAGATCTGCAGCGGTGGTCCTTCGTCGTAAAAGTCGTCGGAGTGTGGTGATTCTGATAAATCGGGAGCTGAGATCGTAAGGTTTTTTGGTGGTGGCGTATAGAGCTCTCGCGTCCTATCCTTTACAATGTGCCATTGTACCTCCTTTTATATAGGATTAAGTCATACGTAGTTCTTGGAGAATAAGAAACCTAGATGGACTTGACTTCTCATTTCGTTTCCCAATAGTTGTTATCGAACCAACTTTCTATTATAACTCGAACGTTGATTTTCTTTAAGAGTGCCCAGCGATGCAGCCTATTCACAAAGGCCCAAGACTCGGTTACGACTTCGGAACTTCACGGATAAGGAAACCCCCCGGCTGGTGGATATCCTATCCGTTACCGTTATCTTCGTCGATTGTAACCGCATGTATAGCCATGACTTACCGCAAATGCTCAAGCCCATCCTTAACCCCGATGAGGATAACTCACTTGACTACATGATAAGTGATCCCAAGCGTATAAGTACAAAGTGCGAGATAACCCCAAAGTCTCCCGACGAGGATAACCAGTTGAATGCTGAGAGAGGTATCCCAAAGCACACACTAAATGTTAAAGGTACGAGGATAACCCAAAAGACTACAAACAACGTCTTCAAAATATTTTCCGGGACGACGGGATCCCGTAAGCCCTTTTTCCTTTACAAGGCGCGCCCTGTAAAGGGCTGGGGGTCCTCCGGAGACCCCTCCATATGCTTAGGGCATGCCCTAGGCATGAGAGAGCTCCTCCGAGACTCCTCCTGTTCATTTGTATACTTTTTATGTTTCATTCACTTCCGATTTTTATTGTGAGAGAAACCTCATTTGCTAATCCTTCTTAATTATTTAAGTCAAATATGTTGATTAAAACTTATATTCATTACGCTTATAACATTGTTCAGGAAACATCAAACCAAGATGACGAATATATCAATCAAATTACACGGTCAACCTAAAGGGAAATACTATATGCCTTTGTCAACTAATAACCGGGACGAATCATTGTTATTTGTATTTAATCATTTTACTCAATTATTTTCATATTTTGTTTTTACTTAAATACATCTTTTAATTATTTTTAATCTATATTTTCACATTATTAAGGTCGAATCAAAAATAATTTATAAGATGGACCTATCGGGCTAAAATATAATTAATACATATTTGGGGAATAAAATAAAACTCTAATCTACTTTATTAAAACCTATATGTTATCCATTGGTTGGTAGTAAGAAGCATATAAGATAAAATAAAATAAATTTATATCGTGGATGTGAGCTAAAATAAATTAATGTGGTTGTTTGGGAATCCATTCAACACAACTTAAATGATCAGAACAACCAATCCAAGTTGTGGGTGCTGTTTGGAAAATTTAAGAAACAGAAATTAACCGCTTCATATATTGCAAAACACGAATGTTAGTGGACAGATACTTTCAAGTTTCATTTCATCATTTCCATCTTCCCATCTTGTTGTATAAATCAATTACATGTATATTATAAACATTATTTAAGACTTCAATATTGTTAATAATTTGGGTAAAAAATTGATCATTTTTTTGATTTTGTTTATATCATAATAATTAGCGTGTTTATTATTAATAATTTGCTTAGGCTTTTCTCGGTGATATAGCAATTTTTTTGTTCTTAATCTCTTGATCATGGGTTTTGTGCAATATCTTTTATTCTGTTTTAAATTTAAAATCCATATATTATATAATTTAAATTTTTATGAGGCACAAGTTCATTTTCTTATTTTAAATTCTCATATTTATGAATTAAAATTATTAATTCATGTAATTTGTAATTTAAATTTTAATTTTGTTTTTAAAAATTTAACTAATAAGTTATGATTTACCAAACACATTATGAACTTATAAGTAACTTATACGTAAATATATTCAAACACATAAATAACTATAAATTACGATGTTCATATCACTTATATGTCACTTATAACATATATTTTTTAGGAAACAGCAAACGGGCCCAATGCCATTTTGTGATGGAGTATGATTGATTGGTTGGTGTACACATACATGACTGCTGGATTGGGCTGGATGGCCCGCCATTCTTAGGAGACCCCGTAAATACCCAAAGATACAAGCCCATTGGACCCTATCATTTCCCCACCCATACCCAGACCTAAATATATGTACATGAACCTCTCGAACGCGGCCCCGTTTGGTATTGCTGTTGCAGAAGCTGTTAAAAATGAAAAAGCCTTTTTGGTCTAAAAACTACTGTTAGCAAAAGCATGTTATTGCTGTTACAGAAGCTGTAAGAAATGAAAAAGCGCATTTGGTCTAAAAGCTGTTGTTAGCAAAAGCATGTCCCTCATGCTTGTGGAAAAAGTTATTTTCAGCTTTTGCAGGAAGTAACTATCAGTTTCACTATCAAACCTTCTCAAAAATATTGTTTTTATATATTATATCTCAAAACATGCATAAATTAAAAAAATACCAAACAATCATCTAATTTTCCTGACATCACTTTTTCCACCGACACTTTTTCTCACAACACAGCAGTTTTCAACAGCACTCCTAAACGGAGCCCTAGAAAGGATAACGCCAACTAAAATAATTGCTGGTTAACAAATAAAGCACATGAAATAATTTAACACAATAATTTCAGACTCATGCTCTCCTTTATCTTGTATAAAAACTACTGATGATAGCAGACTAAAACATTGGCTCCTAGACAGTTACTATGGAAGTGTGGAAGTTTGTAGCTTCAACAGCAATCTCAGTTATTTTGATTATCATTGTCAACTTTGCACTAAAATTGTATCAAAGATAATGCCAAAAAGATATAGAAACAATTGAAATAGTTGGGGTTCAAAGGAAATTCTTATAGATTTCTGCATGGAGACATGAAGGAGTTCTTCAGTATAGCATGAGAAGCAACTTCCAAACCTATCGAGTTCTCTCACGACATTGGAGCACGCGTTTTTCCATACGAGGCTTAAAGACTAAATAGAAATGTATCAGGAATGCTAAAGAGATTTTGGGAGAATGTGTCTTTGCATTCAAGAAAACTCTGAAAGAAATGAATTACACATCTAAGAAATCCAGCTACTACCTATGTCCTTTAAATCCTATCACAACTTTGCAATTCTAACAACCTGAGCAAAGACTACAATACCCCTAACAATAAGACAAGAAGAGAAAGTGCTAGACACTACTAGACGTTGGACAAACAAATATGATGAACCCTATATGAATCATACTCAGCACATGCAGCCAACATATTACTTGACACTAACGACCAAGTCTTCTAACAGGTGCAAGACTGGTTTTATTCATAACAGGAAATACTAAGGCAAATGATCAGCTTCATTACTCCCCCTCAAGTGGAGCGGATTTGAGAAGAGGCTCCAATCTTGCGAAGAAGCTGATTGCGTTGCTTGACTGGTAGAGGCTTTGTGAGTATATCGACAAGCTGACTATGCGAAGGCACATGTGAAGTTGTGACTGCACCCTCAACGATCTTGTCCCTTATGAAATGACAGTCCAGCTCGATATGTTTGGTTCTTTCATGTAGCACCTGGTTTGCAACTATTGCTAAGGCAGCTTGGTTATCGCTTTTGATTATAGTTGGTGGCAAGTCAAGTAGTCCCATGTCCTTGAGAAGTGCAGACATCCAAGTCACTTCACAACATGTAAGTTCCATTACACGGTACTCTGCCTCCTCTGTGGATCTTGCCACTACCGTTTGCTTCTTAGTTTTCCATGCGATTGGTGACTGACCCAGTAGAACACAGTACCCTGAAGTCAATTTGCGTGTAATAGGACAACTGGCCCAGTCACTGTCGCAATATGCAGTGAGCTGGGCAGCTGAATCAGAAGCCAGGAGGATTCCTTGGTCAGGATTGTTCAAGAGATATCGCAGCACTCGCTTAACAGCTTGCATGTGAACGGTTGTAGGCCTTTGCATATATTGTGCAAGGTTATGCACAGGAAAGGCTAAGTCAGGTCTGGTGATGGTGACATAAATTAGCTTCCCCAATTGTTTTTGATAAGTGCTGGGGTCAGGCAGCAACTCCCCCTTCTCAGGATTCAAGGACACGTGAACATCCATTGGTAGTTTTAATGGACTGGCTTCTAGCATGTTGAACTCTTTCAGCAGCCCTAGAACATATTTTTTCTGTGAAATAAAGAACCCATCACTGCTCCAGTCGATTTCCAAGCCCAAAAAATAGCTCACAGCTCCCAGATCTTTCAGCAAAAAATGTGTCGACATCTCAGCTTTCAAGTCATTAACTGACTGCTCATTGTTTTCAGAAATCAATATGTCATCGACATATATGAGCACCAACAACATGTCCTCATTGGTGACTCTAGAGTATAGGCTGTAATCAGCTTTGGAGTGCCTGAATCCCATTGATAGAAAGGTTACTGAGAGTTTATGATGCCACCTTCTTGATGCTTGGCGAAGGCCATATAATGCCTTCTTTAATCGACATACCAGCTGCACACTATTCCTTGCTTCATCATGCCTTTCATTCACTGCAATTCTGCTCCCGTAGCCAGTGTATCATTTAGAAAACACCATGTAAATAACTTCTTCCAATTTTCCATTCAAGAATGCGTTTGATACATCTAGCTGGTGGACATGCCAGTTCTTTAGAGCTGCAACTGCAAGCATAGCTCTCACGGTTGTCATTTTGGCAACAAGAGCGAATGTGTCCACATAATCGATTTCGTATTGTTGCTTGTACCCAAGTATGACTAACCTCGCCTTATATTTATCCACCTGTCCATCAGCCTTGAATTTTGTTTTGAAAACCCATTTGCAACCAATGGATTTTCTGTTGTGCGGCAGTGTTGTAATTTCCCAAGTCTGGTTTCTCTCCAAAGCTTCTAGCTCTGCGTTCATGGCATCTACCCAATGTTGCTCTTTGACAGCTTGACTAAATGATGTTGCATTAACTTTTGGTATGATAGTGGCAAGAAAGCAGTGAAAATTCGAGCTCATATTCTGTGACATGACAGTAGCTGCACTCATGGCTTTTCCTGTCACAATATTGGAGGCAGGAGTGACAAAGTCTTGCATCCACATGGGTTGCTTCGTCAATCTTGTGGACCTTCGAGGCTGAACTTGTTCCATCTCTGAATTTGACTCCTCATTTGACTGTGAACCCCCATCTTCAGTGTTGTTTCCTTCTTCAACATCACTTTTCTCCAGTTCCAGTTCCATCTCTGAATTTGACTCCTCATTTGACTGTGAACCCTCTTTCTCAGCATTTTTGTTAAGTGGGAACACATCTTCGTGAAATTGTACGTGTCTTGAAATCATTACTTCTTTTGTTTCTAAATTCAGCACTCGGTAGCCCTTCGTTCCATTTGGATATCCCAAGAACATGCCTGGTATCCCCCTTTGAGCAAATTTGTCTGAGCCATGCTTTGCATTGTAAACTACAACCAAGCCCCCAAATGTTCTCAGCTCATCATAGTCTACCTCTTCCTCAAACAACTTCTTATACGGGACTTCAAACTTCAAGGCAACACTTGGGATTCTATTTATGATGAACACGGCTGTCAAAACGCAATCACCCCAGTAGGATAGAGCCAAACCTGACTGAAATCGTAAGGCCCTAGCCATTTCAAGCACATGCATGTGCTTTCTTTCCGCCCTTGCATTCTGCTGTGACGTATAAGGACACGTTTTCTGGTGAACTATGCCTTTGCTTGTCAAGTATTTTATGCATTCTCTATCAGCAAATTCAAGAGCATTGTCGGATCGAATGATCTGTATTCTCTTCTTGAACTGTGTGAAAACATATTCCTCAAACTTCATCAATGTTTCAAAATAGTCAGATTTCTTTTCTATTAAATAGACCCAAGTTACACGACTATAATCATCTACCAAGGTCAAAAAGAATCTAAACTTTCCTTTAGTAACAACTTTATAAGGACCCCATATGTCAACATGTATTAAATTAAAAGCACTTGTAGCATGTGAATCACTAGTGGGAAAACATTGTTTAGTCATTTTAGCTACAGGGCATGTGAGACATACCATGCTTACCTTCTGTGCTACACAGTGTTTGATGTGACTAATATGCTGTATTTTGGAAATGGAGGCATGCCCCGGCCTCTGGTACCACAAGATGAATTCCTTCCTTTTCTTTACATTATCCACTTTCACTTTTGAATTTTGTCCAGTCATGGCCTTTGCTTTAAATTCACCAACACAGTCTTCGAGATAATACAATCCTTGTCTTAATTCCCCTTTTCCAACAACAGCTTTAGTTTTGCAGTCAACTATAACACACTCTCCAGGGTTAAATATCACATTACACCCATTGTCTTTTGAAAGTTTGTGTATAGATAATAGGTTGTGTGTGAACTGAGGCACATACAACACATTTGAGAGCTTCAACCCATTTCTCAATCTCACATCACCTATGTGACTTATCACAGCCGAGTCTCCAGTGGGTAACAAAATTGTGAAGCTAGCTGGAGCAGCACGAACATTCACCAGATTCTTCAGAGATGCAGTCATATGGTCAGATGCACCCGAGTCCATGATCCACTCCATTGTTTTCGCAGCCTTGTCCTTGCTTGTACAAACCATACCAAAAAAACTATAGTCAATTTCCTCATCTGTTTCTGAGCCTTTCATCTTCATCCCTTTAACTTGAGGTATGAGCTTCAACAACTGTTCAATTTGTTGAGGTGTCATGTTCAAGCCTTGAGCACTTGATTCTAACACTTGAGCATTATTTGCCATTTTCTTGTTTCCAGACCATTTTCCACCAACTTGTTTCTGCTATCCAGGATTGTGCTTAAAATGCCATTTAGGATAGCCTATAGTTTCCCAGCATCTTTCAACCGAGTGCCCCTTCTTCCCACAAGCGGTGCACGACCACACTTTTCCATCATATTTTTTACTGAACATCGCCATAGATTCAGAGTCATTCAGACCACCCAGTTGCAAGGCTTCCTTCTGTGATTCTTCTTGTTGAATGGCAGCACATGCCACCTCTACTGAAGGTAGGAGACTCATCATTAACAGCCGACTTCTTTGTGCCCCATAAGCGTCATCGAGGCCATTTAAGAAATGGCATAACTTGGCCTCTTCTTTCATGTCGTCTATCGCCTTCAGGAGCGCTGCTATTTCTGGTGTCAGCACACTCACAGTGGGCAGTATATTCATCGAATCAATTTCTTCCCACAAACTGCTCATTGTGGTGAAATAGTCGCTTATCTTCATGTTATTCTGCTTTAGACTGAAAAGATCTTTGTTCAGTTTATATTTTCTTGATCCATTTGTGAGAGAGAACCTCTTCTCCGGTTGCTTCCATATGCCATGAGTGTTGTTGATGAACAACACAAATGACTTGATGTTCTCTGAGATGTTGTTGTGGATCCAAGAAATCACAAGATTGTTACATGTATCCCACTGGCTGGCTTCTGCAACATCTATGGTGCTTCTTACAACAGACCCATCCACGAGTCCAAGCTTGCACTTTGTAGAAAGCTGAATTTCAAATGATCTTTTTCATGTTCTGTAGTCCCTTGCTCCTTTTAACTTTGGCACACTAATGGAGAGTGGCCCATCTGAAGGATGCGTAAAAAGAGGATTCTGCAGATCCGAAACAGTAAGCCTATTTGTAGCCATGAGTAGATCCAGATTAAACACAACAGTGTATGATAATGACTACACACACCAACTAGATCTCAACCAAAAAACTCGACTACAGAATAACAAACAAGGCTACTGAAAATATAATAAACAACTCTTCACTAATCACTCCATTTGATACAGCTCTAAAGAGATTTTGGGAGAATGTGTCTTTGCATTCAAGAAAACTCTGAAAGAAATGAATTACACATCTGAGCAATCCAGCTACTACCTCTGTCCTTTAAACCCTATCACAACGTTGCAATTCTAACAACCTGAGCAAAGACTACAGTACCCCTAACAATAAGACAAGAAGAGAAAGTGCTAGACACAACGTCTAGACGTTGGACAAACAAATATGATGGACCCTATATGAATCCTACTCAGCAAATGCAGCCAACATATTACTTGACACTAATGACCAAATCCGCTAACAGGTGCAAGACTGGTTTTATTCATAACAGGAAATACTAAGACAAATGATCAGCTTCATTAAGGATCACATTGTCAAGAAGCATGGTACTTAATGGCCACCATTTACTATCTGTCATTTTAGTAAATCTTGATAGCAATGGGTCATCAACCCTTGGTCTGGACATGTTAAGTGAATATTTTATGTAATTTGCAGGAAAGAACTCATTTATATGGTTTGGAGCAAAACCAAGGCTAAACATTATGGATCCGATGCTTGTTAAGGAGATTTTATCTAAGCCTGATGACTTTCATAAAGTGTATCCGGATCCAGTTGCTGACCTTGTTATAGGAGGGCTTTCGACAGCTCATGGCGAAAAATGGCCTAGACATAGAAAAATAATCAACCTTGCTTTTAATTTGGAGAAGCTAAAGGTATGTTTCTCCAGTGGCAGAGTTAAAAATCCTAGCACAAGATTCATTCTCTGTGAGTAGATTAATTAACTCTGATTTTGTCTTTTATGTCTGTTTGAGGGGAACATTACCAGAGATTTACTTGAGCTGTGAAGATACAATCAGTAAGTGGAAAACATTGGTCTCAGCAACAGGAACTGCTGAAAATGATGCATGGCCTTATATCGAAAATCTGGCTGGTGATATGATTTCTCGAGCAGCCTTTGGCAGTAATTTGAAGAAGGTAGAAGAATATTTCGAGATGCAAGCTGACCTTGCATTTCAGTTTATGGCTACAAGTTACATCCCATGGGCTAGGTAACACTGATGTTATATGCTTGATATTACACTTATTTCGCGACCAGGGAATACTCTCAAGAATGAAATTATTGTTGTTCTGATAGATTTACTTCAAATGTAGGCACTTTAAAGTTAAAGAGAATAGGAAAATGAAAGTATTAAACAAGGAAATGATAGATCAACTGAGTAGGATCGTCAAGAAACGAGAGGAGACGCTTGAAAAAGGAGAAAAGGTGAACAAGATGACTTGTTAATGTTAAAGAGTATAAGATCATGTTCGGGTCTTCCTCTACGAGATTTAAGATGAGCTGGCTACTCAACATGGTATCAGAGCTTAGGCTGTCGGGAGATCTGTTTTTTAAAGCTCGTAAAATATGATTTGTTCTTTTCAATTGCAGATAAACATGATATTGTAGGAGGTGCTTAGGCTATATCCACCAGCAGGTATGCTTCTACGAGCTACTTCAAAGAAGATGAAACTAGGTAATCTGACTATACCAGCATGGGTACACTTGACAATGGCAGTCATTTTTCACAATCATGACACTGAAATATGGGGAGAAGACGCGAAAGAGTTCAATCCGCAAAGGTTTTCTGAGGGTTGCCAGTGTTTATTCCATTCAGTTGGGGTCCTAGAACATGCATTGGCCAACATTTTGCCATGATAGAAGTAAGGATGGCTGTAGCAATGATCTTGCAAAACTTCTGTTTCGAGCTTTCGCCATCTTATCTGCATGCTCCTGAGCTCTATTTTCTTCTCCGACCACAATATGGTGCTAAAATCATTCTGCAAGACCTTTGAAGTGCAATCTTATGCAATAAAACTGGTCTATGTCTGGGAAGATCTAGTAAAGAGTACCGAGAGACACGTGTCCACTTAAATAATTTTTTACATTTTTTTACCGTTAAAAATTTGATGAAACTGTAAAAGTTTTTCTAGAATTTACTCGGTGTGCCCTAAATAAATAATTCTAGATCCGCACCTGTCATGTCCAGGGTAGATCCAGGAATTTTAGTTTAGGGGGACACCGGACAAATTTTGAGAATACCCATTTATATTTTCGAATTTTGAGCGGCACTTCCATATATTTTAAAAAAATTAATGATGGAAAAACGTTCAATTTAAGAGAGAAGGGTGTAAATGCAAGTTACCACAAGAGATTGATGAACAACTTCCTATATTTGATGGAAATTTAATTTCGAAAAGTATATTTTTTAATTTTATTAACCAAACAACAATGTGAAATGACACTTTCTAAATATTTCAAGTCCACGGTATTTTAATTTTTTTTACCGGGGACAAACAAATAAACCTTGTATGACTTGTTTTCTTTTGCAGGCCAATAGGATCAATACATCCATGTACAAAAAGTCTCTAAGCCTTTGAAAGGCCAAGCCCAATATTATCAAGGCCGAAACAAAAATGTACCCTCCTCTCTTCCGTGGCCCATAGCAACTCCAATTGTGGGTGTCAAAATGAGTGTCAATGTCACGTGTCACGACATGGATTGACATCCACTCCATTGAAGTTGTCAGGAAGTCATGTGATGCCTGGTGAGATGGTATGGGATGCCGACTTGACATGTCAAAAATTGTCATCTCATAAAATAGGTTGTCAATTTTATTTGTGATCTCAATGATCAATAAATTATTATGACAATTTTATTTGTGGTTTCAATAATCAATAATTTATTATATTTTTAATTTATTTGCATTATACATATTTTATTTGTAATTATAGCGAGGTTGGCATCTCCGTGCCAATCATTGGAGTGTTTTGTGAAAAAAATATATGTCAAAACTGATGTGAAAGAGAGATATTTGAAAAGATTATTTTTTAATATGTGGCAAAATTGACATCCCTTGAAGGGCGCCAAGCAATGGAGATGCTCTGCTTCATTCGTTTCAAATTACATATAAATTTAAAAGTAAGATTTGATATAAAAATGTGTATTAATTGTATTAAATAAATAGAGTTTTTTTTGAAAAATTAAATAAATAGAGTTGATAATTAAAGTGGACAATTAATTTGAAATATATTTTTTTTAATGTAAAATGGACATGTATTATTTATAATGGGCTTAATGCATCCAAAAAATTATTCCAAGAATTCTCCGATTTGACGAAAATGTCCCCTCCCGATTATTTCAAAAATTCTACTCCATTAATGACGGCATACTAATTACATAGCAGGTGAAATTACAAAAAAAATTTAGGAGGACCGAATCAATATATTATAAATTGCTGCATAATCCTTTCCTAAGCTTTGGTATCCATATTTTGGTTCGGATATGATTTTTAACTTTAATTTGACCTAGTGAACTATCCATTTTTAGGTTTGATATCCATATTAGTTTTATAAAAGATCCATGTACTTATTATGACCTATTTTAATTATTATGACCCATTTTAATTATAGAAACTTTATAATACAATTTTAAATATGAATTGTTTTATTTATGGTAAGTTATTTTTTTGAAAACCACTTATGGTAAGTTTTTAATACAAATTTGAAGTAAAGTTTAAATTTAAACAGATCTATTTATACAAATAATCTCATAAAATATATAACATAAAAATAACATATATGACGAAAGTAGTTCTTAAATAAATTTATCGTAGATGTAACACACTTATTATATAAATAATTTAATCTTTCATAATCATATTATTCAATTTAAATTATATATTTATTTATTTATTTTATTAAATAATTTTTGAAATCTCCGTTGCAAAACACGGGCTTTAAACTAGTAATATTAAAAGTCACACAGGGTGCGTTGTGTCTTGGAAATTCATCAATGACCCACTGCAATGACGGTGTACATGTTCCACACTTAACCATGACTCCACGATAATTATGACTAATCAATTGTTAATGAGTTATTTGTATAGTAATAATCGTAAATTCCACCGGTAGAATGATGTTAATTTTACTTGTGGGTTTGTATAATTGTAATTGTAATGATTTGATGCTTCACAATTTAAAATGCGACCTATTTTTCACCTGATTGTCCCCTTCTTTTTATGTTTAGAGATTAGGAGTAATATTCGAGAGTATCAATACTCAATAATTCGACAATTCCATACAAGCAATATTTGTTGTAATAGCTAATTTTTTTGTGAATGAACTGATACATAATCAATCATGGGGTGTAATTGAGTCGTGCTGAGTCGAATACTATCAGACTCGGTCCGACCTGGAGTCCGATCGAGCCTTTAATTTCAAAGAGGAAATTCGGCTCGTAAAATGTTCGAGAGGCTTGAGTTCGAATCGAAATCTCGAATATATTGCATCAAATATTAACAAAAGTTTGAAATATGATATGTTCGATTCGATTAAATATATAAAATATAAATTAAATATTACTCCATTCGTCACAATTTATCTGTCCAGTTTGACTTTTGCACGTAGTTTAAGGTGCATTGACCGTATAGTTCCGTTAATTATTTTCAATTTTTTTTTGTGAATAAATATTCAAACCTTAAATTTTTATTCACAATTTTTTTTTAAAAAAATAATTAACGAAACTATGCGGTCGATACACCTTAAACTACGTACAAAAGTCAAACTGGACAGATAAATTGGGACAGAGGTAGTATATATTTATATAAAAATATATATGTAATTTAAAATAATATAAGCTCGATAAAACTTGCCAACCTTACAAACCAAATAATTTGAAATTCGAGCTCGGCTCGATAAATAATTCAAAATATTCGAACTCGAGTTCGGCTCAATTATTCCCGATAAACGAAGAAACAAGCTTTTCAAATTGGATGTATCTAGTCAGTCCATACGTTTTATTCAACTTTTCTAATTAATTTCACGTTTTATTCAACTTTTCTAATTTCACATCACCATAATAACCAAAAAGCACAATAAAAACAACTTCAAATTCGCTACACTGGCTGTATAATTTTCTAATTCAGTGGATGGCACTATCTTTTGGCCATTGAAAACCTTTATCCCCACCATAGAGTCTAAAATCTCTATTTTGTTTTAAAGTCAAATAAGAACACCAAACATCACACTGAAAATTCTAAACTACTAGTACTTTTCTAGTGCAGCCCCTTAAAATTCTGGCAAATCTTGCAACTCCCCAGCTCCACTAAAAAGATTGTCCCAGAAGTCCATTTCAGCATCAGCATTGCCACTTTCTTGAAATTTTTGGAACTCCTCGATGCCCGGGAACCCCTCGGACCAAAAACTTTCGTCATTTTTTCGAATTTTTGAGCTCTCCGATGACTCCATGATACGTCTAGCCATGGCTGACGAGTCTGTGACTGTTGAGAGTTCACTAGCCGAACGTTGTGGGCTGTTCCCGGGATTTTCAGATTCCGCCTGCATATTAGCATTCGACTCTTTTTGGACCTGATCAGGAGTGCATTGGTCATTTTTATTCAGCTTCTTCTTCAAGTGAGTATGCCAGACATTTTTTATTTCATTGTCTGTTCTCCCCGTGAGTTTCGCAGCAATTGCAGCCCATCTAGCAAAAAAACAAAACTACATGTATAAGATAACAATTAACAACACAAGTACAGAAACTGCATAGTTTATAATGATAGTGGATGGTAAAATAAACTGAGCACCTCCTGCTGAGTATTTTGGCACACCGGCCTAAAGAGATACCGTTAATTATTCGGATCATATATCGATTCCACAAACGATTTTAACTTGAAATCCCTAAAAAAATTGCGGTAAAATCACAAATCTACAAATACAAACACAAAATCGTAATTTTCATATTTTGCATCATTAAAGCGGAAAAACTCAGTCAAATGTCGTTCTACTTAACTATCTAGTTTGCGGAAATCTCAAATTTCTTGCCGCATAGGCAAGATCCTCCATCAACTCATATGAAATCAAAATCTAAGCAAAATAATGATTACTAAGAAAACAAGACACACCTTAAGTATTGTAAACTTGTTCTCATCTTTTACAAAAAATACAAACACAGAGTACTTGTTTTGATTAGTATGAAATCTCTTTGAATAGATCCTTAAAAGGCCACATCAACAAACTATTGAAAATGTACATTATTGGTTTCATAACATCTCGAATTCCTCACATATCGAACAAGACAAAATACAAAACAAAAAAGTAAAAACCATGCAGCCTAAATTAAGTGATACTGAATTCAATATTCAGGCTCAGCTTTCTAGATTCATTTTAGTACTCCTATACTACAGTGACATGTGAGTTCCTGAAGTATAATTTTCTTCAAGATTAAAAAAATTGCAAATATATGAAATTTTGATAACTTATTGCACGGATTCTTAGCCTGAACATACACTAGAAAGACCGTTTTTCCAATTTCAAATGTGTCTTAAACTAAAATAAACTATCAAAGTGATCAGTTTAGAGTAATCATTCATGTGTTGTGCTTAGATTGTACACTATTTGCGACTATGATGATGACTCCCCATAGAATATGCTACTTTTATTCCTCGTGTTTTGGTATTTGAATTATATATAGAATGATTTTTAACATATCTTAATATACTCATATATAGGCATATAGCAGTAACTTTAAAAGCTATTTCAAATGTCAAAAAAGAACAAGCATGTATATTTAAAACTTTTTCACACTATGAATACATTTTGAACAATTTCTCAAGATAATCAAGCAAATAGATTGATAAAAATTGTCTTATATTTTCCAACAATTGGGTCATTTTCACAATTCTCATGCTTATAGATAAATAGAAAAATACATCATTTCAAGATGAAATAAATAAACAATATAATTAACATACCTATTGCCAAGCTTTTGATGCATCTCAATGATAGTCTCTTCCTCCTCTTTGCTAAAATTTCCCCTTTTAATATCCGGCCTTAAGTAGTTGATCCATCTAAGCCTGCAACTCTTCCCACACCTTAAAAGTCCTGAAGATTTCACCAGTAATAACAAAAGCTGAGCTCCTATATATGATAAATAATATCGATTTCTTGCATATAAAAAAACGCATACATTTACCAAGTACCAACTCTCCTTGTAACAATAAAGAATAACAATAGTGATTATTTGATGAGTACTTTTAGTTCTTGGATAATTATATTATACATAAATGAAAGATAGAAAAAGTGTCAACGAAGTATTGGTGCGGTGATTGAGGTCGTGTACCCCTTAAGGGAGGTCAGAGTCGATCCCTTACATGTGCTTGTGTTATCAATTAACAAACAAGAAACATAGAAAAAGTGAAGATAAGTGTTAAAAATACCAGCTAGTTTAGGAAGAGCCCTCCAGTTGCCATGACCATTTTGTTGAATATAAGAGATGAGAATTTGATCTTCTTCATTGCTCCATGGCCCTTTCTTCAGTCCCATCTTTTCACAGCAAGGAGCTCTCACCATCTTCAACTCATGTGACTCTCTCTCTTTCTCTCTCTCCTCAAGTTGATATATGCTTAGAAAATGGAAAATGTGGGGATACTATGTGTATTTATATTTGCACGTGTACCGGTCAATATTCTATTGCATTTCATATAATTTTATTTAGATTTTTTAGAAAAAGAAATGTAAAGATTCTAGCTATGAGAAATTGAGAATCCTTTGTAAGTTACATTTGAGTATCTAAGTTCTAACACTAGAAAAAAAAATTATCCGATTCCAGCTCATTTCCTCTTCATATTCCAATCCTATTTCCAAATCATGCTTATCTGTTGTGTTTTTTTAAAAAATTGAATTTAAAAAGCAACACATTATATTAAGATTTCAAAGTTTCATTTGAATCTATTGTATTGATAAACATATTCAATATTTATTAATAAAAGTTGATATCTAGTACTCTCTCGATCCCAACCAATTTTTAAGTTTTATGAGAGAACGCATTTTAAGATGAATATAAAGTATAGTTTCATATTTTTTTAAAAAAAAATTCTTCTTTTGAATAAAAATAGAATGTTTAAACTTTTATTCAGAAAAAGAAATTTTTTTAAAAAAATATGAAACTATATTTTTTATTCATCTTAAAATACGTGTCGGACACTTGCAAAACAATTGGGAGGAAGGAAGGGAGTATAGTTTAAAGCTACCTACAAATATTCAAAAGTATTTGGTGGGGAGAGTTATTCAATTAAGATCGTATCTTGTGGATAACAAAAATATTGGTTAAATAATTTGGATTACTTTTTAATATATTCAAATATTCAATCAAGATTTTATAATTTTTTTTGTGGATTTTAAGCATATGTCAATATTTAATTTGGGTTTATTTCTATGAAAACTTTGAAGTGTACACTAGGATTTTATTTTTAAAGAAATTCGATGGATGATTAAAGATTTTAAAATTTTAGATGTGTATATTTTTAATTTAAGTATTCAATATGTATTACAAAAAATATTTTAAAATTTTTTGATATTTAAAACTTTCTAGATTCCCTATAAATTTGAGAATTTGGTAAATTTATAATATTTTTAAGACTTTCTAAAATTTGATTCGAACTTGAGAGAATACTGATTGAGCCTTCCTAACAATATAAAAAAATATTTATCCTTTTGGAATATGTTCAAAGTATGTGATTTTTTTTAAAAAAAATCCACATTTACCTTCCTTAAAAAATTAAATATTAAATTTTGCACACCGTTAAATTTATAAACCTTTTATCAAAAATATTTTTGATACAGGGCCCAACTTTAGAAGTTACAACAGTTTATGTTACAAACTGAATCTTTTTTGTCAGCAAAAGCCCAACTCAATTTCCATGGATTGGCCCAATTTCTCTAGAAAAACTAAATGTTTACTGACCCTTGTTGTACTTGTGAAGATCCCTCGTAGTTTTGTAGGTAAAATTAACATTATTAGTGTTTATAAACTCAGACATCAAGCTTGATTGAATATAATTGTGATTTGGCTTACGATCCCAAGTTCACAAGTTCGAATTCATTAGGAGGCACGGAAGTAAATCGATTGACATGCTCGGTGGGTACTAGTATGCTAGTATTCTTCCGAATTAGTTGAGGTGGGCGAAAGCTGACCCAGATACCGGATTAACAAAAAAATAAATATAAAAGCATGAGGATGCATACAACTTCTCATATATTTGAAAATTAACATGCACTAGTTTATCAGAAAGACTACAACAATATAGTACAACAGAATTACAGAGAGATTTTTTCTTCTTAATATATGTATTGAAACTTCATGCTTTTAAGTATGCTGCATGCTTGACAACTTGATTAAACTGGGACTGTTCTGGTATGTTGTGGCCTTGGCTCCATATCCTCTTCTTCTACATTTTCTTGAGACAGCTCCTCCAATGATTTTCCATTTGATTCGGGCACCAAGAACGTAAACAACATGCCAAGCGCGTTGATAACGCCAAGAACTATAAGGGAGTTCTTCATTCCAATACCTGCAGGATATCCTTTGTCTGTCTTGGTCTTGTCCTGGCTCTGGGATGCATATAGAAACCCGAATGCCCCGACCATTGCCCCAGCTTTTCCAGATGCTGCTGATATACCATGGCACGTAGAGCGTAGCCGTGCAGGGAAAATCTCAGCTGGAACGACAAATGTAGTTGCATTTGGACCAAAATTTGAGAAGAAAAATGTCAGTGAGTACATAACCACAAATCCTATTCGGTTTTCTTTATGAGTCCAGTGATCATATGGAATAGCTAATGCAAACATGAACACTGTCATAAAAAAGAAGCCCATTAATTGAATCTTGAATCTTCCCATTTTATCAATTAATGCCACAGTAAACCAGTAACCTGGAACAGTACTAAAGAGAGCAATGAGAGTTTGAGCCCTTGCAATCTTGTAAACCTCTTCAATTGCATTCATGGTTTTAGCTGGAGGAAGCCATCCGATATTGGTGAAAATGTCTTTCTGGAAAAGATTGGAACTATAGAAAGCGATGTCCAACAAGAACCATGTACTAGTGGTTCCAAGCAAATGAAGACCATGGCGTCTGAGAAATTCTCTGCTGAACAAACCAAATTGTTTCTTTGTTACATCCTCGACTTTGTCTGGTTCTGCAACTATCTCCATTTGCAACACTTTGGACATATCAGAAGCAGCCTGTTTTGCATTTTTGGCCACCAAGGCCGTGTAACGTGCAGTTTCTGGCATTTTCATGCGCCAATAGTATGTCATTCCAGCAGGAATTGCACCAAACATTAAGATTATCCGCCACACATAATCAGCTTGATCAACAGTAGAACCAAGAGCATTATCTTCATATGCTGGAGCTGGGAAACTAGACTTAAAAGACGCGGACACAATAATAGCAAAAATCCCTCCTGCCAAAATTCCAAAGCCCTGCATTGCAAACACAGCTGCAATGAACGCTCCACGAGTCTTCTTATTAGCATATTCAGACATAATTGTGGCAGAAAGAGGGTAATCACCACCAATGCCAAAGCCTAACCAAAACCTGAAGAAACACAATGTAGTTATAACAGCTTTCGGGTTGTCACTAAAAGAAAGGCCAGACGCAATTGAACAGATGACCATGATCATAAGTGTCATTCCATAGACTCTTTTTCTTCCCATTTTGTCTCCAAGCCATCCGAAAAACAGCTGGCCTGCAATCGTGCCAACGAATGCAACACCGTTAACTGCAGCAGCGACGCCTGGAGGCAGTGATCCGGGCTTCTCATAACCATCTACATGGTAGTAAATCCGGCCTAATAATTTCGTGACAAGGGAGATGCAAAACAAATCATATGCATCAGTGAAAAATCCCATTCCAGCAATAACAATTGCAGTGAAGTGATACAATTGTGTCTTGGCCACATCAAGTGCATTAAGCACTCTCAATTCGTCTCTTGCCATTGCTGTTTCAGATCCTCAAACACTGCTGCAAGGAAAAAAACGATACAATTAATCCTTGTAACGTGATAATTTTATAAAGGGATTTTTGACTAAATATCCCAGTTGCAGAAAATATTTACAAAAATACGGATGAACCTCGTATGCAATCGTTTCAACCTCATGTGCAACCGTCCATAAGCGGCGTCCGTATTTTTGTAAATATTTTCATAAAAAGTGATATTTTTGATAAATTCTCTTCCATAAACCCGAAACTAAAATTACATCATATTAGAGTATAACCTAAAGCACAGCAGAAGCCGAAAAAATGATATCAATTTTTCATGAAATAAAATGTATAATAATTTTAACTCGTAAGTTACTTATAAAATAAGTCAAACGGAGCAGTTCCTACAAATTTTGGAGTAAAATATAAGAGCATTTTTTTGTCCGCCTTCTATGCCGGCATGTATGACCCGGTGAGTCCAATCAATTAATTAATTAAAGTGACTACTGACTAAATAGAGTACCTTGAATATGACATATTGGAAGAACATGTTAATAATATAAATTAAAGTAATATTATAATTTATATTATTATATAACCAGCGGACAAGTTAACGTCACATGAGTACTACTGTACTAATACTTGACAAGGAGAAGTATCTTCTACTATATTATTTCATGCATGTTAAATTAAAGCCATAATATGTAACAGCTGTTTCATAAAGATTCCTGTTTCATAAGGCTTTCATCTTAATTGTTTTTTTATCACGATAAGGTGCGGGAGCGGTACAAATTATACGAAAAGATAGAATCGAACAAGTAATATATCGTATACATGATCTCAGTTACCGTTGCTAGGCCAGGATTTCATTAACATTTTCATCTTAATTGCAAATGTATTAAAAGATTTTGATTATTTTATGGAGATTGGAATGGAAGTCAATATATAAGTTTTGTAAATTAAGATACTCCCTCTGTCCCTCCCATTTATTTACACTTTCCTTTTTTTGATGTTCCTTCCAATTGTTTACATTTCAAAATTTTTCAAAAATAGTAAAGTTTTTATAATTTTTAAATTAACTACATCCACTACTTTCCTCCACTATACCCACTTTATACATATAATATTAATCGGTCCCATTACTTTACTCATTTTTTCAACTTTTTTCCACTAATTTATCATTTTTCTTAAACTCCGCGTTTTATTTGGGAGGGACGGAGGGAGTATCAGAGAAGATAGGGTTGTTAAAATATGTTTGGAGGAGAGTGTTTGTTGTTTAAGAATTGATGTACTAGGCATTTTGAAAAGTCAAAAGAATACAGTGAAGCATCTTCTAAAACAATTAAATGTACAAAAAGTTTGTTGACAGAGAAAAGAGAAAAGTTTCCATTGAGGTAACAAATAAAAGGTGACAGACCAAACAGAACCGTCCGAGGAAGAACTTTCTGGAAAAGCAAAAGCATGATCAGGATTGCAGAGGAAAGATCTTGAAGCCTGAAGCTAAACAAACTCAACAAACTCATACTTCTTGTAAAGTATTACTACTAACACCCAAATACATAATCTAATCCATGAGTATCTTTCTTTCGAGTTCGAGTTTCAGCGCAGACAAGTGTATATGTGTGATTAGTAAGATGGACAAGTATGTCAGATTATGAAAATATGGAAACTCTTACAATTCCTACATGGGTGAATATACTATACAAGAATATGATCATGTACATGAAACAAAACCAAGAGAAACATAAAAACTTTAACTCACCTCAGAGAATTCACAAATGTCTGGGGGAAGAAAATCAATGTCAGCAACTTATGCACACACACACAACTACATATATGAATAGATTTGTGATGAGAAGACTACACACTAGGTGTGAGAGGAGAGGTGTTGTAGGAGTAGCGTATGGAGTATGGAATGAGAAGTAGGGTGCATATTTATATAACTCTGAGACTTTGATTTCAGCATCTAAAAAAGCATATTCTGTTATTCTACATGATTTTGTTAGTATAATACAAATTACAACCTCGACTTGGATTGTTACTAGCTGGGAGTTTATAGAAGGGGATTCACACTTGCCATGATTTATAAAATCTCCATTTGGTCAAATTGCAGGACTTGCATTGCATTTGCAATTTGCATGTCCCAAAGCTTGTAGATATTTACTGTTTTGTTAAATATCTGACCTTTGACTCTGTGTGTGCAACTAGAAAACTGGATAAGCTCCAGCTCTTGAGCCACTATGAGTCTATGGCATTCATTTTTTAGCTCGGTAGAATAATAATATAAAATACGAAAAGGGTCTTCCTCTTGCGGTTTTTAAAGAACTGTTTTCTTAATATGATATTATATTTTCGCAATTTATCATGATATGAAAGAAAAATTAATGTTTCAAAAATGGTACTCGATCCACTCTTCAACACGGCTACACACAGGTCAAAATCCGGACCGGACCGGCCCACATTGAAGATCGAATTTTTTCAAAATTAAGGACCGAGGACCGGAACGACTTTATCCGGTCTTGAGACCGGACCGGAAAAACCAGGTTTGGACCGGAAGCGGACTGGTTTGGACCGGTATAATTAATATTTATATATAAAAAAATTATTTGTTACAAATAATTTTTCCTTAACTTTATTTGTTTATTAGGTCACTGCATGCATAAGTAGTAATTATATATACATAAACATCATTGTTAACTTCGTCTCTGTTTTCAACTGAGCCCAACAAACAAAAATGAAGCAAATGAACACGTGACTTAACGTACAAAGTCTTTCAACTTTTATAATTAAAGATTAGAATATATTCTGCCTCATTTTTCAACTTTTATAATTGTCTTTGTTTACGGTAAGAGATCCTTTTTTTTGCTAAAGAAGAGATCCTTTTCATGATAACGGTAAACATTACGAAGTACCAAACAAAATCTATACTATATTGTAATCGGAATAATATTATAAAATTTGATATATGTATTTTGATTGGTTTGAAGTGATCAGGACCGTTGGATTTAAATACTAAAAAAATATTTATTACTCAAATTTTCAGGTTCGAACCGCCAACAACAAATATTTATATTATTATTTATATGCTAACCAAAATTCAGGTTCAAATCCTGCCAATAACAAATATTTACATTATTATTTATAAATATACTAATAAGGTAATGATCCAATTTTTTTATTGAAATTTTAAATAACATAAAAATATTAATGAAGTCATGTATATGGCACAGGTTGTAAAGTTATGTGTTTAATTTGCTTATTAAAGTCAACATTGTAAACTTATGATACTCCCTCTATTTTTTCTTATTTGTCGCTTTGACTTTTGCACGTATTTTAATATGGTTTGACCGGCTAGTTAGAAATATGATTTTAAAAATTTTCTTTTTGTAAATTAAAATATAAGTTGTCTACTTTTATTTACAAAAATAAAATTTTATAAATGATAATTTTAACTAGCCGGTCAAAGTACATTGAAATGTGTGCAAAAGTCAAAGCGACAAATAAAAAAAACAGAGGGAGTAATTATCTAATTTTTCAGTACATCTATGCATACTTTTTGACATATGATAATTTTTTATAGGTTGTAAACTGTAAAGAACCTATGATGCAAAAGTCTGAATCAACTATTCATTTCAACATAAATTAAAAAATAACGCAAAATTAACGTAATTTATAAGCAATTTACAAGATCATTATTTTTTAGTTAAACTTATAATCTCAACACTTGAGCTTAAATTTATTTATAAATTTATATAAATATCCATTTTAATGAATTTAGGCAATCAAGACGTCATGCATCGGTTCCCAAATTTGAATACTTTGTTTTTTTAATTTTAATGTTTGTCAATTTCATAAATTACCCCAAAAGAAACTTCAACTTGTCTCACCTTTATTTTGTGTCTTTTTATTGTGATTGTCTTTTCAATTTATATATTTTTCTGATTCAATATACTCAAAACTAAAAGTCAGTCTCCCAGTGATATTGATTGATTATTAATGTGTACGCGTCAAATAACTCTCTGGCCACAGGAGGTGCTATTCTGGTGGGTCGATCGACATCGGACCCTACCCGGAACGAATTCTGGAAGGGTTAAAAACGGGTCGGATTCCATATTGACCTCAATAAAAAAGGGTGATGACAATCAATCCGTCAATCCAGTTAACTTGAATCCGACCCGCTTAATTCGTAAAATTATATTTAAAGTAACATGTTAAATTCAAAACAAATTTTTAATTTACAGTGCAAAAGGCATGTGTAATTTCCAGAGTTCTGAATTTAACATTTCCCTATATAAAATATATATTTATTAATATATATTACCCCTAATAAAATTTTTCATATAAATATAAACTTATAAAGGTTGAATTATATTTTGATTATTTTTTATATTTTCAACTAATTGTATATATACATTTTAATTAATTATTACGCCATTAATAATTTTGTAATACAAAATATTATTTTTAAACTTAAAAATATATTTTGTTCATTATGTATGCAACACAAACTTAAAATTTTATAAAAGTGCAATGCTTTGATAAATAAAATATTTAATGATATTATTAGTAGATAAAATAATTTATCGAATAAATGAAGTAGCAGGTCGGGTCGGGTGACTTGTTTAAAAAATGGTCGGGTCAGTGTCAAGATTTTGCGGGTCAAATTTTTTTCATGTGTGTCGACATTAAAACTCGACCTAAGACTATGAGATCGGGTTAAAAACGGGTCGATCCCAAATTGACCCAAATAAAAAGGCACGTTGCGGTCAATCCAGTTAACCCGAATCCGACACGCTTAATTCACGAAACTTTTATTTAAAAAATGTATTTATATATATATAAACTTAAAAATGTATTTTGTTCATTATATATGCTGCATAAACTTAAAAAATTATCAAAGTGTAATGCTTTGATAAATAAAGTATTTAATTAAAAATACTAGATAATTTGAATAATTATATTATTAGTAGATAAAATAATTCGTCGAATAAATAAATTAGCGGGTCGGGTAGGAAAGTGACCTGTTTAAAAAACAGGTGAGGTTACTGTCAAGATTTTGCGGCTAAATAAAATATCATTAATTTTGTAGTACTAGCCTAGGCGTATTAAAAGAATTTTACTATTTTTAATTAAAAATTGAGATCTGGAAATAAATTAAGCTACTAAATATTTTTTGCTCATCCTACATAGAGACGACAATGGTTTGAGTTCGGATTGAGTATCATAAATTTCGAATCCAAATTCGCAAGGTTTCGTATAAAATATTTTGTATATGATTTACTCCCTCCGTCCCTCCCAGATGTTTACATTTGGGTGGGGCGCGGAGTTTAAGAAAAATGATAAAGTAGTGGAGAAAAGTTGAAAAAATGAATAAAGTAGTGGGACCGATTAATATTATATGTATAAAGTGGGTATAGTGGAGGAAAATAGTGGATGTAGTTAATTTAAAAATTATAAAAACTTTACTATTTTTGGAAATTTTTAAAATGTAAACAATTAGAAGGGACATCCAAAAAGGAAAGTGTAAACAAATGGGAGGTACGAAGGGAGTATGATTTATGATTTATGAAGTCAACACAAACTCAAAGTTAAATACTGTAGGAGTGATGTTTGGGTTAGATTCTATTACAGTCAACTTTTGGTTGCATTAAAAATATATAATTGGCCCAACCTCACTATTTGGGGTCAGTATTATTGGACTTTTATCGTGTGTCATATTCTAAATATCAAATTTTATATACTTTTCAATAATTGACTTACTTTTATTTGTGAAAACTTTAGTACTAAGATAAATAATGAAATTTATAGGGTGTGCCGTAGGGCACACGTTAAGAATTTGTGTTTAATAAATTATTAAAATTTTATTGAAGCAGAATTTATTAATAATGATGGATTATTATATATACAGAAGTGTCCATCAATATAATTATATACGAATTTTTAGCGCGTAACGCGTGTACTTGGACTCACGCTAAAAAAATTGAGAAAACAAAAATGAATTAAAAAATGTCATTTAAGAGTTTATTGTGTACTCAGCCTTCACAGATGAAAAAATGAAACTTACTTGTCCCTCCCATTTGTTTACAATTTTTGGATATCCTTTCATTGTTTATATTTCGAAATTTTTTAAAAATAATAAAGTTTTTATAATTTTTAAAATAAAATACATCCACTATTTCTCTCAATTATACTCATTTTATATTTATAATATTAATCGGTCACACTACTTTACTTACATTTTAACTTTACTCCACTATTTTATTATTTTTTTTAAACTCCGTGCTCAATTTAAATATAAATATTTGGGAGGGATCAGAGGGAGTATTATTTTAACGTCATGGATCAATGATTGAAGCAATTAGTGAGGCAATTACAGATGATAGAGAAAATATTTTGTTTTCAATTCAAATTATGAAAACAATGATTTTTTAAGCTATAGTTTTTGTAAACTAATCACCCTTGCATACACATCATCTACATGTAAGATATTTTTTAATGTGTTTGTTTACGCGTTGTATTGTACTCTCTCCATCCCATTTTATTCTTCCTCTTTTGACTTTCGGTAATGTTCACGGTAAGTGATTGATTACTAATTTACGTCTAATTTATAATATCAAACATAGTCATGAGTGATCTCGTTGGATTCGTATTTATCAGTGCTTTAATACAGTGAAATTTTTATATTTAATAATAATACGAATTTAAAGATATTAACAATCAAAAATATGCATTGACAAACGTTTGCAACACAAACAGGAAACGTTTTTAGGGACGGAGGGAGTACGTTACATCGGTGAATTTATTGATATAGTATTACGACCTCCTTGTCCGCCTATTTGTTTGGCAACTTGTCGGCAAATTACTGGAATTTTGGTGATGTGTATGGGGTTGTTTGTTTTTACTTATTAGAAATATATACATTATTTTATATTATAAAATTTAGTGATTTTTTGAGAAAATCCAAATTTTTTAAAAAAATTGCTAAAATATTTTCATATTTTAAAAAAATTCCAAAAATACCTTTTATTTGTAAAAATAGTATTTGACAATTTGCACGTGTAATTGAAATTTAACAAACTCATAATTATATCATTGTTGAACTATTTTTTCTTGGATAGACAAGGACAAGATTTTTTGAAAAGTTATATATATGTGATAATCCCCCACTGTTATTTTGACCAATCGACTATAAATATATCACCATAAATTTTTTTATCACTGAATCAATATTATAAAAATTTCACAAATCTGTAAATTCGGACACGATGAACAACAAAAATCAAACTCTCACGTGGAGACTAATCAAAATCCAAATAAATTAAAATTTTATTGAAGAAAAACAAGAATCGAATTATGAATAATAAAAGAAATTGGGGTTTTTTATTGGTGAATTCCGATGAAAATCCATTCGGAAAATAGAGGTGGATACTTCCAAAGATGAGAAAATTTCATGGATAGATAATATTTAATTAAATGATAAATTTACATGTAAACCATAGCTAGAAAACATTTATGCATATTTTAATGAAATTATAAAAATAAGTTTTGTCAATGGCAGTGTTCTAAAAATATTCGATTTTATTAAAAAAAATCGATTAATTTCGGATTAATCCTTAAAAATTATTTGATCGATTTATTTTTTGAATTCCGATGAATATTTATAAATTATATATTTCATAATAAATAAGGTAAACATATTAAATATTAATAAAATATTTAAATACATTTAATTTTTATTCCGATTAATCCTTTCTAAACCGATCATACACTCCCTTTTTGCGGCAACAACACCAAATTAAACAAAGTCCCTAACACCAATTCAACCTTCGTACATACCTATGTACATTCGTGTAATAAAAAAATTTAGATCAAACACAAACTATGTTCCCACTTAAAGTTTGTTTGTGTGTGTTTTCTTTTTAGTTAATCTTTTTTGGTGTGCCTTTATTTTACATGTTTTGTTAAGCTGAGGATGCTGCCGTCTTTTCGGTTCATCCATTTGTCACAGTTCTATGTTGCGTTTTCCAATTTTGCGTATCACGTACGTTATTAGCCTTATTACACGATAGTATTTGTATTTTTGTCAAATGGGCGTTTGCATGCATTATTCGGGCACTAAATTTCAAATAGAAAGGTAATTAAACTTTTCTTAAATGATTTGATTATGAAAATGTCAAAGCCTAACTATGGCAGTGTACGGTAATTTTATATATTAATAATTTATTTTTGTTCAGTTTCAATTTAATTCAATAACATTATATTTCAATAATTTGCCATTTTTAAAAATTGTCTATATAATTTTTAAATTATATTAGAAGTGACCAGTGTTATAAATTTCGGAAATCGGAACTATTCGGTTGATGTACCGACTTACGATTTATCGGACGATTTTTAAAAAACGGATGATTAATCGGCGATTTATCGGGAATCGGTCAAATCGGACAAATATTTTTGACCGATTTTTGAGCGATTTATCGGGAATTTTTGAAAAATCGGCCGAGTTTTATAACAGAGGAAGTGACTTATAAAAAAAAGGGACAAGATTTGGCAACTACCTGTCAATCTCTATTTCTATTACAAAAGCTCTTTATATTGCAAATTATGCCCTTCGTACTTAATAAGTTAATATTACTCACCATCATTTACTTGGAATTTACCTTTGTTAAAATTGTTTTAAATTTAAATTTGATAATATAAATATACACTAAATAATAATTAAACAAATTAAAATATAAATAGGGTTCATAAATAGAGTAGGACTTGCCAGATAAAAAAATAATAAGAACGATTAATCGGTCACAGAGTCTACTAGAGCAGTGGTCCGTTCATAACTGTTACAAGAACTTACTCCATCGGTTCCAAAATGATGTTCCCATTTTGACTTTTTGTACTGTTTATAGTAAGCGATTGACTACTAATTTACGTCTAATCTATAATATCAAACATAGTCATGAGTGATTTTGTTGGATTCGTATTTATGAGTACTTTAATACAATGAATTTTTTATATTTAATATTAATACGAAATTAAAGATATCAACAATCAAAAGTATGCATTGACAAACGTGTCCAACACAAATAGGAAACGTTTTTAGGGACGGAGGGAGGGAGCAATTTTATATGAAACCATAAAAGTCAACTTCTAAAGAAAGTCAGATATGTGTGCACAGTTTGTAAAAGTTTAACAAGTGTGTGGGCTTTTTTGATGTTATCTTGAGTAAGGATAGGGTATGAGTTTGAACAACGATAGTGTAAGAAGAGTGACATCTAAAATTTTTAGATTTTCGCAAATTTCGAAAATCAATATTATTGGGTTGAAGGGTGTGTGTAGTCAGAAATTCCGGTCACCGATATCAAAATTAAATACACTACTATAATTATTATTTTCGATAAGGTCAAAAATGGAATTTACACTATATTTTTTTAGAGAAATATTTTTTTATACATATATTTTAGAAAAATTATAAGTTCGGCGGAGTCCGCCCTCACCGACTATATATTGACTACGTCCGAGGTGCTGATTTACAATCTATTAGCAATTTTTAAAAATTGACCCATTTTATAATTGACATAACATCAAAATTTTATTAATTATTTTATATTAAATCTAAATATTTTCGTCAAGATTTTAAATTATTGTACGGAAGTTATGGTCCATTCAAATCAGAAAGGAAATAAAATCAGTGTAAGAATATATAGGCGACAAGAACCCTTACAAAAACTAATTAATCAAGTGTACTTTTTTTGAAGCCACTAATGAAGTATACTTAACACAAAGGATGAAGTTACAATGTACTTGAACAAATTTTCACACTTAATTAATTAACATAATATAAAAATCAACCGCAACCATATAGCTGGCCTTTATTAATTAACATTCAAACATGTAACTTCCACACACACATAGCAGCACAGCAGCTCATCTTAACTTGTTCACACCGGGACTGTGCGATTAGGAGCCGTTGCAGGAACATCATCTTCTTCATTCTCCCCTGACAATTCCTCTAGCGATTTACCTTTCGGTTCGGGTACTAAAAATGTAAACACCATTCCCAGAAAATTAACAACACCGAGAACAATAAGCGAATTTTTCACTCCGATTCCTGGAGGATATCCTGCATCGGTTTTCTTCGGATCGGGACTCTGTGATGAATAAAGAAATCCATAAGCTCCGATTATAGCTCCCGCTTTACCTGCTGCCGCGGATATTCCATGACATGTTGATCTCAATCTGGCTGGAAAAATCTCAGCAGGCACAACAAAAGTTGTTGCATTAGGCCCAAAATTCGCGAAAAAGAAGGTTAGTGAATACATTATAATAAACCCTATACGGTTGGACTTTTGAATCCAGTGATCATAAGGTATTGCTAGTGCAAACATGAAGACTGTCATGAAGAAGAAGCCCATTAATTGAATAGCGAATCTTCCAACGATATCGATGAATGCCACTGTGAACCAGTATCCAGGGACTGTACTGCATAACGCAATGATGGTTTGAGCTTTGGATATTCTATAAACTTCCTGGATAGCATTCATTGTTTTTGCTGGTGGTATCCATCCAACCGCGGTGAAAACGTCTTTTTGGAACAAGTTTTGGCTGTAGAAAGCAATGTCTAGTAAAAACCAGGTAGAAGTTGTTCCAAGTAAGTGAAGTCCATGGCGTTTTGCAAATTGTTTTGAAAACAATCCGAAAGAATTTCTAGTGTCTTGTGCAATTTTCTCTATTTTCGCCTCTTCTGGCTCTATCTCAACCTGCAACACCTTAGCCATATCATTAGCTGCCTGTTTAGCATTTTTCGCGACAAGGGCAGTGTAACGTGCAGTTTCAGGCATTTTCATGCGCCAATAGTACGTTAAAGCAGCTGGCAAAGCCCCAAACATAAGTATAATCCTCCAGATATAGTCAGATTCTGGGACTGTTGAGGCTAATGCATTGACTTCATAAGATGGTGCTGGATATGCATGGTCAAACGCTGCTGAAACAATTACACCAACAATGCCACCAGCCATTATTCCGAACCCTTGCATGGCGAAAACAGCAGCAATGAAAGCGCCACGTGTCTTTTTATTAGCGTATTCGGACATAATTGTAGCTGAAAGAGGGTAATCACCACCAATGCCGAACCCTAGCCAAAATCGAAAGAAGCAAAGAGTAGTCATCACACCTTTAGGACTATTCCCAAAGGAAAGTCCAGAGGCAACTGAGCAAACAACCATGATAAGTAGAGTAAGGCCATAGACTCTTTTACGTCCCATTTTGTCTCCGAGCCACCCGAAGAAGAGTTGACCTACTAGGGTACCTGTAAGATCGAAGAAAATTGACTTTTAGATTGTCGTTGTTAGGTTTTTTTAGAAAATTTCTTAAATTGATGAATAGTGTTTTATTTTAGTTTAGAATTTACACTAATGATCTGAAAGTGCGGGCTGTTACAGTACCAACAAGGGCGACTCCCGTAGCTGAAGATGAAACGCCAGGAGGTAAGACCCGACATGGCATGGGTGATGTGACACATTGAATTAATTTGGTGCTATTAACTTAAATGCAGGGGTTCAATGTATATTTAGGGAACAAATATGTGACATGTGATATTTATAACTATTTTAGTAACTAATTTTGTACTTTTAGCATTTTCCAACTGACTTATAGATTGTCGTTGTTAGGTTTTTGTAGAAAATTTACTAAATTGATAAATTGTGTTTTATTGTAGTTTTGAATTTAGAATAATAGTCCGAAAAAGTGTGGGCTGTTACATACCGACAAGGGCGACTCCGGTGACTGAAGATGAAACGCCAGGAGGTAAGACCCCGGGTTTTGGAGCACCTACTTTGTGGTAGTAAATGCGTCCGAGTAACTTGGTGACCATGGAAATGCTGAAGAGATCGTATGCGTCGGTGAAAAATCCCATTCCGGCTATAACAATTGTAGTGAAATGGTAGAGTTGAGTCTTGGCAATATCAAGTGCATTAAGCACTTCTAGCTGCTGTCGGACCATGGCTGGCTAGCTTAGTAATTACTCAGATGCACGAACTTGCTGTAATAAAACACAACGAAATCCCTGATTATTCATCTGATTGTTGTAATTTAAGTGATATGTAATTGTTGCAGAGAGATTAAACTTTATCCACTTAAGATTTAGTTTGATACACAATCAGCACTACATGCATGCATGAGTCTAGTGATATATATGGGGACTGGGGAAGTAGTTCCCTTGGCACTTCCTAACACTATAAATTTTTTACTAAGAACCTACTCCCTCCGTCCCACCCAATTTTTTATATTGGGAGACGTGAACTGACAAGCAATTTTTCTTTTCATAAACTGTAATACTTAATTTTTTTATAAATAAAAATATAATGTTCAAATTATTATACAAAAAAGAAGATTTAATTTTTTTTTACGAAAGTACACTTTATAGTAGTCTTAAGATACGTGTCAAGTGAAAAAAGCGGTAAAAAAATGTGTGAAACAGAGGGAGTAAATATAAGAGTAGCTATCCGTGATTTATCCCTCTTACTTTACGAAATATCGAGTGTTCAAATTTTAAATTAAATTCAAACTAACAAAGTGAGTGTGCTTGTGTGTTTAATTATAAAAAACATATCGAAAATTTATATCCTAAATATGCTTTAAAGCAAAAAATAACATTTACAAACGAAAAAATTGGCCACTTTTTTAGAGAAATACTAGAGTTCCAAATATCATTCCCGAAACAATTTCCGAACGTTATTGAAATTATTGTTAAGTATGCAGCACCCCTCTTCCTGAAGAGAGGAGGGAGTATATACAATAGTAAGTCAAATACATACAATTAACTTACAAATTAGTGAAATGCTTAATTGAAATGTATACCTGAAGCTCCTGAGTGATGCTACAATATAGGCCTGACAGATATGATGAACTGAGGATATTTATTATTTTTCTGGCCTGGGGGTCTTATATAGGCGGATAATTACTTTCCTAATTGGTAATCAAACAGCATATAATTAGGCATTTTAGGATATTCCTTCCTTTGTCAACTGCTTCCTTCCGTGTAACATGTATAATTTAAAACTCCATTAGCATATAAATTAATGATTCATTTGTGCATAATTATTAGTTATAAGTACAAGCTATGTGCATTAGCAAATGGTGCATATTTAATATGTTTGACAAATGTAATCAGTTGCATCTGTTTGAGGATAATTTATCAGTGATCTATTTCATTTAGCAAAAAATGAACTAATTTATTACTGATTACAAATATTTATGTGTATGAACAAACAGACCGTTAGGAGCGCTGTCAATACCTAAAATAAGTCGTACTTGTTTGTTAATTATGTGAAATCAAATAGGATAGGTTTTGTATATGTGATACCAGGGTTTATAAAATATTATTGAAAGCATTCTCAAATACCAAGACGTTGATTGGTTATTACGAATTATCTAATAAATACTAATAAATAATGTGATCTTCGAATATTACTATGAATTCTACCTATAAAATTTTATGAATACCACAGTTAGGGTTGGTAATTTGAGTCGGGCCGCTCACGAGATTGTCCGACTCGAACTCGTTTAAATAAACTCGACTCGGCTCGTTTTAGTTAAATGAGTCGAGTTCGGGCAGAGGTCTTGACCCGCGAAATTAAACGAGTCGGCTCGTTTCGACCCGTTAAATAAAACGAGTCGAGTTCTGGTAGAAATTTAGGATCAATTAAATGTAAAATTAAATGAGTCGGCTCGTCCAACTCGTTAAAACCGGCTTGTTTGGCTAAACGAGCCAGCTCAAATCGACTCGTGTAATTCAACGAGTCGAATTAGATCAGAGGTTTAGACTCAATTAATTAAACGAGTCAACTCGGCTCGACTCGATTAACCTCAACTCGAATTACGTCCGACTCAAAAATCGGCTCGTTCGACCAGAATTACAGCCCTAACCACAGTTTTGGATGGAGCATGTATGTGCATCTCTCATGTATAATAACGTATGCAAATGCATCCGATAAGAGTATCTTCGATGTTACAAAATTATTAGCTAAAAGTTTATATGACATGTCAAAATTAAAAATTATAAATATTATGTAAAATTTTATGCACGCTAAAAGCATATTCAATGGCGTTATCTAAAATGATTGTCTAAAATAGTATAAAATAAGGAATATGTAAAATTTTCCGAACATGTAAGGTAAAGTACTATGCTAGAATTGGCTATAATGATTAGTTATATTTTAAAAATATCAAGTGATTATTATTTCAAGTCTCTGTTATAAAAATCGGCCGATTTTTCAAAAATCGCCGATAAATCGCTCAAAAATCGGTCAAAAATATTTGTCCGATTTGACTGATTTCCGATAAATCGCCGATTAATCATCCGATTTTTTAAAAATCGTCCGATAAATCGTAAATCGGTACCTCAACCGAATAGTTCCGATTTCCGAAAGATATAACACTGTTTCAAGTTGATATATATAAAATATTTTAAAATATTACCGTTTCGATAAATTTTAGATAATCATAATTTTATATTATTAAGCTAACAATTATTTGAGATACTCTAGGAATTTATTTATATTATTTTACTCCTAATTTAAAAAAAAAGATATATAATCTGTCACTGTAATAATATTAAATTGGGCTTATTTTAAAAATTAGGTAATCAGGACCGACCCTAAAAATAAGGTCAACGCGTAGGGCATTACTACCTCAGGACACCGATTTTTTTTTATACATAAGTAGTATGTAATAACAATTTTGTGCATTTGTATATTTACATGCATTTGATTGTATTATTTAATATTAAAACAATTTTTTGATTACATTATTATATATTGATTTGAATGTATGTAAAAAAATTCCTTTGCAATTTTGAAAACTAGGGAGCACTATTTTCAAAATTCGCTCAGTGTACCCAAAAACTGTAAATACTGTAAATATTATGTAATGTTCGAACGATTTGAAAAACTAATGAATATCAACTTTTTGGGAAAGAAAATATAAAATAGAATTCAAAACTCCAGTTTGGGATAAAGATAATATATTCTCTCTTCTATGCAGACATTCCCAAATTTATCATATAAAATATTTTTGTAGTATATTACTTAACCTCTTCGAATTAGGTTCTTTGCATTTTTAAAGAAAATATTTAACACGTATTTTAAGAATTTTAATTTTTTTTATTCAATTTTTTAATTAAAGATGAGTTATAAAACTATACACCCTCCGTCCCGCTGAATTATTTATTGTGAGACGGGGGATCGGTATGCATTTTAAGGCTCCCGTAAAGTATGGTTGCCTAAATAATTTTAAATATTTTTTGTTCTTTTAAATAAAAATATAATATTTAAAATTTTATATAGAAAAACAAAATTCTAAAAATAAATTATAGATCTATACTTTATAATAGTCTTATAATATGTGTAAAACATGAGTAAAAAATATGTAAATAATTCAGTGAGACGGAAGGAGTACTACTTATTAAGAATCTTAAATACGAGTCAAGCAGCGAAAAAAGTAAAAAAAAAATTGAAAGCCGGGGAATTGGAGGTGGGGGTTAATTTTTTTATAAATTCTATTTCCATCCTCTATTATTTATTTTTTTCACACATTTCATTCCATTATCCCAGATTAAGCACAATACTATAAGATACAAATACATATACTTAAATACATATACTTAAACAGGCTGGTCACGATCAAACAACTTTTGCGGCAACCTGTATAAGCAATGTGAGATCCGGAGTGAACCCTATAAAAGTCAGCCCTTTAATTTGAATTTGTTTAATTTATTCAAGCACCCTTTGGGCAGATGAATAGTCATATTTAAATATAATTACAATAAAAAAATACATATGCCATCACGTAGATAAACAGAGCCGAGACGAGTTCTGTCTGAGTTGAACTTAATTTTTCTAAAGAGTCGAACTGAACCGAGTTCAATAACTGAGCTGAAAGTGATGTTTAAACTCGTCTCGTATCATGAGATTGTTCACGAACAACCGAGCTGAGCCGAACTCAAGCCGAGTCGGTTGTCCAGTAATAGTTTACACATATTTTTCAATTGATCAACTTTAAATTACTATTTATAATTTTATAAGTTGTATCAAAATCATATACTAGTCTTATTTTACAATTATATACGCGCGCACACTCACACTCTACATTTATTTCTTAATTTATATCATTTTATTTTTCTAGACAAGTTTTAGAAATAGATCCAATTCTATTCTAAATTATTGAGACATTCGTAATTTTAGAAATTGTACATTTTTTTTAGGTTGTCGATGTCAAAGGTATATTATGTTTTAATGTTCTACTTAAATTTGATTTGAATAAATTACAAGTTTTCAAAAGTATTTATCAAAATGGGAAGAATTAGAGATGAATATATCATATAAATAAAATTTGATAATTTTCTTACTAAAGAACTAAGTGTTTAATTTAAAAAATAATCAAAAATTCGAAAACAATTAAATTAATAATAAATAATGAAATAATGCACTAATTAAAATATTTAAATGATTACTAATTAATTATAACTTGTTATATATATATATATAATTTATCCGAGACAAGTCGAATTATCGAGTTTGAGCCGAATTCGAGTTAAACGAGCCGATTTCGAGCCGAACAGACAAAATGCTCTACTCGGCTCGTTTAGTCATCAAGCTCATTCTTATGTTCAAGACCGATTCGTTTAAGAAAACGAGTCGAGGCGAGTTCAATTAAATAAACTGATTCCAAATCGTGTTCATGAACGACTCTGTTCATTTGCAGGTGACCAGATGAATGTACTCATCGGTATCCTACTTTTACTATCTTCTCAAAAATTTATGTATATTAAAAAATATTGATACTATAAAAATTTCTAGATTCATATTCACACCTCATTAATTTTTATATAAATCTCAAAAAAGGATCATTTAGGATAATTGATCACATAATTATTTTAAAAGTTGGAAATAAAAGTATTATGAGAAAAAAATTTCTCTCAAAAAATATTAGTATTATGAGACGGAGAGAGTAATAAATTTATTTTCCCGTACATTATACGACTTGTTTTATATGGATTGAATATGGCTATTAAAATATAAGTTCAATAACCTTATTTGTTTTTACTCATATCTATTATACAAATTTTACATATATGTAAAGTGATATTTACATTGAAATCGACAAAACACGAAAATAAATTTATAAATTATTATAAAATATATTATTTTTTCGAAGGTGACAAGTTTTTAACAGTGAGAGTAGTGGAAAACCCAATGATCTTATATTAATACAAATTATATATATATATATATATATATATATATATATATATATATCTTACGCACAAACCAATAACAATATTAGTGTCAGTTAATTTATGTTTTGTAGGCAAGGTATCTCAAACTTTTAAAAGTCCACTCTTAGACTTTAGACTTAATTAATATTACAAATCAGCTGGAAAATGACTCATATGTTAATTTTTTTTAAGATTGAAAATGACTTAGCCATGTGTGTTAGATAGATTCTTGGTTAGCTTTATAAAATTATACATGGCTGGGTGATTAACATTTATAAATTACAATTAACATGACATATTAGCTTATTAGCAATAATATTGATGTATGTAAATATTTCAAATAAATTTACGGTAACTTTAAATGTATAGGTTTGTTATAATAATAATAATAATAATAATAATAATAATAATATACGAACTATAGGTTTAGTGATCGTTTGTGAGTTTACGACATTGCTAATTTGGTTAATAAAATTATGGAAAAACTCCTTATTTTTTCATTTAGAAAAGTAAAACATGTAGATTTGCCAATAAAAAATGTCTGATGACCTACTTATTAACTGGATAACAAAAAAAAGGAATGATCAATATACATTATATTTGGACTTTATAAACTGTCCAAAATACTTATAGACGTAAAAACCGTCCGAAATACTCGCAAACTGTTTTTGTGAGTATTTTGGACGGTCATCGGCGAATTTAGATATTTAATGTATTTTTATCATAAAATAGGTAATATTTTACGAAACCCATAACAAAACTGAATGTAAATTATTATACAAAAGTCTCAAAATTAAAATAGGAGTTTATCTTATAATTTTTAAATATTATGGGATAAGATGATTATAAAATTATAAACACAAAATTATAATATATTTATATGCAATTTGTGCCTAGTGAGTTCTGTTAATGTCAACGAACACTAATCTACACATTCTATGGATTGTAGACTTGTAGTATTAACATACCTGGACCTTGATCCATGGTCCACAGACAATAGACCCAGGCTGTAGGACCTTGATAGGCCCTTCCTACAAAGTGACTAGTCCAGGCCCATTAAGTGATCAAACTTCATCTTCCACAGAAGCTTAGCCTCAGGCCCATTATGCAGATGTACTGAATATTTTGTTTTGGTAGTTCTGAAATTATCAAAAAAAATAAAAATGAACCTCAGTATTATATAATAAATTAAAGTCGTATTTTAAAATAAGAACTCTATTTTTGGAGATAACAAATTGGGTATTGAACTTGACAAAAATATTGGGTATTAAAAATGTTATAGAAAATGATGCGATATTATAAATTTTTATTGGTAATATATGTATTAATGCATCCATTCATTGAGATCACATTTTGTAAACTTTTTTTTTATTCAAATTAGGAGCTATAGCAATTTTCTAGAACCAGTTCTAAAAGCTCTGATATCATATTAAGAAATCAGTTTTTCGAAAAAGTTAAGATGTTAGATGTTAGAGGACCGCTCTTAGCAATATCTTATATTATTATTCCTACACATAGGAATTATCACACTAAGCTAGAAGGAATATCTGTACACTTATACACGTCTAACACTCAATTAACCTTAGTACAATTTCAACCTGGGGATATATGCAATATGCATCTCCCTTGTCGACTGTAAATAGTATCAGAAATTGAAAAAAAACCAACTTTCCATATCCTAACTGCTAACTGATCACCTCTGTAACTAGCAGTGGAAGATCAAGACGACGGAAGCAGACTGAAGAATGTCGAGATTTACCACTGTCTGGTTGAATGACAAAGAAGACAATGAAATGAATGGCTGGTTTGCTCTTAAGAGTTGGAAGTTCTTCTGTTTACGACAAGGCTGAACCATCAACTTTTGGTTCCCTATACAAAATTAGCTTAGTAGCTACTTGACATATTTTCTGAAATGAAAGTGTCAAAGACCGCAACATTGTACCAAGATAGCAGCTTGATTAGTCGATCACCTGTGAACCAGAATTGATTTTGTGAGAACATAACAAAGAAACTCCTAAAAAGGATGAAAAATAAACTGTAGTTTTTAGAAGATCCTGGTGCTTTCTAATTATTTAGGTTCTTTCTGAGGTTTTTTCTATTCCAGTCATAACGCCTACTATAACCAACCTTGGGCAGTTTACAATCTCCGCTTCATCCTCGTTTTGCATCGAGTGAGAGAGCTTCTAGTTTCATCAACTTGGTGAACTGCAGGACAAGTCACAGTATTGGGAAGGAGCTCTTAGATCAATAAATAAATAAATTTAAATCGATTTAATCAAGTGCTCAAGTTTCGACTAGGTTTCCAAATTGTAGATATAACTAGTGCAAAACATGCATGCTGGAACAACCTGAGATGTCTTCAGTTCCAGTTCTTCCCACTCTTGAGATGAGTTACTTCCTTCTACTATCCCAGTTCCAGCGTAAAATAATGCACCATGTCCCTATTATATCCACATTGTTTTAGCAACAAGATTGCTGAGGAAGTGCAGTTGGTGAAAGTGAAATTATAGAACATTTTGAACAAAACATCTCGGTTTCCTGATTTTGAGAAAATTCTTAACACAACTGATGTTTTATCGGCAACTTGGCATGACCATATATTGAACTAAAATTATAAGAGATTGCAAGTTTACAGAAGAAAATGAGGCACTACTTAGCTCACCTTTTCTACCAAGGCTGACCTTATACCGACTGCAAACTCACTCTCTCCTCCTCCAAACCAACCAACAGGACCAGCATACATTCCTCGGTCAAACATTTCTGTACAACATTACTAATTAGAAGAAGAGAGTAATGAAAAAATACATATGAAGGGTGGGAGTCACCGATCAACATGACAAAAGGGAGCGAATTAGGCTGACCAGGTGTAAACATAAAAGTTTTGAGCTAAAAGTGAGAAACAAAATGTAAAACAAAGAATGGAGGAGCAGCTGAAGTATTATTATTAAGCTACAGATTGCATCTTGTGGTGAAGAAACCTCGTTAACAAATCACACACCGACTTCTTAGCTTAATATTAATCACCTCTGGTTTATCCAGGTTGTGCATCCAGTAAACTATCAATCTCTAGACCAGCTGCATTCGGTAATAAGAGGCCATCTTTTATGCATGTGATTATATTATAGTAGTACTGCACTAGTTATGTTCTCTAACTCAGAAATCTTTAATTGTGCATCGAACAATAATGTCTGTTATGTAATAGGTTATCTCAACTGAACTGGATTAAATTAAGCAAAAATGACAAGCTGATGAAACGGAACACATACCTGTTTCTGTTATTAAAAGTCTGGCTTCTTCTGTCGGGAACCCACAAACTGCAGGACTTGGATGAAGAGACGACAAAATGTAGAACTGGAAAGGAAAAACAATTAGAATTCAACAAGCATCACACAAGCAAATTGCTAACATTTAACGTTTCCTATGGTAAAATCAAATAGCCTATCCAGGAACAGTTAAAGCAGAGAAGAGTATTGTCCAAATTATTAAGCGAGGACAAGTTTATTAAGTTGACAAGTATTACTTGAAGAAACATAAGTAAACTGGAACATGAAATACAGGCACTAAATTTTTACCTCGTCGTCTTCACTTCTCAGTCTCCCAGTCAAATGAGCATAGAGATGCTGAACTCTTCGAAGTTTTCTTATAGCTTTACCTGGTTCAATGAATACATTTGCACATACAGCCTACAGAGCAGAACAATCACATGAATTAGTGCAAGTAAAGTGGTAATCAAAAACTAACAACATAATTGCTTACAGTGAAGCATTTACTGATTATCAGCCGAAAAAAACAAAAAATATGTAGACCTACTGATCATGGTGTGTGCAACTGTACACTTGCCTCTAGTTTTCTTCTTATGCACTCGCGCACTATAGTAAACTCGTGGTGGTCCTTGCGACTGCAAAGAATAGAAGTACAAAATTCATTGAAATTTAAGGTGATCAATTACAGTAAAACACATGGCTAAACATTTTATCATTGTACTAAGACCTGGAAAGTAGCTCTAATTCAATCTGAAGATCAAGGGCCTCCGAGTCTCCTCTAGCTCGGGTTCCAGCTAAAGCTTCACTACATATACTAAGCGAGTCTCGATGAAACAGTTGCTCTGGCTGTTTACAAAGTTTTACATAAGAGATTAACAATACAGCTATCTTACAATTAAAGCACCAAGCAAACACAGAAAATTTCTGGACACAAATCAGTGAAGTAAAAGAAATGTCAATTGTCGATAGTGCTTAATAGACAGCAAGATGCAAATATCATATATGCATGTGTGGTGCCGTGGGATCTCAATATGTGTTGAGTCACCTTCAAAGGTACATGAAGGCATAAAAATAGGTCATGGTATCGGTTATTATTACCAAATGACATAACACAGATCATTTAAAATTGTTTAGTAAGTTAAATCTAATTGTGATCAAGAGTTATCTGAATTGCTAAGACCAGTTACTGGTAATATATTGATTTTCCTCGTCATTTCTCTCCAGAAAAAAGCAAGAGGAACAATTTTACAACTTAGTATCGTAATTTAGTAGTGGTGCCTCCAGAAAGGACACAGGCCTTTTACATTCAGTAAGTTTTCACATGTTGAGTTTACTTACAGTGTTACCAATAAATGCTGGTGCATCAGGAGGCTGAAGACAGAACTGATAAGCATTTTCTCCTTCAACCTAGATATATTAAGAGTGAGAACATATTTAACAGAACAAATCCAAGATAGATGGTTATATGTGTCTGAGAACAAGCAACACCTGTAAACAAGCCAACCATATTAAAGGGTCGATATCAGGAGTTGTCAAAACTCTGCTGCTACGTGCAAGTACGACCTGATTTTCAGCGAAACACTGAGTAATTAATAGCCAATTTTTTAGAATAGTAACTAGAAAGAGGTAAATGATGAATAGGAAAGTAAATGAATGAATACAAATTCACATGTATGACCATCTTGATAATAGAATACAGGAAAGAATAGATATTTGCTGTAATTCGGTTTATAGTTGATAGGAAAACTAATAGACCGTAAGGCACAATTAGGTTGATGTAGAGTAGACATACTTATACTACCTTTATGAGCGATGAGTTCTTCCTGCTTATCATCTGCAATGCCCTATTAACAGAAAGATCCCAATAACTCTTACTTGGAACATGATTATTGCTGACGATGAATGTATTAGGAACTTCTTTACTTAACCTCACAATAGCAGAGGAAATCTGCAACATCCCATAAATTTAATAGATTTTTACACTTGCACAGATTCATCGAAAGTACTTCATTTATATATATTTTCAGTGTATTCCACTTTCATTTTGCTAAAAAAAAATGACACTTTCAGAGCAAGGCTAAGGAACCTGTCGCATTGTGTCTTGAAGTTGGGATATCGCCATTCCAAATGTCCAGAATAGTGCATCATCCCATGCAATAGTTGTAGCAAGTATTGAGCTTCCTTCAAATTCATCAAACTCAACCTGTTATCCAGAATCCAGCCAATGTATCATTAATGAACACTTTTAAGAACTTCAACATGTTGACATGTCATATATGCCAAGTATAAAATGTTGACTGGAAAAAGTACTATACCTGTGGAACCATGAAGTAAAATGAACCAAAAGCCTTCCACTCAGATGATATATGAGCCGTTGCATCAAAGCGGATACCCCCATAAGCACGAATCAACGGGCACTTCTTAGAAAGAAACCTTATAATCAAATTAACATACCAAAAGTTATAGGCTCCATAATTATAAGTCAACGAAAGAAGATTCATAGGATATAATGCATTTTACAACATTGCAAAATTGCAATGTATAACAAGCATGCCTACCCATTTCCGATATGAAGGAAGTTATACTGCAGACAAGAAATTCCCTACTGAATATACTTTGATTCTCTTCATAAAAGATAGAACACACACACGCACAAGCGCTCAAATTAACAAAATTAGTCTTTCTCATTTCTAAATCAGCTTGAAAAATGGTAGAATTTACACTTGATGTGAATTTAATAGATGAGCATTATTATTATGATGTGGATTAAAAGTCAGACCTGTTAGTACCTTGCACAGCAAAAATTGAACTTAAGTTACACATAACTTATATGTTTAATACTAAAAAACTCGTGCTTAGTTAGTTAGTTAGTTAGTTAAGGTCACTGACATTATTCTCATTTATAAATACAACCTCAGCATAAAATTTGAATAAATAATAAAAGCAATAGGATGTTTAAGCTGTCTAGATCAAAATAGAGAAGTACCTCTTAATGGAGCGCCAATGATGGAAGGAGAAAGGACTAATGTGTCGAAAAAATACTGCACATCCCACACCAGCAACACTAACAACACTATCATCATTGTCACTTAAGTTTTCATAATGATGATTACTGTTACCATTAACATGATTCTTATTGCCATTAATATGGTTGTTGCTGAGAAAATCATGAGGAGTGTTGCTGTTTTTGTGGCTTCGTCCTGAGAAAAAACATCGAGGGAGCAACTCATCTTCTTGCTTTTGGGCTCGCAGCCAGTCTATTGCCTCTATTTGTTCCTCTATTCGCACCTACACCATATTATTTTTTGCAGAACACAAAAAAAACGATCTTCGTTACAACTTTGCAGAGTGTTCTAAAAATCGGCCTAGGCACATATGTGCTAGGCGGGTAAAAAATGACTAATTTTCGACACAAATTTTCAGTAAATGGTTTTTTAGTTAGGCGGGTCTTGGCAGTAGAAAGAACTAAACAGAAATAATTTACTACAATTTAAAAAGGATCTGAAGTAGAGGGAATTAATGACTAATTTCGGCAAATGTTCTAAAAACCGGCCTACACACCTATGTGCTAGACGGATAAAAAAATGACTAATTTCGGCAAAAAACTTTAGTAAATGTTTTTTAAGTTAGGCGGGTCTAGGCAGTAGAAAGAATTAAACGGAAATAATTTACTACAATTAAAAAAGGATGCAAAGTAGATAATAAAAAAACAAGGATATAGGAGGCTAAATGGGAGGGTGAGAACCTACCACGTGTCAAAAAACCAATCATCTCTCATCATAACACAACAAAGGCATTACAATTTGCAGATAAATAAGTGTGTTGCAGATGATACCTTAGCTAGCTAGTGTGAATAATTACTGGAATATGTACCTGGAGTCGAATAATACCGGAGTCGAATGGAGGTGGTTTTGATCTGAGTTGATGTAGAGCTGAGTTAAGAGAGTCCATAGCCAATGCAGGAGTTGAAACAGGTGGAAATGACAGGGTTTGTATAGTCCCCAGAGGAGTAGCAATTGATGTTTCTTGTTTCGAACAGCCATTCATCGAAAGCAATGGCCTTAACTGGTTTCTTCTCTGCTACCTCCATTTCATATCCAACACAAGTGGTTAGTCAGTTAAACATTCACAAATACATGTTCAAGAATCTTTATAAACTAACCAATAAGTAATAACCACTTGGTTTATTGGTTTAACGGTATCTCCCTCGCTCGCTCCTCTTGAGGAGGTCGAGAGTTCGAATCTTGTCAAAGACAAGATGTCCGAGTGTGTGTTAATCATCAAAAAAAGGAAGATAAACATTCACAAATATATGTTGAAGAAATTTTACAAACCAACCAATAACAACTTTTATTGGTTTAGCGGTATCTCCCTTGCTCCTGTTACAGAGGAGGTCGAGAGTTCGAATCTTATCAAAGACAAGAGGTGCGAGTGTGTTAATCATCGAAAAAAGAAGGATAAACTTGGTATAAGATGTACATACATGATTATTGTAGATATGGATGGAATGTCTTGCATGAGGAGTTGAAGTTGTATTGGAAGTGGACATGGCAGGGGAAGCAGACCTTGTGGAGCATTTCATAGCTTCAAGCTCTAACAGCCATGACTTCCCTGCCATGTACACTGTATGAGACAATAGATGTACAAAGAGATGAGCCAATTGGATATCTTTTGATATTCTAGTTTATCTTTATAATAAATTAGTTTTGTATTTTAAACATTTTTTTTTTGTCAGGTCTACGTGCACCTAGATGAATTATATCGAGATACAATATCCGTTCCCGGGATTTCTTTTCTAATAGTTTTTGCTTTTGTGTAAAAACTACTTACATTTTCTAAAGCTATGCTTTAACTTTTTGCAGTTTAAATTATATACATTCCTTTTGTAAAGCTATCTAAATGTTCTTGAGTAAATATTGCTTTATAAATTTTATGATATAATGCATAAAACTCAATGTATTTCTTCAATTTTAGTTTCAAAATGTTAAATTATATACTAATCTAATTCATGATTTTCCAAATAATGTTTCACAACTTTTTAAAGGTAAAAAGGTACTCTCTCCGTCTCCCACTATACGTTTCCTATTTTGACTTCACTATTTATGATAAGTTATTGACTATTAATTTACGTCTAATCTATAAGATCAAATATAGTCATGAGTGATCTTGTTGAATTCGTATTTATGAGTACTTTAATACAATGAAGTTTTAAAATTTAATATTAATACGAAATTAAAGATATTAACAATCATCGGCAAACGTGTCCAACACAAGAGGTGTCCAACACAAGTGAAAACGTTTTTAGGGACGGACCGAGGGAGTACCAAATACAATAACATGACATAACTTACAAATTCATGTACATAGACTAACATTCTGTTGAGCAAAGTCTATTTTCATGCATACTGAGACCATGGCTTGTCTTCTCAAAATTGGTTTTCAAGATTAAAACTAATGATTATTACAACAGCCATCCTACATAGCTTCTACTCTGTATGGCCTTACTGTGGTTCATCCCCATTATTTTATTTATTCGAGACTGCTTCAAATGCTTTTATCCTCCTGTACAAAAAACTTCCGATTCCAGTAACATCTGCATTCTGTCCTAGGCACCAGCAGCTGGATGATTCTCTTTCCCGACGATAGCTAGAACATTTAGTCATATACTTGTGCCAATGAATGACTGGAAATGAGTTGGAGTTATATAAGAAACTAGCCAAGGTAATAAAAAAAAATTAATTATCGAGTTGAATCATTAATATGCTACTGAGCAGAACACAAAAAATGTCAGAAACAGATGTAGGTGGTAGGTGCACTTCTGTTTTGAGCCTAAGAATATGCTCTTGCTTAAACAATAGGTTCTATAGTAAATTAAATTTTCTCGATGTATGCATGATAGCTTACCATTAATAATTCTACAAACTATTCTTATTCATCAGTTCAGAAATTTTTCTGTAATTACTATATTCAAAATTAGTCAGTAGAAGATTACCTTTGTTTTGGTGAATGGATTTCCTCGCATTGTACTTAAGCTCCCTAACATAAACTTCGGATTCTTTTCTTCAGGCTTTAGTATTTGGAAAGAGCACAACAACGTTTCATCCACGCTCATCAAAACACCAGCATTATCAAATTCTCCACAGTAGTTGGGGGCTGAGAATATAGTTACAAGTTGTCTATCTGCAAAAAACTCATATCCATCTTCGACTACCTGCAAACATGAATTGATAATGAGATACTGAGGGTTACTAAGAGAGTAACACAACACGAGGAAATGAACCTGTGGATAATGGTTACTGAAGTGACATTCTCTAGTTGAGTTGCTGAACTAAATTTACTTTCTATTTCTTGATTTAAAGCGAAAGTGTGAAAAAAATGCAACAAATGAAAAATAATTACTAAATTTACTTATGGAAATGTTTGCAAATGCAACAAATGAAAAAAATGTGTCCAGTATGTCTGCTGCTTCTCTTCCTCAGAGAAGACGGAACACAACCATCTTTCAGTCATCATTCTGGTTTGTATCGCCCCACTTAATGGCTTTGCACCCTTCCATCTTATCTGATCACATCAATTTCACCAAAAAATCTTTTTAAAGAATCCCAAATAGAACCTTGTAGGTCATCGTATTTTTTTGCAGTGCTTTATAGATTTTTTAGCGGTATTTATGTGATCAGGTAACAATTTTCATGTTTAAATCAGTAACAAGTAACTACGAGTTCATATTTTTGCTCTAATGATACAGAGAAATATATACCTGGTGAGCACGGCATATAAGGTCAAGATCATGCTTTTGAAGAAACTCTGTCACCTTATCGGCACCAAAGGTATAGGATACTCCTCTATCATTTGCTCCCCACCCTTTAAGATTCCTACTAGGATCTGACCACAGTAGATCGCAGAGTAAGCCACTCTCTGGAACATTAACTGGACGCTTTAAATTCCTAATTTGATCTAAACTGTTTAAGTCAGGTGAAAGACCTCCATGCATACACAGTATCCTCTCATCTATGAGGGCTGCCACGGGAAGGCAGTTAAAAGTATCTGTAAAGAGTTTCCATATCTTGACATTGAATCTTCGCTTACACTCATCATAAAATCCATATATGCGATTTACAGAATCACATTCGTGATTGCCCCTCAAAAGGAAAATATTTTTAGGATACTTTATCTTGAATGCAAGGAGAAGGCATATGGTTTCCAAACTGTGCTTTCCACGATCTACATAATCGCCCAAAAATAGATATTTGGATCTTGGAGGGAAGCCACCATATTCGAAAAGCCTCAGTAGATCAGAATATTGACCATGAATATCCCCTAAATATTTCAAAAAGTAATTAAAATTAGACATTAACTTTCTTAAGACAGACACTATAAATAAAATTTTAGCACCAACCCTCTCACAACCTAAAACTGTTAAGAAGACATTTAATTAGGCGCAGGAAATTACATATACCTTAACCATTAATTAAAATTTTAGGGGAGATGTACAAGAAATTTTAGGATGTAAGCCTTCTCTGAAAGGACTCAAAATTCATAAAAATACACGAGGAACTCTACATCATTCGGTCCCAATACGAAGCAAGTGAGGTGACCTTTCTGGGATGGACCAGTATGAAACCCTCAAGCTCAAGAATGAAGAACAAAGACAATAAGTGATGCTACTTCTAATGCTTTTTCCTGGTCAATTTAAAAGACCCAAGCAACTAAAACAATTTAAGAAATGAGTCAAAGTAGAAAGTATAACTCAAAATACTGTAAAACTAGAAACTAGAACTCTGTGTCTGTGCAATAAAGAAGCTAACAAATCCACAATTAACGAGTCAGAATTTATGCGAACAAGTTACAAATATGAACTGAGATACTGACTGTGCAAATAAACTTCTGCTATTAGAAAATCTTGTATGTCAATTCAATTGCCATGGTGAGCTTAATCAAGTCAACTTCAATAACTATCTTAAGAGTATGTATTGGCCAAGTAGCCAAGAAAACACAATTAAGAATATTCAAACACACCTCAAGCATAAACTGAACTTATCAACATCAATACATCAAATAAGCATCATGAAAAAAGATAAGTTGATAAAGATATACCACAAATTTTGATAGGTGCCTCAAGGTCCAAAAGAGTGGGCTGTTTCAAGAACAAATCTTTAGAACAAAGGCAAAGCTGCTTGATCTCTGACTCTTTTAGCAGCACTTGCTTCCCTGCTCTTCCTCTAACTTGTAACAATCTGTTGATTATATCATCAAGAACCAAAGTTTCCATCTTAACTTTAATGAACTTCTTGTACAACAATTGATCAAAACCTTGAAATACAAATATATATAAAGTCAAGTAGGGCTGGACATAATATTGTAACTGGCCTTGTTCTTGGTTGTTAGCATGCTAGTTGGGTAAGAAAAAATAGAAATTTTAATATTGAACTGATCAAAAGGGCAAAGAGGCAAAGAAAGAATAACAAGTGAATAGATTCTTTTCATAATACAGCAGCAAAGAATATGTAAAAGATGGAAAAGTCAATGGTTAGTGATTCTATATATGTAAATTGTGCTGTATTAGCTTTGTGTATCTATCAAGATTGCACTATCTGTTAGGCTGAGAATGACAACCAGTGGTCCAATTACCAATTGTATAATGACAGAGAAAAGTCTTATAGTAGAGAATACTTAAATGCATTACATTTCAAATATGTGTTTATTTATGTGTGCCACATAAAGTTTGTCACAAGCAATCAAGGCCAAGTTGATGTGCAAGCAATTTTTATTTTTATCTTTGGTAGCTAATTTGTGCAACCAAGTTTGACATGGCCTAAACCTTTGATAACATTGACTGGTTCTTTCTCCTAAATTGTCTTTGTTCTGATATATATTTTACTCACCCCTGCAAACTAAAGACATTATAGGAATTTGATCGAAATCAGATAAGATAAATTTTATCACTTCTGTGGTTCATCAAGATATCAAACTGCTGACCTGAAAAAAAACTGCTGACCTGAAAAAAACTGATTCATCAAGATATCAGTGTCCACAGGTGCTGCTAATTGTTCTGTCCAAAATCTTGCAAGGCCTCGTCTTGTGCCTGATGTGGCTATGGTCGATGTGATCGTGATTTTTTTACTGACGGATGCTTGAAGTTATATATTTTTCTTTAGAATGTTCGGTTTGACTATTTAGATGATTGAACTGATGAACTCTCACCATTGCTAAGTAGTGAGTAGTAAACCAATGGCTTCATTAGTTCTTCAAGAACTTTTCTAGATACTTGATTCAGTTATTGGAGGCCTTACTTCCTCTGAACCTTCTCCAGTAATTAGCTTTCCAGTTTGAAACCTAAAAAGATCGTTATTCATTAAATCCAAAAATATTCAGATAGTTCTAGTTATCTGAAATAGAAATGAAAACAGAAATCACCAACTTACAGTGGATGTCTGGTGGACGTTTCACTGCCAACTTGCAGTTGCAAGCAAAATTCGAATAGCTCTACAATGAACTGAAGTTTGTTCTAAATTTAAGCAGTTGTTTCCAGAATCCTTCCGTTTAACATTGATGAAAAACAAAACATAACAAGTTCTGTCGAGAACTTCTCTGACTTGATTGTTTAATGAGGAATGCCAAACACATAATAATGATTCAAAACTGTATTAAGCACCTATTTTTTCAGTCATAAACTAATCTCAAACAGTCATCTCCAGAAATGGCAGCCTCTAAATCTAAGACCATGTTTACAAATGTTATATTCGAGTCCCCTGCTGTTTTGCAGTCCTACACATTCTTTGGATTCATAGAGTGAAAGATGTTACTAAAAATGGCAGCTGGTTTAATTAGTTTCATTGTAAGTTTAAAATTCGTAAAATCTGAAACAGAGTAGAGAAGCAGTAGGACTTTACTACATAAAGATGAACATGATTATTTTGTTGCAAATTTCAGCTTCTGAACAAACAGAAAATAAATCACTGGAAATTATCAGAAATAAAGCACATGCATACTCGGATGTTTACATGCTGGTAATGTTCAAAAACTTTAACTGAGAAATCAGCCTTATTAAGTAGTACGACCTAATGGCTAGCTATTATGTAACAAGTGGCGTTTCGTTTATGATATTCCAACCCGGTTAACTGAAATGAGAATGAGATTTTAATACAAATACAAATTGTATTAAAACCTTATTCCTATTAACTGGGTTGAAATCCCATAATTCAAACGGCCCCTCAGTCTCGATCAATCATCATACCAGACTAGCTTTTCATACTCTTTACGGGAAAGAGCAACTTGCATTGCCATCCTAGGATCGATAGCCCCATCATGATCCAAGAACATGGTGAACAAATTCTTCGAAAATCCACTAAGCAAAGCTACTCCAGTTTGTTTGGCTGTCACCGGTGTGGCACACGTGCCACTGACATTCCAAAACAGAATTTCAGGAACATCATAGCCATTTTTCTTAAACTTCTTCTTAATGGCCTGGTAATCAGTCTCCCATTTATTCTGCGATGCTTGATTGAACTCCATATGACTGAAAACAAAAACCCTCTTAATCATTTCCTCTTTGCTCAGCTTTGCAACAAGAGCAACATTCAGTATCTGATCAAACACTCTCCGGAAATTTGTGTTAGGTCCGTACTGCAGGCTATCGAAAAATTTGCACTTCTCTAAGAGACTATTCCCCTGGATCAAGTGAAGCTGCGGGTTCTGACTGAATGTAATGACTTGACCCTTCCAAGGCCCTTCACTCAACTCCGAAAGTAATAAACCAAGCCCCAGTGTGACATTCTTCGGAAGTGCAGTTATATAAGCCGAAACATCACACACTGCAATACTATTCGATAATTTACCTTTGTCTAACATATCATCCACCATCCTTTTCCATTGCAACTCTGCCACAGTCTCTTTCCCCTCACTCTCACCTTGCAAACAAGTCTTGATTATATCATGAGGGAACAATGCTCCTGCTGCGATTTTTGCCTTCCCTTCTTTGACATCCTCGAGATACTTAGTAAACCTTTCTTTGTCATGCCACATAAACACATCAGTGTAATTCTTCATTGCAACAGATGCAACTCTGTTGTATGCAAGTGAAGTCCATTTTTGTGCACTCATATAAACCTCAGGCAACTTAAGCACCTCACGAAGCGGAACCAGTACTTGTTTCCTCAGCCTGTCTCTAACTCTATACTCATAATGTGCATCCTCAATTCCTTCGTACTCAGGGTAAGATTCACGAGGAAATACTTTCTTCGCGATGCTTCCACAAATGTAGGTGTACTTATCGTAAAATGAATCAAGTGAAGGACACCATTTTGCTGCTAAACTAATTTTATTAGTCTTACCTGAATCAAAGCACTCCATATCCGCCTTCAACATATCAGCAAACAAACTCGAAACATTTTCATACAAGAACTCAAAATACCTATCTCTGTTGTATAACTTCCATAATTTCTTAGCTCTTTCAGCCCGCTTCTCCTTGCGTAAAATGCTAGCCATTTCCCTTTCCACTTTCATCTTCATGTCGTTTGCTTCAACTCTCCCTTCTCTCGGCAACAATTCTCTCAATCTTTTGTCTTTCGCAACGTCTTTCTTACGAGGCTTTTTAGTACCATAAGGCCTCAGATTATTCCGCGCTACACATTGCCTTTTCTTCATCTCCCAAATGCTTCGAATATGTGCCCGTGCTTGTGCACCTTCAAGTAGCAAAAACAATATCTCAAGCAAATCCTTAAGATAACCAAACGAGGCCATGGCCGATAAATTACAAGCTAAATTTTTGTTATGATTCTCATGCAACCAGAGCGCGGCGGTGTAGAAATTCTCCTTATCGGCCTTGCCCGTGCCCTTAACGCCTCGAAGATTACAGATGAGTTTCAGAGTAGTAAGTGGATCATGATCCCATGCCTTCTTCAGTTGAAAACTTAAAGTATGACTTGGAGTGTAATGTGGAACAACAACTTGAAAGAAGAAGTCCAAGCATGGATTGCCCGCGCTCGAATACGCGGGCGATCTGTTCTTGGTTAAGGCCATTCGAGGGTTTTTGCGGTAATCGTATTCGAATCGTGTTATCGTTTGAGTTTGAGATGCCATGCATCTTGTTTGATGTTCCAAGTGTTTGGATGGACAAAAACCTAGGGTTTTAGGAATGAAAGTTTGGTGTTGAGAAGTCAAGGTTGAAAAACCTCGTTTTAGGAGTGATTGCATGGCTGGTTATAAATTCGGTTCCGTCTTAAATGACCTGATTTGTTAGAGGCAGTTATAGTGAAAAAACAAAAGAAGCGGAAGAGTTCTGTAAAATGGGTAGGGTTTAACCTATTAGGGTTTAAGCTATTGGTGATTAGGCCGGACATAAAATGATAAGATTATGATCCGAAAATTTTTCTTTCTAATGTTTATCCTTTTGATATTTTTTTTCCTAATTGTTATGAGATATTTTTTATTTTTTTGCCAAATTGTTATGAGATATTAAGCGTATCAACGTTTGTTATATGGTCAATCTTTCTCAGGTAAAAATAAAGCCTAAATACAGTTAAACCTCGATAAAAAAAATAATCGATAAAATAATAATCTCGCTAAAATAATATTTTTGGAAAATCCCTAGAGACCCCAAATTTTTACACCAAATAATTCCCCAAATCCGATGTTTCATATGAATATTTGACAACCTTCCTAATTATAATATGAGATCCCGCGTGCATTTATATGCGCCCACCAATTAAAATCAACTATGTGTCAGCCACGGCATTTGGTAAATCTTTTGGGGAAGAAATTTGGGGTACCTAGCACTACTCAATATTTTTCCCCGATCCCAACATAATAGACATAGTGTATCTTTATTCTCGATAAAATAATTAACTCGCTAAAATAATATTTTTTTTAATCTCGCCCCTCTCAGTTTAAAGATGTTTAACTTTGGTAAATATAAATATTAAGAACCTTGCAAAATCAACGCCTGTGGAAGGTGGAGTTACCGGAGATCTCTCTAAGTTTATTTTTTGATTTAAGTAAATAGATTCCGGTTGTCATTTCTTTATAAATATTATTATGGATTTGGTGTATTATTACGAATCCCACCATACCATATGTAATGAGAACAAATTTGCATCCATTGCGGGCCCCAAACTTTGCTCATTAAAAAAGATAAAAAATGAATTATTTATATAGAAAAAATAGAAAGTAATTCTAAAAAAAATCTATATTTGTTTGCGATTATATTATATTTTGAATTTGTTTTTATAAAAATACGATTTACGATCGAAATCAACCACATACAACTTCTTTTTGCATATTTTGAAAGATAACTGAAATTTTTTTTTGCATTTGAAATTGTATCGGACTGCATCCGATTGTAAAATCGTATTTTTGCAAAAAAATTATAAAATCAAATTTTTGTAGATAAAAACTTTAAAAAGGTTATATTTTTACAAAAAAAGGTATTATTAAAAAAATCTCAAATATCAATGTCAATATTTATGATGACTTGTAAAACCTAGTTGTCAAATTATTTACAAAAAATATTTTATTCTTCAAAAACAAATCTTTAATAATTTTCCAGCATAAAATTCAATTTTTTTTAAAGCATAATACCTCTGTTATAGAAATCGGTCGATTTTTCAAAAATCGCCGATAAATCGCTGAAAAATCGGTCAAAAATATTTGTTCTATTTGACTGATTTCCGACAAATCGCCGATAAATCGTCTAATTTTTTAAAAATCGTCCGATAAATCGTAAATCAGTACCTTAACCGAATAATTCCGATTTCGAAATACGTAAAACTGCATAATACAAACAATGCCTATTTGGGCTCCATCCATAATAAAGGACCAAATTTTCACATTGGACTCAGTCCAAAATGAATAATAGAAATTCTATTTTCTTTCTAAAAATAGGCATTATTATTAGGTAGTGCGTCCAAACGAACTTCCATTTTTAGCCACACATCGAATTAGTAGTTTGGGACACTCAATACAACCGGCTCCACACACATGTACGGGATCATTGAACCCACAACTCGGAAACTAATTTTGTAGGTAGCCCTGTATCCTCCTACATAATTCACCATAGCCACCATCGACTATTCCATGAATCGTTGCCTCCGTAAATGAATTTCGATAAACGAATAATTTTATTGAATAAATATTTTTTGAAGTTTTTTTAAAAATATATAATCTAAACAGTGTTACAGATTTCGGAAATCGGAACTATTCGGTTGAGGTACCGATTTATAATTTATCGGACGATTTTTAAACAATCGGATGATTAATCGGCGATTTATCGGAAATCGGTCAAATCAGACAAATATTTTGACTGATTTTTGAGCGATTTATCGGCGATTTTTAAAAAATCGGCCGATTTCTATAACAGAGAATCTAAAATGTAATTCGATACAATCTCAATTGTAATAAATAAATAAAAATACATTTTCAGTATAATTACATATTTGGTTATTTTTTTGTTACAAATCGTATTTTTACAATGTTTTTAAAAATATCATAAAATTACAAAAAAAACTTAGAAAAAGTAATATATTGATAATTTTTCATACTTTTTTGGATCTTAATGACCATAATAATATTTTTTGTTAGAGATAAATAAATAATTTAACGATATAGACTAAAATTCTAATTTATAATATTCATTTATCGAAATGTAACTATGGACCTATTTGGCGACCCCGATTTAACTGACTTATTAACTTATAAACCCGTAAATACTTATCGGCGAATGTTTATCGACCCCACTTATAAGTCGAATTTATAACCTGATAAGTTGAATATTAGTAATGACATATTTTTTCTTAACTTATTTTGTTTTTTAGTTTTTTTATTAACTTTAGTTTTAAAGTATATGTTTGTGGTTAAATTTAAAATTCACAAATTAAGATGATTGTATTAAAAAAATAATTTCTTCTAATTCATTTAAGTAAAAAAAATTTAACTTATAGGTAAAATTATCCAAATATTTATATAATTTATAAATGTTCATATACTTATCATTTATAAGTTAATTATATATTTTAAATAATAAATTATATTTTAAAATTTCCTAAAGGGTGTATAATGTAACTGTCACCTTTATCTATATCTAAGACAACTTTGACCCATTTTTAATGCCCAGCGAAGATGGCGCAAATTGCAAACAATACAGAGAATTAATACTCGAATTATAAAATCATTTTTGGAAAATGCTAGAAACCCCAAATTTTTATCTCAAAAATTCTCCAAATCTGATGTGTCACATGAATGGCCGGTAACTTTCCTAATAATAAAATGGTACCCGCGTGCACTAATATGCACCCACGAATTAAAATAAGCCATGTGTCACTCACATCATTTGATAAAAAATTTGGATAAGATATTTGGGGAACCTTGCACTGCTCATCATTTTTCCCCACAAATTAATAACATGATTGATCGAAAGTAGATTAGAGAAACGTCAAATCTCAAATTCGTTCCCCAAACTGTTTTGAAATTATGATAAAAAGAAAATCATGATATATTTTCAAATAATTGTTGATCATTCCTTTTATAAATAGATTAAATTATGTTTTTCGACAGAAAAAATACGCTATTTTCATATATATATGAACACTTCCCGATTAAAATTTTCCACGTGTAATTAATAATTTTAAAATATATTTTAGTACTTATAACATTGTTGATCAGTGGAATTCTCTAGAATAGTGGAATTTTAGAAGAATGTAATTTTTATTTTTGGAATAAATTAGAAGAATATGTTGATGAGTGTAATGCTCTAGATCGAAGCTGGTCAAATTCTAGTCTAACATTATTTAAAATACAAACAAAAGTAAGGAAAAAAGGTCTTCAAGGTCAACGGTCAACTGTGCTGTTTCACAAGACTAGGAGACACCACACAATCCATAATACAAGTTGTGAATTACAATTTACAAAAAGAAACCAATTCTTAGATTCGACCCTCGCTCTTATTTATTAGAACATATACTCATTTGTAGGATATGAATTATACTGTAATTATTAAAATTTAAAATAAAAATTTAATCGCAAATAACGTAATATTGATAATTTGACAATTTGGCATCCAATATTATAAATTGATTTATAGTTAATCATGACAAAATACGGTGACATTTGAAATTAATTTTGAATAACAATTGATTACCCGTATCAATATTCTTTATTTAAAAGAGTAAAAAGTATTTTAGTCATTGATATTAATTATTGAATTTCTAATTTAATATTTGTTACATTTTTCATATACTTATATCAATTATGAAAAAGAATGTTGTTAATTAATTATGAAAGGGGTACGAGAGCTAAGGTGCTCGACTAATACACTAGCTCTTTATTGGCGTCAATTATGAAAACTAATAATACTAAAAGGAAGATATCAAAATTTCTTTTACAATTTTTTTTGACAAACAAAAAATAAATTTTATTAATTTAAACGTAATACAGCTGGGACAAATTCCAAATTTAATAAACATAATAAAAAATTAAGAAATTTAAGTTCTTTGTTCTCTTTCAAAAGATACTTTATTGTGCAACCCAGCTTAAGGAATCAGGTGATGACCTCGCAAGTGAGGTAAGCATGATGCCAGTTCCTTTCACTCTGTAATCTGTATTGCATTATATTATTATTAAATAAAATAATTGTAGTTTTTGTTGCTATCATGTTAGCATTTGTTGTAGCAAATAATGCTTGTTAAAATCCTTGTAGTGAAACTTAATTTTTTTCAAACTTACTTCAAGAACAGCATACAATGTACTAAAACAACCAGGGAACGTTCTAGAAAAGCTTATAAATGATTATTTTAACTGAATAAAAGTTGCAACCACAATTAAAAAAATAAACAGTTTTTCTGCAGTATGCCAAAATGCACCAAAATTATAAATTTTAATGGTTAATAGGTGCTCACGCCCACACAGCCAAAAACCCTAAAATAAAACCAAATACTCTCTCAGTCCCTTCCAATTGTTTACTGGGAAAGTATCTGACACGCATTTTAAGGTGCATAAAAAGTATAGTTATATAACTTATTTTTATAATTTTCTTTTTCTGAATAAAAGTTGAATGTTTTACTTTTTATTCAAAAAACAAAATTGTAAATTTTTTTAACAAATTATACTTTATATGTACCTTCAGACACTTTTTAAAAAATGTAAATAATTAAAAGGGATGAAGCGAGTATTGATATTGTTTGTGTTTGACCAATCTAGTAGTAAGATTGTAGAAATGAACAAATACTTAACACGTGAGTATCACATTAACAATCTTAATTCTTTTTGGCTTCAATTACAAAAGTTAATGCACTAAAATGTACTTGAAAGCCATCACCTTGACCAGAGCCAGATACATTCACTGACTCACATTTTGGTCATCATACAATTCACAGTTGCCAACCTAATAAGGTTCTCTACCACGTGTGCACAAACTACATCCAGATACTTGTCCACGTCAATTTGTAGGGCCCACTTTTCAAACTAAATTTTACCAGAATAATTTAGTTGCTTTCATGTTTCATGCACTTTTTGCAACTATATATAGTGACTATTACTTCCTTCCAACTTCAACAACTTGAGCATGCTTCTCTTGAACAAACAATGAACCAGAATAATGATCCTAGTAACAAGACTGAGCTCCGGTATCGAGGCGTCCGGAGGCGGCCGTGGGGGAAGTATGCTGCTGAAATACGAGATTCAGCTAGGCAGGGTGCTAGGGTTTGGCTAGGGACTTTTAACACTGCAGAGGATGCAGCTAGAGCTTATGACCGTGCTGCATATTCTATGAGGGGTCACATGGCAGTGCTGAATTTTCCGGAGGAGTATGGTTTGCAGAGCGGTAGCCTTTCGGATCATTTTTCATCGTGTTCATCCTCTGCTTCTGGTTCCAGTTCTTCTTCTGCAATGCAAGGAAGTACTGAAGAAGGAAAAGATGTAATTGAGTTCGAGTATTTGGATGATCAGGTTCTCGAAGATCTTCTCGATTTTGACCAGACCAAAAACAACAATACTAACAGAAGGAAGAGCAAGTAAACTTGATTGTCAACATACTTTTCCTCTCATTTCTTCAATATCAATCAGTCCAAGTCATGATTGCATGATGAAATAAACTTAAACATTTTTTCTTAAGTTCTGTTATCTCTCTTCTTCTATCATTCTATTCTTTTAATATATAGTACCTCTGTCCTACGGGTTCTCAGTGTTTACTATTTGCACCTATTTCGAGCTTTTTATAAAATATAGTTTTATAATATTTTTTTTAATTTTTTTTTGACTACAAGTTTAAACATAAAACTTTTATTCAGAAAAAAATTTAAAATATATTATTGAGTTATGTTTTAAAGAATCATTGAAAAGGTGCCGAAAAGTAATGTATAGAATTCAATGTGACAGAGAGAGTAATTAAATAAATAAATTTATTCGTATTTCAGTGACCTCATATATCGCGATTGTTGAATATCATAAGATATTGTCGGGATTTCATGCGATAACTTAAGATCTTAGAGAGACTGATTACTAAATATCGACAGTAATTGAAAATTTGAATATAATCTATACATTTCATATACACGCCCTATTAAGATTTTAGAGTCACTCATTACTTAACATCGACAATTATTGAAATTTTGAACGCAATCCATACATTCCATATACGTATCGGATGCCTGTGGATTGAACTTGTACGATGCAAAACCACATACTCCCAATACGAGACTACAGTAGTGTGTCTGTTGTTAGTTTAAGTTACTGTTTGAGTATATGCATGCATATCAGTTTATGTCCAGAACAAGTTGCAGCTACAAGTATGTCATGATCAATAAGGGCTCTGGTTAGTTTAAGTCACTGTGTGACTAAGAAGCAAGTATACGGGTGCGTAGTGCGGGGATACATGTATTCGGTAAATAAAATAATATGAGGATTCGGGTGCGGGGGATACGGCACATATATTTATTATAAATATATATTTGATGTTATAAATGATGAAATTTATTAACAAAACTAATAGTTTTATGCAAATTGTATTAAATAACTCCTGCAGAAACCTATGGCGCCCCTGATTTGCAAAAAAAGGTTTTTTTTCATAAATATCCAAATTTTATAATATTTTTGTAAAAATATTATAATTTTTAAAAATATTTGTAAAAATAAGTTTTATAATTTTAAAATTATTTTGCAAACACGTTTGCAACTTGATTTTTAAAAATATTTGCAAAATACATTCTGCAAATTTGCAAACTAATATACAACATAGATTACAACTTGAATACCTGAAACAGTTGCACAATTGAAACTAAATGCAACCTATTTATATAATATCATATTTTTGTAAATATTTTGAGAATAAGATGGTATTTTTACAAAAAAAAATCAGAATTTTATAAATCGCAAATAATTTTATAAAAAAATGTATTATTGATAAATTCCCAAAAATATAATAATAAAATAGTAATAATAATGCACGACCGACACTAGAATGATGAGATGACAAAACAAATCAAGTCCTTATCACTGATGTTTTGGTTCTACGTACACCACGACATTAGAGGATCCGGACTAAAGAAGAGCCACATTATTCATTATTCACTGCTCTCTATGTTTGTTCTTTGTTCTTTGTTCTTTGCATTGGGTGTTGCGAGATGGGATTTGGCACGTATTTTTAGACTCTTTTTAATTATAATTTGTAATATATTTTTGTTATGCCACAAAATGTGGTTTATCCTAATTATTTCCAAATTTTTAATATTATTAATTATTAATTCCGATTAATAATTATTATTTAATTCTCAAAATTTATCCTCTCCCTGAAACGAGGAAATAATCAATCACAGTCAATTAATTACGGAAAATATCTCGAAACGATATCTTTCAAATCAAGAAAGATATCACAACGCCAAGATTAAATCAAATAAAATTGGTAATCAAGCACATTAATCCCTAAAGTCTCTTAGGGATAAGCCCAATTTCATAGAACTGTGTAGGCTTGATTCAATATAAGTTGGTACGCAGATATTTTGGCAAAGGGATCCGATACAACGAGATAAATCAAGACACCTCCCAAGTCCAGCCACCCTATTTTTTATAAACCCTGACTCCTAAAATCAGCCACATTCATACGAATTATGCTCTACTATTTCGGCAACCTCCGATTTCGTGTGTTACGAAATTCCTCCAACAACAATTTTAATTATTTTTTCTTCGAAATAAAAATGTGATGTTTAAATTTTTATTCAAAAAAAATCTCAAAAATAATTATGTAGCTATATTTTATAATAGTCTTAAAAAGTGTGACAAATATAAAAAAAAAATGATAAAGAAATGAGTGAGACGGAGGAGTATTAGTTTTCGTGGTGTGATTTTAAGTGACCAACTAATTCATTCGGGCGAGACATCTTTATGTATAGTGTGGGAAGAATGCAGAATCAATTTAAGTAAATTTATTTATAGGTGTTTAAGTAAATACATAACTGATGTAACTTGTGTACCTTAAAATTTTGATTTTGACTAAGGTCCCGTAAATTTTAGATCGCCCGTGAACGGATACACAAGAAGGGACTAACTAGTTAACATTGATGAGGCAAATTCGTCTCGGATTTGCATTAAAACGTGATGTCTCGATGACTACGAGGTAGGGGTGTATGCGGTTCGTATCAGATTGTTTTTGGGGTAAAAGTTGAATCAAATCACGAAGAGCGATTTTAGAAAATTGTCATCCGCAAACGTATTTGCGGTTGCGGTTAACCGCGTCAATTGCGGTTGCGAATTTGCGGTTATTGCGGATCGATTTGCGGTTCAACCACTTATTTTAAAATAATTAATAATTTACAAAAAATAAATTCAAAATATTAATAAATTCAAGTTTAAGTTACGTGATAAATTTACATTTAAAAATAAAATACAAACTAATGCTCCGTGTGAAGTAAAGATATTAAAAACATACAAAAAACATGGAAGCGAGAGAAAAGAAAAAATAAAATGATAAAAAAAATTACATGTTGATTACATTTTCCATTTGTTTGGTTATATATCTTATAATGATTGTGAATCTTATGAACGAAATTTTAAAATTAACCTAAGATTATATAATAAATGCGTATCCTTATTAATTTATATGATATGAACTACATTTTTTGAAATATATTTTATCATAAATATATGTTGCGAGTTGCGGTTGCGATTTTCAAAAATTTAAAAAATCCAAACCGCGAATGAACGGTTTTTAAAATTTAAATCCATAGCATTTCGTGATTATCCACAATATATAGTTCAATTGCGAGCGGTTGAACGATTCGTTTGTACACCCTACTCTACAAGGCCACAAAAGTTGCTTAACAGGAATGACCCCACTCATATTAAGGCAAGGGTTTCCACAATAGGAGGGCAGATCAGCTATGGTTGCTCGCATTGTTTATGTTGGACAGGTATATTCATTATTCAGTTTGGATCAGTTTGGATGTGTATTAGTGAGGACCATTAACATGATCAGAACGGGGCACCGGGGACACGTCGCCCCAATAAAATCAAATTTTATGTTTTTTATTATTAATATTTTTGAAAATATATGAAAGTGTCCCTCAAAATTTAAAAATATAAATGTATTTCCTTAAAATTTATCCAGTATTAATTTCACCCGAAACCAATAATGAGTTCAAGTTTTATAAATGCGATTCGATTTTTAATGATGCGGTTTCGATTACAAGGAAAGAGAAGAACGGAAGATAATTTTTAGGCCACAAGTCCTCGTTTGACATTATCTTTCCGACAATTTACTTAAAGTGCCCCAGCAATACTTCTTTTGTACACTCCGTATAAAGGTTTGTTGCGAGATCTTAAACCAGTCTCCGAATTACCGAAAATCGGACGGGACCTTGGACGACATAAAATAATCTAGTAAAAATAAAAGTATGATAAGTCATGATTACGATTTTTGCAAAAAAAATATGTAATTGAAAATTTTGGTCATGCCAATTGTGGTATTAAAGAGGGTTTTTGAAAAGATTTTATTTATGTTACGGAAGTTCAATTTATTATTCGATAATTTATTCCGGCCGATAAAAACTACCTAAAATTATTTACTACATATTTCATGTCTCGTAATTTTCGTCAATTCAATATCTTCTTCCGTTTACTAATTTTCTTTTATAAAAATAACGTAATTCCCATGATTCTCGTCAATTCAGTATCTTCTTCCGTTTACTATTTTCCTTCTATAAAAACAGCTTAATTCCTTTTTCTCTTGTACTTAACTTTTACCTCTCTAAGCAACAGATTTGATAGATCCTAGAATTCATTAAAAATATTTCATGGGATATGCTTCCAGCAATAAGATGTCAATTTTACATTAACCTTCCAAAAAAAATTGTATTCTTGTTGCATTGAAACTTCATGGACAATTAATCTCTCTGATTCTTGTTAAACACACAATTAGGCCCTGGATTAATTTTGATCCAGCAAACCTCAAACATTCAAGTTTTAGTACAGTTTTTCATAATGGAGAACTGGACACTGCTAACTAAGTACTGCAAGAAACCACTCTGGTTTGTTTTGCTTACTCTTTGTGTTCTTGCATTTTTCAGTCATCATTCGTATTTCTCATACGATACTAAACCGTTGTATTCTAGAGTGTCGAAAGAAGTAGACACTAGAATATCAAAAGGAGTATACAGGGAAGAGGGTTCTAGGCATGAATTTGACGCGTGCATTGGTCGATACATTTATGTTCATGATCTTCCAAGTAAATTCAATGTTGATATTTTAAAGAATTGTACGTCGAGTGTTAAGTGGTATAATAACATCTGTGAATACATGTCGAATTTTGGTCTAGGCCCTGAACTGAAAGGTTCTGGTAAAGTTCTCCAGAAGAAAAGCTGGTATGCGACGAATCAATTTATGTTAGAAGTCATTTTTCATAACAGGATGAAAAAGTACAAGTGCTTGACAAATGACTCAACATTGGCATCAGCAATTTTTGTACCGTTTTATCCTGGCCTAGACGTGGGACGATACTTATGGGATGATGCAGGTTTTGACAGAGATGCTAATTCTATTGAACTGATGAAATGGCTAACGGAGAAATCAGAATGGAAAAAGTTGCAGGGTCAGGATCATTTCTTCGTTGCTGGGAGAATTACATGGGATTTTCGGAGACTTACTGACATTCAAACAGACTGGGGAAATAAACTGATGGTATTGCCTGAGGCCAAGAACATGACAATTCTTGGGATTGAGTCAAGTCCATGGACCAGTAATGAGTTTGCGATACCATACCCTACTTATTTCCATCCTACGCGTGATTCAGAGGTATCCCGATGGCAAAGCAAGATTAAGAAAACCAAAAGGCCATACCTGTATTCTTTTGTGGGTGCTCCACGGCCTAAATCTGAAGATTCTATTCGGAGCATAATTATCAAGCAATGTGTAGCTTCCAGGAGAAAATGCAAATTCCTGGATTGTAATGTGAAAAGTTGCCAGAATCCTGGTAATGTCATGAGTACACTTCAAAAGTCCAACTTCTGTTTGCAGCCTTCTGGAGATTCATATACGCGTAGATCAACATTTGACTCGATCCTAGCAGGGTGCATTCCTGTTTTCTTCCATCCAGGGTCAGCTTACATTCAGTACATATGGTATTTTCCAAAGAACTATACAAAATATTCAGTGTTTATACCAGAGAAGACATTAAGAGATGGGACAAAAAGTATTGAGACTATTCTGAGAGCCATACCAAACAGCCAAGTGAGAAGCATGAGGGAAGAGGTCATTGGTTTGATACCACGCGTTACTTATGCAGATCCTCGGTCTAGTTTAGAGACACTCGAAGATGCATTTGATACAGCATTGAGAGGAGTTATTAAGAGAGTAGAGATAATCAAAAAGGTAACAGAAGATGGGAGGAATGCTAGTGTTGTTGAGTTTCTGGAAGAAGAGCACATGATTGAAAAACAATTGGATAGCCTCTTTAGGCAATGAGCACAGATAAACTTTTCTATTCATTGAGTAGCAAAACAAGAACATTCTTTCCATACTCCAACTTTGCATCTCCTTCTATGCATTCTGAGCACGAAAGGCTCGAAACATTCAAAAAAGGTTAGCACAATGGTTTCAGAATTGTTCATCATCTGTAGCATCAGATTTTTCATCTGTCATTTTTGTAGTTGATCTAGAACTCTAGCTTATCAAGATTGTTGAGTTCACTGAAAAAACTTAATTCAATAATTATTGAGATCTTACCAAGATTGTTGAGTTTTCTCAAAAAATTTATTTGATAGTTATAAAGACTTGTAAAATACTGAATTTCTTACCCTTGAATAGTGTCTTTAGTTCAAGATCCGACAGCCTAGCTACAAGCGAGCAAAACTTGAGTCCAGGCTCCCGAAAAATTTCACTCTCTTGATATAAATCATGTAAATTGAAATTGACTGGGCAAATTATTTCGAACAATTCAAAAATCTCTGGATATCGGTGGAGAGAAGTTTTTATTTAGACAAATATGACTTATAACCTTACAAATGAGTATCGGTTCTTAGGAAATTTTTCGGGGCGGACGATAGATGATAAACTATTGACCACTTGAGCTATCCAACCATGCCCGAATAGCATGTTGTTTAACGGTTTTCGCACGTCAATGTTTACTCTTTGCAAAATCGTATACTTCTTTCTATTTGAGTTGTTACAAGATAACTTATGTTGTTCTAGACACCAACCACATAGATTCTAGTTCTAATACTCCTTAAAATTTCCAATGAATACTACAAATGATTGATTAACTTGTAAAAATCTAGAGTAAATCACAAGATATTTAAAAATACTTGGATTTTGCAATCTAAAATCTTAAAAAGTAATTGAATACGCACAAATATTAAATGCTGTTGGTATCAGATTTTGATGGCTAATCTTGTTTGGCATTTCCGTTAAGTAACTTAGAAGTTGAAAATCGCAAACATTTTTCAACTAGAAGCTCTTATATTTACCAGCAAATACGAGAGAGAGAGAGAGAGGGAGAGAGGGAGAGAGGGAGGGAGAGAGAGGGGGGAGAGAGAGAGAGAGAGAGAGAGAGATCTAATGGAGAATGGTACAATTCTAACAAAATACTGCAATAGACCACTCTGGTTTGTGTTGCTTAGCCTTTGTGTTCTTGCATTTTTCAGTCATCGCTCATCATTTTTATCTTATACTAAACCTTTCGATACGAAAATGGTGAAAGAAACAGACCCTGAACGAAGTGCTAGACGTAGTTTTGATTCGTGCCATGGTCGATACATTTATGTTCATGATCTACCTAGTAAATTCAATGTTGATATTATAAAGAATTGTTCGGCTCTTTTAAGATGGTCCAAGAACTGCGATTTCTTATCAAATTCGGGTTTAGGCTTGGAAATTGAAGATTCTGGTGAAACTCTCCAGAAAAGAAGCTGGTATGCGACATATCAATTCATGTTAGAAGTCATTTTTCATAACAGGATGAAAAGGTACAAGTGCTTGACAAATGACTCGACACTGGCATCCGCGATTTTTGTACCATTTTACCCTGGTCTAGACGTGCAACGATACCTAAAGGATGATCCAGCTTTAAGAAGAGATTCCAATTCTATTGAAGTGATGAAATGGCTAACCGCGAAAGGAGAATGGAAAAAGCTGCAGGGTCGAGATCATTTCTTTGTTGCAGGGAGAACAACGTGGGATTTTCGGAGAAGTGGTGACAGTCAATCAGGCTGGGGAAGTATTTTGTATGAACTTTCTGAAACTAAGAACCAGACGATTCTTGGAATCGAGTCAAATCGATGGAGCAAAAATGAATTTGCAATACCATATCCTACTTACTTCCATCCTAGGCATGATTCTGAAATATTCCAATGGCAAAGCAAGATCAAGAAGATAAAAAGGCCATACTTGTACTCTTTTGTAGGTGGTCTACGCCCTGATTCTGAGAATTCTCTTCGGAGTATGATCATAAACCAGTGTCTGATTTCCGGGAGAAGTTGCAAATTTTTCGATTGCCAGATTAGTAACTGCAAAAAGCCTGTTAATGTCATGAACATGCTTCAAAGGTCCAACTTCTGTCTGCAGCCTTCTGGAGATACGTCTACTAGGAGATCAACATTTGACTCCATGCTAGCAGGCTGCATACCAGTTTTCTTTGATCCGAAGACCGCTTACATACAGTACAAATGGCATTTACCAAAGAATTATTCAAGATATTCAGTGTATATACCTGAGAAGAAATTAAGAGAAGGGACAGTAAGAATTGAGATGGTTCTGAAGAACATATCAAATGACCAGGTGAGCAGCATGAGGGAAGAGGTCATAGGGCTGATTCCGCGCATAATTTACGCAGATCCTGGGTCTAGTTTAGACACACTTGAAGATGCATTTGATGTAGCAGTGAGGGGAGTCATTCAGAGAGTAGACAGAATAAAAAAGAAAGAAGAACATGGGAGGAAACCATCACAAATGTAGTTTGTCACAATAGTCTAATGGGATCAGGTCTAGAGCATACAGGTTACGTATGGTAGTATGATATGTTACAGATATCGTTTGTCCTGCACCGTATGCCTTTTCTAATGTCAGTTTTTTAGCTCAACTTCCTGTAATCTTGTTGGTCACTTGTCTTATATCTCCTTCTGAATTGTTACAATAATTTGCATAATTTCGAGTTTTCTTTGTCAAAAACTCGAAATTAACAAGCTCTTTGTTATGAAAAGAACATAACAAAAATTTTACAATAGTAACCAATTTACTTCAGTGGTGCAAAAAAAGTTCAGTTGAAAGATGAGCATTTCATTTAAAATATGAATGCAACAAAAGTCTAGCAAAAGTAGTACAGTAAGTTGGAAGATGCAAATTTGTTGGTTTGCATAATTTCGTTAGTTATTTTTAATATTTCAATATCCTTTTTCAAAATGTTCACGTCCTCGCATCAAGAAACAACCTCCAACAATTAGTTTCCGATAATTCAACATCAAATTGTATTTCTTAGTTAACAATTGTGAACACATCTTATGATTGATGGCTTCTTTTAAAAAAAAGATAGCTAAACTATTGAACTCCATACAGAAAACTGCAGAACTTCACAAAGAAGAGAATCTCTAAAATTTAAATTATAATTGTTCAATCTCTCTAGGAAAATATTTGAACCTGAACTAAAAATACAAAGGAGAGAAGGCGTGTATTTGGGAATCAAATTAGAATACAATTGCGAAAGAGAAAGCCTCGGCCTAATGTATGGGTACAAAAATAAGTCCTGAGAATTCAGGAACATGAAAGTTGCAACCTCCATCCTCAGCATCTTATGCCATTAATTTCTTTAGTTAGTCTTGCTTTTGGCAGCCACCTTTTTCTTGAGTGTCCTTCTCGGCAATGAATTCTTCATTCCGATGAAGAAGAAAAGTGCCCCGAGAAGAGCTAAATTCTGCAAAAGAGCAACAATTTGCGTTGAGTATTTAGAGATTCAGGCTTATGGTGAATGCAATTCAAGTTGAATGTCAACAAGCTATAGTTACTAACCTGTGTGAACTTAACAAAAAGTTGAGCAAATTCTGCCTTGTCAACATCGTAGTTATAGAAGTCGTACAAGATCGGTGTCAAAATTGCCTGTTGCGTAAGCTAAAACAAAACAAACAAAAAAAAAACACAAGCAAATTGGTAAGGTGGTTCCGTCAATTAGTAACTCAGCTATGAGGCAGAATACAAGCACAGAAAAAGCTTACCAAAAGAATCGCCCCAATAGTGCTTCCAAAGATAAATAGGAGCCCTCCAACACCCTTAAAGGCAATCGCTGCGGCAACAGCTAATTTGATCTGTAAACCCAATATATAAGGAATATCTTTCCAATTATTTGTTTGCGACAACAATCAACAAGATACACAACTCAGGCCAACAGGATTACTAGGATAATATGAGGAACAAAATCTTACTTCGAAATCTGGCACTTTCAGCCCTGTTTGGGTAGTAAAATGCTTTGAGACAGTACGGAATTTTGGGGAGAGGGACTTTGCTGCTGCTCCTCCATCTACACCAAAATCTTGATACCTACAAACAGGAAACACAAGAACTCAGACTAATATGCATAGTCAACGGAAATGAAGTATTTACTAGCAAGAACCAGTAAAACACCTCCTGTGTTTCGAAATATTAGGCTTTTCAAGAAAAATTAGGGGTCTATGATCATTAAGCTTTGTTCAAACAAACAGCATCAAATGATATTCATTCTAGGAAGAGCATCAAGGCTTTCATTAGTGATGAAACTAATGTACTGATCCATTGTAAATCCAGTTTCATCGTATATGCAGAAATACCGCATATTTTGCTACGATAACATAATTCAACAGGCTTCTCATATATCAAAATTTAGTTGCAACACAGACTCATATATCATCATATGAATGATAACTAACACTTGTTTATCTTCTTGATATCATAATTTAGTTGTGACACAGACTCTAAGTAGAATGAGGCTTCCAACAATGTAATAAATAACAGGTAATAAGAGACAACAAAGTAAAAGATGTAAAAGGTAATTATGTCAACCTTGCAAGAAATATACTTTTCAATAGGTGCAACACAATTTTAGTTAATACTTGTGTAAGTTCCTGAATCCTGATTCAACGATCAGATATCCACACTATCCACAATTCCCAACCTAAAAATTTTTTTTCAGAGCAATTTACTAATGCATCCCCTATGCCTAAATACAATAGACAGCAAAATACCAAATGGTCTAATAAAAAAGCATTCATATGTACAAATAAATGATCCTTCTAAAGCACATGCACACCTAAGAATGGCTAAACAACCTTCATTCTTAAAAACTGTACATATTCATTGAAAGAGAGGGGCCGGCATTACTAATGTCCCCAGACGGCAGAAAAAATAGTTTTACCAATGACAACACACAACATGGCCAATAAGAAACCCAACTAAATAACAATTTAGTTAAATTAATTTATAAGAAGCAGCTTCCTACACAATATAAAAATGACTCGAAAACATAAACAAAGATCGCTGCTTTAAAATAACAGATAGCGTCTAACTTTCTTTCAAATCTTGCTTCCAAATTATCAAATTCTTGTCAATACTAAATCTCCCTTCTTAGCAACCATACTTTCACTAAAACACGACTATAACTACCATCCTCCGAAAAGCACTAATCATCCATTTTAACACCCCCTTTAAAGGGTAAACAAACATACCCTCTACATGATCTACAATAAGTCATCATCAAAAACAACCCTTTCAGTCAAACTTCAAGAAAAGACAGTTCAAGAAACAAACCCCACATTCAACAGAAGTTAACAAAACCGACATGAATCTAGTAAAAAGGCACAAACTTTACAGTAAATAATCTAAACTAACTTCAACACTATATTAACTTAAATTCCACTAAACAAGTAATAAATCCATTAAAATCTAAGTAGATCTAATACAAAAAACCCATTAAAGTAGTCAATTTTAAACAAACAAGCATAATTTTCAAGAATTTATAAGTCTAAACAAGTATAAATATATAAATAAGTAGATCTGAGAGAGGGGGGGGAGAGAGAGAGAAGGGGGAGAGAGGGAGGGAGGGAGGAGAGCGAGAGAGAGAGAGAGAGAGGGAGAGCGAGAGAGAGAGAGAGAGAGAGAGAGAGAGAGAGAGAGAGAGAGAGAGAGAGAGAGAGAGAGAGAGAGAGAGAGAGAGAGAGAGAGAGAGAGGAAAAGGGGTTGCTTACTCTTGCCAAGCGGAGAGAATGAAGACAGAAACAAAGAGAACTCTGCCAAGGAAAGACAAAAACGCCATTGATGAAGAAGGGGCTTTCTCTCTCTAGATTCTCTCTCTAAAAGTGTGAGTTTGTGAGAGAAAACAAAGGGGGCGCTGTTTGGAAAACAGGGAGATGGAGAGGGCTTTTATATAGGCCATTTACTTTTAAACTGCTCGAAAGTCGAAATTGTTGATTTCGAGTTGTGTATTTTCTAGCTTTGTCAATTAATTCATCATCATAATTTTAATAATAACTCCTAAAAATAAGTGAATTATAATTTATATCAATTTCAACCGAAGAGTACGTGATAAATACTTATAATTTGTAACTAGTATATAACCCGTGCGATACACGGTTATTTTTATTATTAAATTTTAATTTTAATATATTGTTATAGTATTTGAACCTTATACCTCTTAAAGAATACTTTTTTTTTATAATTTTAATATGTTACTGCCAAGATTCGAACTCTTGAATAATACTAATTTTTAAAAATAAATCTAACGGTTATGACCATCAACCACCCACAACCAAATTTTTAATATTTCATTTTTAATATAATAGTATAGATTTTAAGAATAAATCTAATAGTCAACAACGACCGACAACCAAACTTTAATGTTTCGTCTTTAATATAATAATATAGATTATTTATAAAATTACATATTTAAGAAATTATTTTATCATTTCAGCTTGTGAGTTGGTGATCATGGGTTTGATTGTTGATCCGCACGTGATAAAATATCTCGAGTTTAAATAGCTTATTCTTTTTATCGTTTATAGGCATGAATTCGAGGTTTTCAATTTGATAATTGCTTTACTCCGATATTTGTAGGAACATAAATTTATTTGAGAGATATATAAAATAATTTTTTCAAGAAAAAAGGTATATGAAAATTCTAAATTTCATGGTAAAAGGTTTATTTTTTTACTTTTTGTAAATTTTTAAATTTTATCGTTTGTTTTGATTATTTATGATAATTATTACTCCCTCAGTCTCGGTCAATTGTATCATTTTTGAAACAGTGTTCAGCACGCATTTTAAGATTAATATAAGATATAGTTCTATAATTTTTTTAAAATGAAAAATTTTGAATAAAATTAGAATGTTTAAATTTTTATTCAAATTTTTTAAAAAATATATATATAATTATATTTTTTATTTATTTTGAAATATGTGTTGGACAATTTTTTATAACTAATAATAATAAACGGGAGGGATAGAGCAAGTATTATTTATACAAAAAAGATTATTCTTCAAGTAGACCTCAAATATTATGCTTGTAGCTAGGGGTGTACACTGTTCGGGTTGGGCGGGTTGGGAAAATTTAACAACCCAACCCAATTAATTCGGGTTTTTAAAATTTCAACCCAACCCAAACCGTTTAAATTTGTAACACAAACCAATTTGTATACTTCAGTTTGGTTCGGTTTGGATCGGTTTGATCGGTTTATTAAATATACAAAATTAATATAAAAAATTATTATAAAACATAAGGTTTCAAAATTTAAAACACTTGAAAATAGTTCAAAATAATATTACAATCCTCCATATTGAATAGTCTTAAGCATCTAATTTTCGACATCAAAAGTACTAATTAAATTGCTTACGCTTTAAATATTGAAATGAATCATAAATGCAAAAAATATAACACTAATCAAACATCTATTGTTGTTACGAAATGAACTATGAACACGGATGTTATAAGTTATATTTAGAGTTAGAGATATATGGATTTATGTAAATATCATAAACATAATTTTGGATTAACTTATTAGCATGTACATATATATTTTATTCGGGTTGGGTTGGATTGGTTTAAAATTATCGAAAACCATATCCAACCCAATTAAATCGGGTTGACATTTTTTCAACCCAACTATATATTGGGTTGAAAAAATCGATTTGGTTCGGCCGAAATAGGATCGGTTCGGTTTGAATTGGTCGGGTTGGCCAAACCGTGTACACCCCTACTTGTAGCCGTTGTTGTACCGTTAAAGGACATGCATGTGCAGGCCCATTAACCGAATTTTTTGAAAAAATAAAAGAGTAGACTAAGATATTTGAATAGGGGGCCAATAAAGATCCCCTAAAAATATATTTGATCACAGGGAGAAAACTGAGCTTAGGGGATATTTCATAATCAACCTGCCTCGTTCAATTTTATACGTTTTTTTTTAAACATCTTTCTCAAATTCAAATTCATTATTTTCTGATATTACACTTATTTTATATATTAAATATTAATCAATACCATCATTTTACCACCTTTTCTTAACTTTTCTTATTAAATTACTCCTCTGTCTCTCTCATTTGTTTACACTTTCCATTTTGGGATATCCCTTTCAATTGTTTTCATTTCAAAAATTTTCAAAAATGATAAAAAATTTATAATTTTTAAAATAACTAAATCTACTACTTCTCTTCACTATATCCAATTTATACATATAATATTAATTTGTCTCCCTATTTTACTCACTTTTTTATCATTTTTTTTAAACTCCATATCCAACCAAAATGTAAACATTTGGGAAGAATAGAGGGAGTACTCCTTCTGTTCCAACCATTTTTTACAATTTCCTTTTTGGAATGTCCCATCCGATTCTTTAAATTTCAAAACTTACCAAAAATAATCAATGTGTCCCACCACTTTCCCACTTTTCCTCTCTTTTCATACTACTTTTACTCCACTATCTCCTTTTTATATATTAAAAATCAATGAATCCCACCACTTCACTTACTTTTCTTCTTATTCACTACTTTATACATATTTTTTAACAAACTCTTTCTGCCCAAACCAAATATAAAAAATTGGACGAGACGAAAGAAGTATATTTTTTCTTAACTTCCGTGTCACGGTCGATGTATACAGATGGGCTACTAGAGTGCTAGGCTTGGGTTTGAATTGGGTTGTTCAATTATGGCTGGCTACCAACCTCCAACTCCCCCATTAGCCAGCCAAGCCAGCCATACATATAAATTTAGTAGTATTATATTAAGTCTACTTTACTGTCATAACGTGCTTTTGCTTCCACTCCAGCAGCACCTCTTTATTTACTAACCCAACCACCAAATTCAAAACCATCCCCACGTTTAAAACAAATCGATAAAATTGCGTTCTACTTTTGACAAATCTTAAAATAAGTAATTTATGATTTAAAATTAATAAGTGGTTTAAAAGTGATAAGTAGATGATACTTTTAAGTTAGTTAAGTGTTCGGTTAATTTTATTTATAAGTCAGAATTTTTTTAATTTAAGTGAATTAAAATAAATAATTTTTTTTTTTTTTGCTAAAACTTATAAGTTATAAATTCGACTTATAAATTGGGTCGACAAACACTCATCGATAAATACTTACGGGTTTATAAGTTAATAAATCACTTATTTAGTGGTGGTCAATAATTTTAAATATGATTATCTATATTCATGACTTTTAAATTAACTTAACATTTAAAAACATAAATTTCAAAACTAAAATTAATAAAAAAGTGAAAAATCAAAATAATTGAGAAAAAGTACGTCGTTACTAACATTCAGTTTATCAGCTTATAAGTTATAAATTCGACTTATAAATTGGGTCGACAAACACTCATCGATAAATACTTACGGGTTTATAAGTTAATAAATCACTTATTTAGTGGTGGTCAAACACGCCCATAATCAACTGTAATTTAATCGTTTGATTATTTATATAACGATTAAAGCCAAAATACAAGTTATGTAATTGTCCGTAATGCAAAAACGGTTGTAGGAATGAATTCTGTAATAAACAGTACTTAACCATCTAATTATCCATTTAACGGTCAAAATTAATTAGAAAAAAAATAATTTGGTATAAGTGTTCGCGATGCGGAAACGATTGCCAGAGACCGGGACCCTAAGCAACCTGTGTAGGCGATCACATGCCTTATTAAACCCATGTCCATGCGATGTTTGTTATTTTTTTTATTTTCTTTATCAATAATTTTTTCTCTTCGTCGAGGATATTCTGACCCAGTAATTAGGTTGTGTTTATTTATATAACGAAGTTGTTAGTCTTTAGTTATATATAGGATTTGTTAGCCTTTGCTTTTAAAACCTTTCGTGTATTTTTTTGGTTGGTTTTTCCCGTATAAGAATTTTAATATGTCCGTGATCGTGGAACTGAATTTTTTTGGTTACTAATTCACATATTTTGTTGTTGCTCGTTAAAAATGATATAATAAGTAATGAGTAGTGTTAGGGATCCAAAATTGGTTACAAAAAATAATTTTGAGATGACATGGCATTGGTGATGTGTCATTTTGGACTGCGTGAAGATAAATTCTATTAATTGTATGATTGTACAAAAAGTCGAAGACCAATCATAATACTTCACGTAACATTTTGGAATGATTTTGGGAACCAATTTTTGGTATCTTATTACGAGCAAATGATGCTCACCGATGCAAAATTTACTCAATCATGGTAATATGAATGGTCAAAATTTTGATTTGATATTTATCTTTTTAATGTCCCGTAACAGCAACTCAAACTGTATTCACATGTTAGTTAAAATGTATAGGTGTCACCCTAATATATATATTAGGTAAAAATAATGTCATTTTAACCATATTAGCAATAATTATATATATCATCTATCACATCTTCTATATTTGTTGATCATGTACTCATTAGCTAAAATATTTAGATCATATCAGCGTGAGCTTTCTAGCTTTCTGACATATTTAAACATATAACTATACATACATACATACTTATATTTATATTACATTTAATATATATGGATAAAAAATCTTATTTTATATTTAATATTTTTAGCTTATATAATATTAAGTATAAAAATATTATTTTCTTATTAACTAAATTTATTAATTATTTTGACATACAATTGCATATTTATAAAAATAGTAATAAATCCAATATGATAAAATATAATAAAACTATACATTTTATAATATATAATAGATTTTATTCATTATTATTTTTTCATATTTAAATGTGTTATATATTTTGAGTTTTAATATTTATTAAATTGTAATTATATTCAACATTTTTCATTACATTTATATTTTATTTACACTTTTATTAGATTAAATAGTAAATAAATTTATTTTATCATTTAAAATATGTATTTGAGTATCTGAAAAATAGGTAAAAATAATATTTTTGAATATAGCTAATCATTATAGCTAATACCATTAAAATATATGTGTGCCTGCAGGTTCAACAAAATTATGGATAATGATAATTTGGCTAATCATTTTAGCTAACCGGTGATTGTAGATGCTCTAATTGAAAAAATTGCCTATTGCGAGATTCATTAGATATATATAAGTAGAGTTAATTGTTAAGTCAAGTAGTTTTCGCTTCACTCAATAAATTGTTTAATTTTAATTTTTGAAATCCTTCGTATTGTGTTCATTATAAAAAAAATTATATAATTATACGAGATAAGCGAATAACAAACTATATGGTAATAACTCGTTAAATAACAAATTAAATTTTACGAAAAAACATATTTTATCAAGTCTGTTCAATCTCCTTAAAAATTTAATAGCATGATAAATTAAGAATTCCAATGTGTCAAATATAAATGACTTTAATACGATTGGATTATGCTTGCATGCTTGATCATCCTTAATTTTACATTATTTAGAGCATCTCCAACCATGTAAAACCCTTAGCTAAAAATCATTAATACATATTATAAATAAAAAATATAGAGATTATGTAAAAAATATCCATCCCCAATGATACATTTCCCTTATCTATAAATATAGTCAACCTCTTAATGTTGACTATATTTGTTAAACCCCTACAAACCTGTAAAAAATTTGTAAAAAAAAATCTAATCATTTATTACCATATTGAAGATATATATTATATTTATAATAACATAAAATTTTAATAACATACTATTTTTAAAATATAGTTAACCAATATAGCCAATACCATCGAAATACAATATCTTACGGATTCAACAAATTTTATATATCGTCTTACAGGTCCGGTTTATCCAATCAATTATAACCAACACCGTTGGAGATGCTCTCACGGCAATAATATCCAGTTTGGAGTAATACATTGCATATTTGTCACAGGCTTTTTCATGGAAGTTATGTGGGCCATTTTTATACCTTCTGCACTTGTTGGGCTTATATGTAAATAGATGGCCCATTATAATGGGCTTCACATTTTACTCTTGTTGGGCATATCTCGATATCGAAAACGTCATTTAGAGGGTTTTTCATGACCTGAAGTTGCATTCCGTTTCCGGTTTCCATGCTCCATGATTTTATTTATGTTGGTTTGGTTCAGAAGTCGGTATGAGTTTGAAATCAGGAATCGGGTTATACTGGTATGAGAATGAAGAATGATTCATGTTATTACGTATTTCGTTCAGTGCTGGAATGAATCGGTTTGTTTTAAATATAATCGACATTTTAATTTGAATTCTAATATTATGTGCAAGTGTACATTATACATTGAAACTAAATTTTTACACAATTTACAAATAAAAATTTATTAAAAAAGTATATGATTAGTAAAATATAATTTAACCAATTAAATAATAATTTAATATTTTTTAATAAATTAAATCTTACAAATTGGCATTAGAGAAATATTATTATAATTTTATTTAAAATTAAATAATATATCAAATTTAAATTATGTGTACATAAATTACATTTAATCGTAGAAATAAAGATGAATAATAAAAGTAAATCTAATACCTCATACTCCTTCTCCATACCCACATTTCATACCCGATACCCAAATTATTAAAAGATTCAAAATTTAGATAATTAAAATATTAAAATACCCTCTTACTACGGTCCATAGGCCGATTTGCTGCGCCGGTGCAGAACCTATAGAAAATTGGGAGTTTTGAATAGGAGTGATATATGTGGATGACTAGGTATTATTTTTTTAAATATTGTTTTTAAAATTTGTCTTGATCTATTAATTACTTTGTTATATTATAATTTGAATTACTAAAATTAATTTTGAAATTATTTGATTTCCTACAAAAGTGGTAAGAAATAAATTGAGTATAATTAGAAATTAAGTTGGATAATAATTCACAGAGTTTGTAGTAATATTATATACATGATTTTATTTTTTTAATAAAATTATATTTGTTTAAACTTTGTTTTGGAAAGTGTTAACATACTTTTTAGAAATGTGTTAACCAACCGACCAAATAAACGATGTTTCGCTTATAATAGTATAGTATAGATAAATTATCAAAAAACTTAAACTTAAATCTATTAATGTTTTACCTTGGCTCACGTGATTTGTAGGTTATTGCGTAAGCCCGTAGGGTTTACCCAGTGTACACCCGAAGGTAGGGATGGGCATCGACTCCGGCCCGACCGATCCCGCCCCGATCCCCGTACCGAAACAGGCGGGGATTTGAGGATTTTTGCGGGTACGGGCCGGGGAATGGGGACGATTTTAGAAAAAATCGGGGAATGGGTCGAGGACGGTTTTTTATATTTTCCCGGCCCGATCCCCGACCCGATTTTTTCCCGCTCTACAATATTTTATATATTCTTATTTATCTTCAAAAAATATGTAAATGCTAAGGACAATTTGTATTTTATGTTGTTAGAGATATTTTTAGATACTATATTTTTCAAAATATAAGGTCATAATAAATACGAATAATATGCTTTGATTTTACATAAATATTTCATGTATCAAAATATAAAATTATTAGAATTTGCAGTTTAATATTTAGTTTTTTTTGCTACTTTTTTTCTATATATTGCATGGAAAAATTATTTAACAAAAATTTTGATTTAAATAAAATATCCCCAATTACCCGCGGAGATACCCGTTCCCCGTTTGGGCCGGGGCCGGGGAATGATATAGTAATGGGCCGACGTCAATCCCTACCCGAAGGGTAGCGGCTGCGAGTTATCTACAATTAAAAAAAAAATCTATTAATGTTTTGAATTTATTTTTTCTTGTAAGTTATTAACTATTTTATAATAAGTAGTTGAACTGCGAAACGATCCGCAATAATCACAAAATTATAACCGCAAATAACGCGGTTAACCGCAACCACATTTACGATTGCGAATGATTTACGGAAGATAATTTTCTAAAACCACTCTTTGTAATTTGGTTCAACTTTTACCCAAAATTAATCCGATGCGAATCGGGGACACCCCTTCTTTTGATACACATTGATTGCGTTTAGTTTGTTTGTCACATCTACACAAGAGTGAGTAATCAAGAGAACGAGCACAACTGTAGCCTTACTGTTAAATGTTAACATCAGCTCCTGGTACAGGTCCGTGAACAATTCCCCATAAACATGAAATCTTATTTATTTCATACTACTACTATTCAAGTGGTCACAAACTGAATCAAAATATGACTAATCAACGAATCTTGTGTCGTGTGGTCCAATTCTTTGAGAATCATTTTATGATATAAGTAATATTCTATTTTTCTTAAAGTATCAAGTATTTATACACTTTAATATCTTCCTTTTAAGGGTTAATTGGACTTTTCACCCTACTAGTATGTTTCAAAAACAAATTTGTACCGGAACTTTAAGAAATTCAGTTTGCACTCTAATACTTCAACTTTGAGATTCATTATGCACCCCTTTTCAGAATTTTATTGAATTGGGTAGGGGTAAACCGGAAATTCAACAATATACTTAATCAAAATAAAATTTAGCTTGTTCAAATATTATTAAAAAAATTATATTATTTTATAGCAACTATAAAATAATAAATTTTTAATTTTCAAATAACACTATTAATTTTACATTTGATTATCATTTTTTTAATATCAATTTCAAAAATTTTATTACTCTACTTAATTAAATTTAGTTATATAATCAAAATTATTTGTTAAAATATTTTTTTGTAGAATTATAAAATACCAGAATTAATAATATAAAATGAAATCAAAACTCAAATTACTATTATCATTTAAAAAATTAAAAACTTACAATTTTGTATCAAAATTCAATTTTTAACATTATTTTAAAAGATATGAAATTAATTTACTTAATATTTTTGCTGAATTTCCGGTTTTCCCCTATCCAATTCAACAAAATTCTAGAAATGGGTGCATAATGAATCCCAAAATTGAAATATAGGGGTGCAAACTGAATTTTCTAAAATTCTGGTACAAATTTATTTTTGAAACATAATACTAGGGTGCAAAGTGCAATTTACTCTATTTTTAAATAAAAAATTGATTAGTTTGGGAGAGCTGCACGTTAGCTTTGTGTTAAGACAAAGATGATTCAGTTGTACGAACATTAGCCTCTCAAACTATGTGGCCCTCTTATTTCAAAATCCTGCTCCCTTCGTCCTAATATGTTCTTCCTATTTTGACTTTTTATATTGTTAATGGTAAACGATTGACTACTAATTTACGTCTAATCTATAAGATCAAATATAGTTATGAGTGATTTTGTTAGATTCGTATTTATGAGTATTAAATTTTTATATTTAATACCAATACGAAATTAAAGATATTAACAATAAAAAATGTGCATTGACAAACGTGTCTAATACAAACATGAAACGTTTTAAGGGAAGGGTGAATTATTTGTTTACCCTTTCCATTTTAGGACGTACCTCCCAATTGTTTATATTTCAAAATTTTTGAAAAATTGTAAATTTTTTATAATATAAAAAGTAACTACATTCATTACTTCTCTCGACTATACTCATTTTATACATATAATATTAATCGGTACTACTACTTTACTCATTTTTTTAACTATTCTCCGTTACTTTATTATTTTTCTTAATCTCCGTACTTAACCCAAATGTAAACAAATATGAGGGACGAAAGGAGTATTTATTAGCTAGTATAATATTTTCTTAAAAGATAAAAAAATTATAAAAATATGTTGAACATGACTCGTGAGTATATCCAATATATATCTTAATGTTAAAACAAATATTTGCGGACAAATAATTACAAGGGATATTTTTATAGTGCCACTATATATAATTGATTTTTTCCGTTGGTATCATCAATTTATTGGCTCCTACTCGTGATAACCATCTATATTTGATTTTTCACTTCAGATGGATACCCCAATGTTATGTAAAATGTAATACAATTAATTTTGAACCTGAAAACAAGTTGTATATTTGAAATCTTTTAAAAAATACATGAATTGACATTTAAATCTTGTAAAATGGAGTTAAAATAAGTGAGATATATTTAAACTTCATAACCAAACCAAACTTGACAACTAATATTTCACTCATATTTTCTCCATTGTACATGATTAAGAATCTATTTTTTGTATTTTTTCACGAAGAATTCAAATATACAATTTGTTTTCAAATCGAAATCAATTATATTAAATTTTACCTAATACAGGAATATTCGAAATGAAAAATCAAATATACAAAATTACCGAGAATAGAAACCAATAAATTGATGGTACAGAGAGAAAAGACCAATTATACGATGGTACCATATACATATATCCTAATTACAATAATCAATTATGAGAAATACAAATCCGTATAAACAGACCAAGAACAAAATAAAGGAATTAGAAACTTCTTTTTTACAGATAAGCCAAATTACTCCTTGATCCACTCCTTCTGACTCAAATTACACTTCTTTTACTTCACTCACCAGTTTCACATTTTCTTTCTTGTCTTTTTCAGTCAACTCCAACTAGTTCTGACCATGTTTTTCTGTACTAAAACACTTCAAATTCTTTACTACTAATAAAAGTTTTTTCAATTTTGTTCTCATGCTGAGCTCTAATCAGTCCTAGTTTTGCTAAAAATTGTTCCTTTTTACCTTCCAAGTGCTTGTTTTTTCAAGATTCTTACATGGGTTGAGCTATAATCAGCTATGTTGTTGCTAAAGATTGATACTTTTTCATTTTCTTGGTTCTTGATTTTTTGATTTTTTTTTCTGGGCTGAGCTTTAACGAGTCCAGTTGTTGCTAAAGATTGTAAAGATTGCAACTTTTTTCATTTTCTTGGATGCCCATCTTGATGTTCTAGCAGATAGTAGTATAATTTGATACGGGGGTTTGAATTTGTTGCTAAAGATTTTTTCCTTTTCTTGGAAGCCCATTTTGACGTTCTTGCAGCTAGTAGCATAATTTGATAAGGGTGTTTGAATTTGTTGCTAAAGATTGTACCTTTTTCGTTTTCTTGGAAGCCCATTTTGATGTTCTTGCAGATAGTAGCATAATTTGATAAAGGGGTTTGAATTTGTTGCTAAAGATTGTACCCTTTTCATTTTCTTGGAAGCCCATTTTGATGTTCTTGCAGATTGTAGTGTAATTAGATATGGGGGTTTGAATTTGTTGCTAAAGATTGCATCTTTTTCATTTTTTTGGAGGCCCATTTTGATGTTCTTGCAGATAGTAGTTTAATTAGATATTGGGGTTTGAATTTTCTTTAAAGATCTTTAATTTTTGTAGCAATTATAAATTCAGTATGGTGGCTGAGCCTTGGCTAATGAAGATGAGGAGCCAAGTTAGTGCAAATGTGAAGCAAGCCCTTTTACTTGAAGCTCCAAAAAAAGGTAATAAAAAGCAAGAACTTAAAGAAACTATTGGAATTCTTTCTTTTGAAGTTGCTAATGTGATGTCGAAAACTGTTATTTTGCATAAGTCTCTTGTTGATGATGAAATTGTTAAGCTTAAAGGTGAGATTTTTAGTTCTGATGGTATAAAGGCCTTGGTATCAAATGATGAAGCTTATCTTTTAGAGCTTGCCTTGGCTGAAAAGCTCGATGAATTGAATCGAGTGGTTGAGGTGGTTTCGAGATTGGGGAGAAAGTGTTCTGTGCCTGCATTGCAAGGGTTTGAGCATGTGTATGGGGATATTGTAAGGGGAGTGATTGAAGTGAGAGATATGGGGTTTTTAGTGAAGGATATGGAGGGAATGACCAAGAAAATGGAGAAGTATGTGAATTCGACTGCGAAATTATATGGTGAAATGGAGGTTTTGGGTGAGTTGGAGCAGGCAATTAAGAAGTTTCAGCGAGTCCAATATGAAGAAAGTCGAAGGGCTTTTGAGCAAAAATTGGTATGTCAGAAGCAAGATGTGAGACATCTCAAGGATATTTCACTTTGGAGTCAGACTTATGATAAAGTAGTAGAGTTGTTAGCAAGAACTGTGTGCACAATATATGTTCGAATTTGTCATGTCTTTGGCAGACCTGTTACGAGGGGAGAGTTTGCCAGTGGTGCCGTTTCAGGGTCGAAATTCCACTCTGCTCATCTAAAAGAAGAGTTTGGGATGAAATCAGGTCAAATTGATGTAACATTTGGGAATTCTGGTCCAATTAGTAGAGCGATGAGTAAGACTTATAGTTATAATCACTCGGGCTTAATCGAGAAAGGTTTGGCCGATAAAAGAGAGTTGAAATTAAGACCTCAGGTTGCATCACAGCGTGGTGATGTGTCACTGTTTCGGGCAGAAAATCATTTAGCATGTGGTTTTGGTCCAGGAAGGCTTCTCTTGGAGTGCGTTAGTGTGAGTAGTTCCGCATCAAAGGTAGATGACAACGATGATGATTCTGTTGAACATGATGATAGAGATAGTCAAGTTTCGGGTTGTTGTAGCATTGCTAGTGGAGTGAAGAGAGGTAATCTTAACCAGTCAGATTGCTTTAGTCGATCTTTGCAGGGTAGTGTGGCAAACAATTCGAAATCTGGTCCTAAGAATAGGTTAAAGACTTATGCTCCCCAAAGCACGGTTGGAGGATCGGCACTAGCCTTGCATTATGCAAATGTGGTAATTATCATAGAGAAGCTACTTCGATATCCGCACCTGGTTGGTGAGGAAGCTAAAGACGATCTATACTACATGTTACCAACTAGCTTAAAACTGTCCTTGAAGATTAGTCTCAAGTCTTATATCAAAGATCTGGCAATATTTGATGCTCCCATTGCTCATGGTTGGAAAGAGAGGCTTGATCAAATACTCAAGTGGCTTGCTCCTATGGCACATAATATGATAAGGTGGCAAAGTGAGCGTAATTTTGAGCAGCAGCAGCAGATTGTTACACGAAATAATGTTCTTCTGCTCCAGACACTGTATTTTGCAGATAGGGCAAAAACAGAGGCGGCTATTTGTGAGCTTCTTGTTGGGTTGAATTATATATGTCGCTATGAGCATCAGCAGAATGCGTTATTGGATTGTGCAAGCAGTTTTGATTTCAAAGGCGAAATGGACTGGCGGTTGCAACAGTGAGTCTCTCAACACGTGTCTTAACTGTCAAATTTGAATATATGAAGAGTGGTGTGTTTTCTTAAGTTCAAAGACATTAACTTTTAGATGATAGTTCATCCATCACATTTAGAGTATCCAGGATTCGGATATTAAAGACATCTGTTTTCGTAAAATGGAGTTTATTTATGTACTTTCTTGTAACAGTGAGAAGTTATAGGCTCCTGATGTACATAATTCCATTGTACGAAAACAAATTATCTATCACGCTTGTAGAATGTTCATGACTACATGTATTCAATCTTATATTTGCTATTTCTTCTATTTTCTTTCCTGAAACAAATTATTTAAGAGCATATTTCGAAGGAGTGGAATTTTGCTGGTATATGGTCCAAAGGAGATTTAGATATACTTGAATATGTAGTTTTTGGCTGCGATCTTCTACTTGTAACGTGTGCTACTGCATAATGACAATGGAACCAGAGGCTCAGGCGTAGGCTCTAATTTTGCTAAACTTCGTAAAAAAGTAGATTTTTTTTCCTCCACCCCCCCCCTGAATTTTTAAAAATTACGTAATTTTTTGATGCCCCAGTAAAAATTGTATTATCCCCAGGCTTTCCGAAGTTCTGATTCTGTGGCTGGTTGTTTGTAGTTGTCTTTTGAGAGGCAAAAAAATGATTAAAAACCTGCATTTTGATTGAGACAAGTTGTAGGGATTATGAATGCAGCCTAAGGGTTCACCATTGCGAGCCCCTTTCCCTTGATAACTATCTAATATCCTGTCGATTAAGCTATCTGATGAACAGATAAAGAAGACAGAGAATGATCAGGTGTTGCCAATGTATTCTTCTTAATGCATGCAGTCTGCAGGTATGCATCAAGATCATTTTCTGCATTTTGTTGTAGATATTCTTGTCGTCGTCCAAGCTTCTTACCATTGGTTTGCTAATTCTTCTCAGTACCGAAAAACACAACCTTCTAATGGCTTCTCTTTCAAGTCTATTGCAGTTTACAAGATGATCCTCAACTACACTATTCAAAAGTGCTAGGAGTATTTCATATGAATCTATTTTTTTTACACAAATGCTGCTACTGCATTTCTTTTGTTTAAACACATACAATATAGTAATCATGTAATGACATAAACAATGTAGTACTAAACGAGGCAGTACTTCCTCCTTTCTTTATACATTACAAAAATCATACTCACTATTAGCTTAAGCAAAGGTGTTTTCAAGGTAAATACAATGTACTCGTGTATTTTTAACTATGTACGTAATTAGGAGCATTCTTTTCTTCTGTAAAATAACATAAATAATATACTATACATTTTTTTTCTAGAAAAAGTTGAAATATTCAATACAATTTCCCACATCAAATGATCAAAAACTAAAGATCTAAAGTCCCTGCTTCTTTTTTAACACAAAACCCTAGCAAGAAGCAATAATATAAAATTTTAGTACATTATTCTTGACTTATTAGGGTTCAAATCCAACGTTTGGTATTGTAATTGAAGTAACTCTAAGCAGGTGTATTCTGCTCTGTTCTCTTTAATTGCGAAGTTTCAAACTTTTCTTATATATTTGTGTTATTCTATCATGATTGAGCAATATTGGCTGTTTGATGGTTAAAAATTGAATCTTGATGCGCAGAACAAATTATACTTGTGTTCCCACTTAAAAATTTGTCGAATTTTTCGAAGAAAGATTGTTAGTTTATCATTATTGAGCAAGAGTGCAGCTGTTTCATGGTTAAAGATTGATTCTTGACCTTTAGAAAAGATTATACTTGGTGTACCCACTTAAAAGTTTGTCGATTTTTCGAAAAAAGATTGTTATTTTATCACCATTGAGCAAGATTGTAGCTGTTTGATGGTTAAAGATTGATTCTTGATGTGTAGAAAGGATTATACTTGTGTACCCACTTAAATTTTGTCGATTTTTTGAAGAAAGATTGTTAATTTACTGATATTGGTTTCTTGAATCAGGTGTTCTTGTAATCGGAGATGGATGATGAAAGTAATGACAATAATATGTGTTGACGGAGGAATTTGGTAGTAACAAAACTTGAGGTTCGTAGCCGAAAACAAGATCTGTGATGTCGGTTCTTCGTCGGAAACATGAACAGTAAACGGCGGACCCGATGAACAGTATTCGTCGGAAAAGATGAACAGTGTTTGGTGGTGGTGATTATTGGGGGTTGAGATTGCTTAGGGTTAGTGGTGGCTCCTTTGCGCTCTCGCTTCTGACCCCTTACAATTTGCCTACGTACCCCTATTTATAGGGGATCAAGCCCACGTAGTTATTGGGGAACAAGAAACCTAATGGACCTAGATTTCTTATCCCGAGGCCCAGTAGGAAACCCACTGGAAACCTTCTTCTACTAGCTTTAGGAATGTCCGCCGATGAGGCACAACCACAAAGGCCCAAGGCTCGTCCACGGCTTCGAGACTTCACGGATGAGGAATCTCCCTGACCAAGGATAACCCTCCGCTACCAGCTGTTTCCCTAATCCGCGGACGCATGTATAGCCGTGGTTCACCCCAAATGTTGGACGCATCCTTGTCCCCCGATAAGGAGCCCCTACCAGATTGCAGGACAAGTGATCCCAAGCTTTTGGGTGCAAAGTGCAGGATACTCCGAAGTCTCTCAATGAGGACACCCGTTGACTACAGAGACAGAGCTCCCAAAGCACACACCAGATTTCACCCCGCATCCCCAATGAGGACATCCATTGACTACAGGAGGAGGCCTTCAGTCCAGGCATACCCCTGGAGGTCTCTGACCACGGACACCGCCTTTCCTGTAGATATGCTACAAGAAGGAGTTCTTCAATAGAGTACCTGCATCAAATATGTTAGTAATAATAATCTCCATCTTTCTTGAATCTTCCAAAGAGTTCGTCCAAGTAGCATGTCAAAGTTACATTTTGTACCAAGTAGAAGTTAAGGGCGCGCCCTTACATTCCTGTATGTTGGCGTCGCCCTGTGTCATCAGCCTTTGATCTTATCCTATATCATTCTACATCATAGGGCGCGCCCTAAATTATTCATCGTTAGAGCTTGCTCTAATTCTGTCCAAGCCAAAGTGTAGGTCTACCAAAGCAATCATGTCCGAATAATCTTTTCAAGGAGACTTCATTGCCTAGGGCGCGCCCTAAGGCTCACCACAGAACAGATTTCAATTAAGGAATTCCTCTACTCCTTTTCAATAATTGGGCGCGCCTCCTCTTACCATGTGTGAGGGCGCGCCTTTGAGGATAATAGCCACAACCGTTAATCAACTACTCAATTAATGGGACACGCCGTCTTCTTTATGGAAAGTCAACCTTATCATTTCCTAGATTTCAGGCGTTTCTCCTTCGATTTTGCCTATCTTATCAATCTCAATCTGAATATCGTTTATACCAATTTTTGGGCATAACAATATGTTAATATTGAATTCGGAAAATTATTGGACTTGGAAACCCCGTATGGAAGATCTTTTACGTGTAAGGGACTTGTATGAAACTACCAAGTCGAAAGATGCAGTGAATGGTATTGATGATCTAGAATAGAAAATATTGAGTCGTAAGGCGGTGGCTATAATTAGGCAGTTTGTTGATGATTGTGTGTACCAAACTGTGGCTAATTACACGAATGCGTTTGAGATTTGGTGTGAGCTTGAGAGTTTGTATGGACGGAATGCAATTTTTTCATGATGAAAAAGCTTTTAAAGATGAAGTACAGAGATGGTGAGAGCATGGGAGTGTACTTGAGTAATTTTCAACTCTTGGTTAATGAGTTAGTTGGATCGAAGGTGAATTTGGATAATGAATTGCAAGCTTCGTTACTGCTGTCATCGCTTCCTTGGAGTTATGATAGTTTTGTTACTTCGCTGAGTAATTATGCTCCGAGTGGCAAGTTGACAATGGGGATTGTCAAAGGTAGTCTTTTGAGTGAAGAGACTAGAAGAAGAGAAATGAGCTTGTCAAGTAAAAATAAAGCCTGGACAGTATTATTGGGTACGATTGATTGATTGATTGGAAAGTTCAAGACCGAGGTTGGGGAATAAGCAAGAAAGAAGATGCTCATAGAAGAGACAAGTCTAGGGGGAGATCAAACTCAAACTTCAAGAGTAAAGTTATCTGTTAACATTGTCAGAATCCCGGTAATATCAAAAAATTCTGTCCAACAATGTAATGAGATAAAAATCACGGTGAGGTGCACAAACAATAGTCTGATGATGCAATGGGGAAAGACCTCAGTTGTAACAAGTGAGAATATGCTTTTTGCATTGGTAATTAAGTTTGATTGTGTCTTGTTTTCATATTTTTAATTCTAGTGGGTGATTGATTCAGGCACTTCATATCATCTTCAGACATAGAGTACCCTGCATCCTTCAGTAATCACTGCTGGCGATAATGGTTAGGTGAAGACAGGAAACAAAGGCATATAAAAGGTTATTGGCTTATGATGCAATGTTTTAGGCAACTCTTTCACAGACTAGTGTTGCTAGGCCTTGAGTATGTCCCATATATGAGGTCATATTCGATTTCTTTTAGGGTGCTTGATGATGATGGTTAAGTCAGTCACTTTTTAGTGATGGAAAATGAAAGCTGACACAGGGCAATCAGATCATTGTCGAGACTACAAAACAGAGAACTTTGTATTTGATGATAGTTTGTGTAAAGGAGACGCCCAGTTTAAACATCTGCATTTTGTTTGAGATAAGTGTTTGTCTAGATGAATGATGCAATCTGAGGGTTTTTCATGACTCCGCGCCCCTTCAGTAATACGAATTTCATTACATTGCTAAAACTATCCTTGTAGTTGAACTATGTAGTGAACAGATAAAAAAACATAAGTTGTTTGGAGTACTGCCACTAGTACTATTGTTCTTCTAGCTGCTTGTAGTCGTTAGAATTATTTTGTGCATTGTGCTTAGATTGTAGTTTTTCTCGTCGTTGCAGCTTTAACATCTTGTTTAATTACTTGATCTGAAATTTTAAAAACATAGACATGTTAGTAATTTGTCTCTGAATTCTAATGTCTATTGTAAGGTGATCTTCAGTAATGTTGTTCATCATTGTTCTTTCAAGATTTATATTTTACATATAAGGATGGAGCCTGAAGGCTATGTTAGACATATAGTAACCATGTTGTTGATGGAGGAATTTGGTAACAACAAAATTTGAGGTTTCTCGCCGAAATTAAGATCTATGACGGCGGTTTTTCGCCGGAAAATCAAGCGGTGTGTGGTGACTGTATGTTAATTGGTGGCTGAGATTGATTAGGGCAAGTGGTGGCTCCTTTTCCGCTCTCAACTTCTAACTCCTCTCAATGTGCCTACGTACCTTTTATATAGGGATCAAGTTTGACGAAGTTCTTGGGGAACAAGAAATCTAATGGGCTTAGACTTCTTATTCCTAGGCTCGGTAGAAGCCCAACCAGAATCCATCTTCCGCTCGCTTTAGGAATGTCCAACTATGAGGCCCAAGCCTCGTCCGTAATCATAGGACTTCACGGATAATGCATCTCCGTGCGCAAGGATAACACTCCGCTACAGCTATCTCCCTTGGTTTACGGATGCAGGTATAGCCACGGTCCACCCCAAATGCCGGATGCGTCCTTGTCCCCCGAATGAGGATAACACTCCAGATAACAAGACAGGTGATCCCAACCTCCTGGGTGCAAAGTGCAGGATGACTCCAAAGTTCTCCAACGAGGACACCCGTTGAATACAAGAACAGAGTTTCCAGAGCACACACAAGAGTTAACCCCGCATCCCCAACGAGGACACCAGTTGAATTCATGAGGAGGCCTTCAATCATCAGGCATACCCCTGGAGGCCTTCAAGCTTTTCACGGACATCCCCCTCCTTGACCGTCTCAAGGAGGGAATTCTTCAAAGAGTACCTGCAACAAATACGTTAGTGCAAACAATCATCCATTGCTCTTTCCATCATTGCCTTATCCTGAGGTTGTTCTTGTTTTCCTTATCCCAGGTGAGGATAAGCTCATTGCGTCGTCCTGTGCGAGGACAAGCCCGGAACGAGGACAAGCCCAGAGCGAGGACAAGCCCGGAGCGAGGACAAGCCCGAAGCGAGGACAAATCTTTTGCCTTGTCCTGAGTGAGGACAAGCCCGAAGCGTGGACAAGTCATTTGCCTTGTCCTGAGCGAGGATAAATCCGTTCATCCAAACAAGCCACGTAATGCATTCCTCTTGACTAGGGCGGGCCATACCCCTCGGACGCGTCCACTTATGTTGTGTTGTAGATTAAACCCAAACATAGTCCATATCTTGCATTTCATTAAATGTGGGCGCGTCCTAAGTCTAGGGCGCGTCCTCCCCTCATGTGTTGTGGCTTAACCTTAGGATAATGATATCAACGGATGATCGTGTCAACGGATGATGCAATCAGTATTTGTCACATCAATTGATCTTCGATAAGGAAAAGGAAACAGGAACTCAAGGCGGTGAAGGACTTTATCTCAGAAGCATTGTATAGGTTTTCTTGTTGTTAATAGAATAAGATTCCTTATACATTGTGTAGCTGTGCTCTATATAAAGCACATATTAGGTTCATGCTATATGCATTGCGATATTGTTATATCTTTCGCATAACATAGCAGCTATGAAGGATATTTGTTCAAAATCCTTTCGAGAGAGTACATTTGTAATCAGTTTTTATCTGTTAATATAAAAACTGTTGATTCTGTTGAAACTTTGTCGAATTGATTGTATGAACTGTATTCACCCCTCTACAGTTGATTAAGGGCCTAACATTTTCTATTTCAAATGATAATAGAATTATGGAATAACATACTTAATAATTTCAATACTCAACTTTTTCCAATCAATTAAATAATAATTTCATCTACCTATACATATTTTATGGATGCATTTTATATCCATTATACCTTATATATTTTAAGTACTAAACGATTATAATAACCATGATTAAATATGATTTTTTTTATATTATGAACAAATAGATTTTATATTTCCAAAATAGCCACGAGTCATTTATAGTTTTATTTGATTATTCAATTTTTATTTGTAAAATATCACATATTTTTGTGCAAGACATGCGTGAACGTAACAAGACTAAGTTATATTGGCAACCCTAAAGTTAAGTTGCATGATAATTCTATTCTCGACATCCCGTAAAGGTAAATAAGATAAAGTTGAATGATAATTGTATTCTCGACATCCCGTAATGGTAAATAAGGTAAATACATGGCAATGAATACAGTTGTGGAAGGGTAGATGAGGTTTGATCATTTTGTATCACATGTAGAATGGCAGATGAGGTTTTTAATCTTTGCCAAACAGAAGTAGGTGAGGTTGTTTTGTGTGTGTGGTGGGCTGATACGTCATCCTGTGAATTGTGACGTATCCTTGACCAACATATTTTTATTTTATGGCCTTTCATGTATTAAAAAACACCTTCAACTCTAATAAAAGATTCGGATATACAACATTGTATATCTAGGTATCTGTAATTTATCATACTGATATGCAGGATCTTTAACTAATATTCCATCTTTTCTGATCCTTCACTTTAAAATACAAAAAATTCTTCATCATACTCCACCTACCCTCTTGTGGTCCTCTATGATAATGAGGATTGTTATTCTTTTTTTTTTATTAGGAAAATATAATTTTCAAATTATATTTTATTAAATTTTAATAGAGTTACTAAACTGGGCACCAAAATTTAGTTTCAAATAACGTAACATCGATTACTTGACAATTTAAATGATTTTATTGATTTAATTTATGTGAATGAAGGGTGTCTATTATTAATTGCATATAGCCAATATTTGGGAACTCTGACATTATACTGTTTAATGTAAAGACCAAATTGTATATTCATGTTTTCCTCCTAGAGGAAAGGTAGAGGGGTTGTTGTGCATGTAGTGGTTGATTACCTTCTTGTGAAAGATAAAGTAAGGCAATTCTTTCTAGCTAATCAAAGTGGAGAATTTTGAACTTTGATGGAGTATGATTTGTTTAATATGCATAATTATGCACGTGCAAGATCTATAATTTAAGTGCAATAATTGTGTATTTCTGTTAGAGCCGACAATTTCATATACGACACCGTAGCACAACATGAAAATTACGGGTTTGAGTTGACATTTTTGGTACACGAACACAAAAGTACACGGATGAATTTATTGTCGGTTTGGGGTTTATCCTTAGGTACACGACACGAAACGAAAGTATACGAAATAAATAAATAAATATATTTATTTATTTATATGATATGAATATATATCTTACAATAATATTTTACATATAATTTTTACAAAAAATAGATATAAAATAGATTTAAATTCAAATTTTACAAGACTTAACTACATTTCAGTTTGTATGACTTATTGATTTTAAACTCTACTAAGTAAAAACAAAATATTTAAATATAAATTATTTTTATTATTAATTTTAAATTACACGAAACACGACACAAAATGTACACGAAATTAAAGTACATGAACATGAAACGTAACGAAATGAAATGATTGTTTAACGGTTCGAGTTTGAGTTAGGCATTCATGATATGAAACACGAAAGTACACGAAACGAACGAATTGTCAGCTCTAATTTTTGTTATGGAACCTGATTCAAACATGCAGTTGGGGCTAATGATCTGTCCACTATAACTTTTCGTGATTGTAGGCCGGACCCTGACCTATTAATATATTCCCACTTTGATATTTTTCCAATACCTTGAAAACAAAAATCCCCGTCTTACTCAACTATCTCAGTTCTCACTCCCCCATATGTAGTCCTTCCTTGTGGTGAGGAGCATTGCTGTTCCTATCATTTGATTCAGAAAAAATGTAATAAAACAGAACTGTATCATATAAATCGGAACCATGCCGGCTGCAGTGACTGTGTCGGTTTTAAAGACCGGAAAAATCAGATAATTTGAATGAATTTTATACGTCATTACAACTGGTTTCAAGAACTTAAGGTTCAGATACATGTATCGTAGGACCGAAACGTGTAAATGATAATATTATAACGGAATTAAGAAAGATTATAATAAACGTAAAGAACGAACATGATAAACTGATCATGGCATATTCTAACAGATGATCCCCTGATCGATCTTTTTATTTACTGATTAATCCGATATCACTGGATTAGTCTTATTACACACCATGCTTTAGAGCCATTCTCGAATACCTTGACATGAATCTGGAAACAATCAAGCATGCTAACACACAAGTGCTTAATGCAACTGAACCTTTAAAACCTCAAACAGAGAACTGAATTTACTCATATTAGCCTTGGACAGAGCAATTCCAACTTCCATTCCACCTTTCAAGTCCCTACTCTCTGTCAAACATATAGCAGTTCCTCGATCAACTGAGATTTTTTCGATCTTTTCAGGCCTTCCCCATCCGAAATCCATGTCGTATAGATCCACTTTCGGTGAACCTACAACAATCACATTGACATTTGATTCTGACATCTCTTCCCATTCAGAAATCCACCTCTTTGCATCTCTCAGAACTTCTTGATCCAAGTCTTTAATCTTTTTTCCGATCGCTTTTGCTGCCACAACAAGTCCATTTTCACTTAGCAAGTCACTCTCCATTGCTCCTGTTCTGCCAAATGCTACACAGTTTCCAAAATAGGTACCTGGAACTGTGAAATCGAGACGAGTAATGCCACCTGCAATGAACCCGAAATAAGCTGGTTTTTCGCTAACATTTGCACTTGTGTTGCCTTGACATTTCATTAAACAAATCCATACTAATGAGCACGCTAATACATATGCTGAAAGAAGTATTGGCTGTGGTTGATTCATTTCCTTGCATTGCGCGATGATCATCGTTTTAATTCTTTGCAAATCATCGATGCTCAACATGAACGTGGACTGAACCATGTCAGAACTATCGTACATTTGACCCTTTTGCGAGATTGTTCTGTTCCACCATTGATTTAAAAGAGTTGTTTCGAGTTCCCCGTTAGGATCAATCATTACATTTCTATCGAAACACGGTGGAGAACTAATAACAGGTACTGCAAACTTTTTTTCTTGCAGTGACTTGCAAGTTGATGCCCATGTCTTCATGAAGATGTTAAATGTTCTTTCATCAGCAACTACATGCTGAAATGAGAGCCCGATCGACATGCCCGTGTCACGAAAAACCGTGATTTGGACTGCCAATGACGGCACAACTGTCCTATTTTTCGACACGGGTGATTCCAAGTCCGGGACTAGTGACAACAACTTCGAGACATCTTTCTGACAATTACTAGACAGCTGCCTAAATGCATCTCCATCACTCTCTGCAACACTCATCGACACATAGTCCCCGTGGCTGTACACAATTTGCGGCTTTACGGGGCGTAACGGGGTCGAAATGTTACCAGAAAACGGTGCAAAATGTTGGAGAGTTGAGGCCAAAGAGTGTTTAAGAAAGGGAATGATATTTTTGGTAAGAGAAGTATAGTTTGAGAAGTTGTAGAAAAAAATGGATTGGTTTGGTGAAAACAGAAGCCATGGGATGTCAAGAAATGTTAGAGGCAAAGATATTGGAGGTGTGTTTGGTGGTGGAGAGATATGGCATTCATCAACAATGTTTATTTTGATGCTTGAAGCCATTGAAATCGGAGAGAGAGATGTTAGTATGATATATATGATTACTTGAGTAGGCTTAAAAGTTGCTATGGTCAAATGGTTGAGGTATTGAAGAATCTTTTTGGTAGGAATGACAAATTTTAGCTTATTCTTTAAATGTAAAATTGTAGTTTAGTGCTTTGAATTTAATTTCGTATAGTAATTTGGTGGCTGAAAACTTAAATTTACAAGAGGTTGGTTAGATATTACTTTATTCTTTAAAAAAGTGTTAAAAGATATTTTTGTGAGAAAAATAGAAATAGCATTTCTTTTTCAGAACTGTAATAGCCTGACTTTTCGGACTATTAATTCTAAAACTTCGTTACTTAACACTAACTATTATTTTGGGTTACCAATTGATTTTTTTATTTAAGACTAATATATACATAAATGATTTCTTTTATATACTCGGCCTAAGGTCAGGAGACTCCTCATGGTGAGTGAGTTACGATCACCATAAAATTTGACAAACTCCATCTAGGATTGAGACACTCCTCTAAAGACTTGCAAGCTTGGTTTAAGATTGAGACACTCCTCAGTGTAAGTAAGTAACGATTATTATCAGACTTTTCCAACCATATAATACACGCATATATATTAAGTGATTTATTTAATTATGTAATGGTCGAGATCACTAGATATTTATGCACTAATATTCATGTACCGAGTGTCGGGTCAGTAATCTCAAACTAATAAAGGCTTTAGATTACTAGGCACTAAGTCTCCTAAGACTTAATTACTCGAGTATTAGTGAGGCCAACCAAATCAAGTATATCACTTTATTTTTCTTTTATTTTTATTTTTTTACCAAAGACATTTACAGCTCGTATTTCTTCCAAACTTAAGCATTTAAGTACTAAGTTAAAAATAGAATAATCAACATTCTAACCATCAACAACTGTCAAGAAATATGATATCTTAGTCTTGGTTATAGCGCATAATAAAATCGTATAAAGAAATAATAATATCGGTAGCTCGACTTATACATACAAGTAACATTATTAATGAGGTGAAAAAGCAAATAAATGCACAACATACGGATCATTAATAAAATTACGATGTACAAACATAACTTCGATCCATAAAAATATAAGAAATTTTTTATGATCCTCACTTGCTTAATAGTCCTTGAAAAATCAAAATAGTAAAAAAAATTGTCAGAATAACCATCATAGACGTGGTATTTCATTAGTAATCAAAAATTTCGCTAAAGAAAGGCTAGCAGAGCTTGGACTTCGGGGTGGAAATTCATAAATTTGACACAATTTTCACTAATTAAAATGATCAAATTCATGAAAAATAGTGTTTATTATGTACCATTAGACATATTTTAAAAAGACTTACATAAGACTTCATGATAAACGTGTCTTGGATATATAGCCTGCAATAAGTTTGAAGGAAAAAATAGTCGAGGAACTTTCTCGGGAACAAATTAATTAATACTTCTCAATGAGTAAATGAAACCAAATCAAACGAAATCAATGCAAAACATTTTCAAATTGGGGAATAGACACATGCCTATGTTTTAATTCGAGCTGAGTCGACTCGAACTCGACTTATAAAGTGGGCTCGACTTTAATCGAATTTGTTAATGAGCTGGAGCTTGATCATATTTTTGAACTCGATTAAAAACTCGAGCCGAGTCGAGTTTTTTTTAGCTCAACTGGACCTCGATCCGATAAACTCGAACTCGGCTCAGCTCCAACTCGAGCTCGAGCTCGATTATATTTTTTCTATTTTTTAAATTTATATGTTTTTGCTAGTTACGTGTCTTACAATTAACTAGTAAAATTAATTTTACATACTAATTTGATAATTTTTCATATATTTACGAGTATTATTATATTATTAATATATTTGGTAACAAATTTAAACTAAATTATTTTTTTATAATATATTTATTTGTTTTAAATCTTAATACGTGTAATGAAATTCTGATGACTAAATCATATTAACTTATGTGATTGAACTTCAATTTCTTCACTTAACTGTACAACTTCTCATTCACTATTTTATATTTAACGATCAAATCAAATTAATTCCTTTAAGCTAATTATACATAGCATATGATACTTACATAATTATATTTATACGTAGTGATGAGTAACTCGATTAAAAGACTTTTACATACTTAAATTCAAATGTTCAACTAACAATATAAATTATAATAAAAATAGATTTTTTAATAAAAAAACCGTTAAGCTGATATTTATTAAATTTTATTAGCATTATTAAAATGTATTTGATATCTCAATTATTATTTTGGTTAATCTTTTGACTATTCGATGCATCAATTACTCGGTTAAGTTCAAATGCTGATTATAAATATAATTTATAAGCTGTAGCCCCTTGTTGCAATTGTTAAAAAGTATAAGATCCTATCTGGACCTTAGGCTACCAGCTCGATCGTTGGAAGAGGGAGTTGACTCGCTTGAGTGTTATACGTGCTGGCGGCTAAAAACCGCTGTTTATGACCTTGAATGTATGATGGCTTAACCCCAATAAGAACTCGTGTTCTATGCTTCAGGAAAGGCTTCAAAGCCTGGGTTTCTTACTGGAATAGTGTAAGAACCCAATTTTTTGACATCGGTAAAAGACCTTTATGAATAGTAATGTTGCGGTTTAATAAAAAAATTTGCGACCACACCATATACGAGTTTTTAATTTAAGATTCCGAGTTGATATTGTGATTATACATACCAAAGAGTGTATGTAAACACTATTAGTTTTCGAAAAAACGAACTTTGAAAAATGATTGTATCTACGAACCATCAAGAATTACGGGAATCATAATATAATTACAAATTTAAAATCCTACGGATTTATATCCAAGAACGATACTTCAAAACATAAAGAATGTATACGAAAGGATTTACACCGCGAACCGTTTACGAGGAATTATTAAGTAAACAAATAAGCGACCAAGCAAACGCGTAAACGAATAAATAAACGTATCGAACCAAACTAAATAACCATGGTAAGAAACTAACCATGGCTAGGTTACCAAATAGTAACCTAAACTAGGAAGCATGATGACCTAAAGCTAGGAATAGTAAAGCTAAAACCTAAAACTAGATAGTTAGCTTGTAAACCTAGGAAGCTAGCAAGATATGCCCTAAGATATGCCAATATTTTCTAGTCCTAGGTTATATACTAAAATATATACAATTATACAACACAATTTTTCAAGAGAAGCAATCAAGAAGCAACAAACTCTCTCTCTCTCTCCAAAAACCCAATGCAGATTTTCACGAACACCATGGAAAGAAAAATTCATATATCATGTTCTACTCATTCAAAAATCACCAAATTTTACACAAAGCTTCATCATATAATGTAAAAGGTACGTTCAAAATTTCATGGCCATTGGATTAGTATGTCATAGTCAAATCCTTTCTCAAAATTGGTGGTGAATAGTAACTCCGAAAATCTCTTTTTATTTTCTTGATTTTCATGTCATGATTTAGGATCCTTAAGTATAACCAATCTCTCCCAAGGTTCAACCATAAAGAAGAGGACCTCCCAAGCTACCAATAAAGGTATAAACCTTCATCCAAACTTTGTTTAAGTTTTAAGTTTGAAGAAAAGTAAGGATCTTGGATATAAGTATGGTTTTGATGATTGATTTGATATTATCTTGATGTTTAGTTAATTAGTTTTTAGGTTGATGATTGTTGCCTCAAGAACATGATGTTCTTGAGAGCAGTTAGTGTTGAGATGATGATTTGATGATTGTTGATGGTGGTATAATAATTTAAGACGTAAACGAAACTCGGATCGTAATCGTAACCTCGTTAAAATGAACAAAACTCAACTTAAGTTCCTGCAGAAGTTCCCGAATGTATAAACTGTAGTTTCTTGAAAAGTGAGACTTTATTATGATAGAAAATGTTATGAGGATCGTTTAGGTGCTTGAATCGCTTGATTTCAATTTACGGATCAAAAGTTATGACCGTTTTAGTAAAAGTGATTTACACGACAAAAACTGCTACAAATTACGAATTTTGTAAATAGAAATGACCGACTTAAAAATATTTAAAAATCATGAAATTTTTACAGAGAGTAAGAAATAGAGTTTATTAACTTCCATAAAAATTTCAAGTAAAAATGTTGATTTTTCAATTTTATGAAAATGTCGGAGCCGAGGTCGCGTCTAAATTTTGTCTAGATCGCGCACGCGAAAACGGTGCGTCAATTGAGTTAACGGTTTGAAAGATATCAATGTTTTAGTGAAAGCGGTTTGAATAGTAAAAATCCGTAGTTTACCGAACTTTTGAAATATTTTTCATCTAATTAAATTCATTTTATCAAAATGAAACTTTTATGATAAATATTATAAGCACTCAAGAAGCTCCTCGAGGTGGTTTCGTATTAAAATATTAATTTTACGATTTATTAAAAATGTTAGAGTACGAGTCGCGTAATGGAAACATTCGGTAAAGTCAACTCTAGAAAACCATTTTGACCGTCCGTTTCGACCAAGGATCGATACTTATTTTGAGTCGGTCGAATATTGAAAATTATGAAGTATTGAACTGATTAGAAATATAAATCGGTGATGAGATTAGGAATACTGATTAAGATTATGATATTTGTTGATTAGAAAATCCGGAACGAGAGCAAGTCAGAAAACGTATCTTGGACTCCACGCAAGTTTTCAAACCCTACCTTTTTAGAACTGTTGTGTTGTGATTGCTTTTAAACACTGCGATATATGCATGATAAATGTTTTACGGTGATTTACAAATTATTATATATTGAATCATAAGATATGATGATTTTGGTATAATAAAAGTACCGGATTTGAAACGATATATTTAGACCGAAGATTGGTCGGTGTAAGTTTATAAAAACCCGGAAGTATTCCAGAGTTGTTATATTTCAGAAATGTTAACGCTAGAAAGTAGCGTGACATGTATACTGTAGACCGAGAGTCGGTCGGTATGTATATTATAGTAAAAATCCGGGAATCATCTTGGTGATGTTTTGGACGATCAAAAGTCCGTATTTATTTTATTTCAAGGGACTCGATGTCCTCTTGCGAAATATTAAACTACCTCGAATTTTATTTAAAAATGGTTTCTAAAGATCGTATTCCCTCAACTCTATTTAATTACCCGAGCAATGAATATTATTTCAAATATTCATTTAAAAAGGGAGAAGTATTCTCCAACGTTTATTTTATTTTAAAACCAATTATTTTATATATATTAAAGATTAATATAATTACTTAAACTTAAATTAGTTGAGGATTATTATTTCAAATATTCTTTTAAAGAAGAACTATGCGAGGTTTAATTATTTAATAATTATCATTTAATTATTCAATATATATTAAATGATTTAATATCATTTAAAAATCATAAAACCTAATTTAAGATATTTTCTGAGTTTCAGAAATTCATATTAATATTTTCAGATCGTCAAAGAATAATATCTCGACGTATTTTAAATATTTTGAATATAGTTTTAAAAGAAACTCCCCCTCATTTATCTATTTGTTGACAACGGTCAACTCACATTATCTTAGTACTTCCTCCGAAAATTCTCTGAAGTACATATATATATATATATACATATGAGATGAGTTGTACCTATCACCAAGCAAAACGCTTGGAGAACTTCGATGTGATTCGAGTTCTTGAGATATTATAGGATTTCTTAAAAGGACAAGGGAGGGGGTAGACTCTAGTACTATGTGTACTAGGGAGACTACCAAAGGTACCGCAGGCGAAGGTACTCTGTGTACTCAGGAACTTGTGAAGTATGTGTATACCCGAAATAGGACACGTAGCCCGAATGCGGCAAGGGTGATAACCGAGATACAAAGGTGTCGTCCTTCTACTAGTAGAAAAGGTTACTATTTTCCGTATTACGACTGATCATCGTATGTGGTGGCTCCAGTGAATGTCCTATTTTTCCAATTGGAATTGAGATGCAATACCGTAACCCAAGCCTAGGTGCTGGGTTTACCATTAAGGTATTCGCGGGATTATAAATCCACTAAAGAATTGTTTTCGAAAGAAGGTGTATATCACCAAGGAAAACTATTTTGAATAAAACATATTTAACATATATGGTATTATACTTGAGTTTATCATACAGTCATTTCACACTGTACATTATTATGGCCAGGCATTATTGCTCACTCTTGCTTTCTTTTAAATGTCACAACACAACAGATAACCAGTATGCCGGTGTGGGACTTAGTCGCTTGCAGTCGTGGGGAGAATCCCTGGCAGCTTTGTCTCTAGCAGGCCAGAGTATCAGATAGGTATAAGATATCAGTCGTAATTATTGTAACTTCATGTAGAGGTTATGAATAATTGTTTGATATCCTGTAAAGTACATTTGAGTTTCAATAACAGATGATACTTGTTGTACGTCATTTCTAAGGTTATAACTTGTGAGTGTGTGAGATTGAGGGTCTGTGATATGGAATTATTGGATTATTGAGTTAATGCAGGTTACACATGATTAAAGGATTGCGTGACGACCCAGGAATTTGGGGGCGTTACAAATAGCCTACACGCCCCGTTTCTAGGCTTATAAAATAGTCACCTTAAGATTTTAGAGTGACTGGTTGCTATTTATGATATTAAGAGCTGTGGTTCGATCCGTGATAGGTTGATGATGAGTTATATCGGGTTGGTTTTAGATGGGGACTTTCATACAATTATTCTGCTGATTTTGATTGAGACTCTAATACACACTCTCGTTCTCTCTTTGATGATATTGGCTCCTTGATAATATTGTTTTTTTTTCTTTTTTTTACCTCTCATCTTCCTTTCTTTTCGTGTGTTGATGATGGAGGTACCTCTAGGCACATCAGTACACTTTTCCGCCTTATGTTTTATTTTATCTGGTGTTCTAGGCATATTGACCCTATGAGGGATTGTTTAATTTATTTAGTACTCTAGGCACATTGACCCTTCGAGGAATTGATTGTGTTGATATATTTGTTGTTGGTAGTGATATAAGTGTTGGTTGTATTTTTGTCGTCAATCGTAGCGAAAAATATCGTACGATTGAAAGGGAGTGTTGAAGAGTCAAGATCATGTTAGGGTTTTCCTCTATCAGCTTAAGATTTTAGATGGACTGGTTACTTAACATGATATGAGAGCTCGATTTAGGGAAGAACTCGGGTTTGAGTCTTGCCATCCCCATTTGTTTAATATAAATATTTGTTGTTGTTATATTGGTATTGGTATTGGTATTGGTATTGGTATTGGTTATCTATGTTGTTGTCAATCGTAGCGAAAAGTATCGTACGATTGAAGGGGAGTGTTAAAGAGTATAAGATTATGTTCGAGATTTCATCTACCACCTTAAGGTTTTAGAGCGACTGTTTAATTAACAACAATTACCGAAAACCATCCTAGTAAATATATTTATAAATCTACTAATAATTTTCGGCTCATGGTGCCAATTTTGAATACGTATAGATCTACTGGTTACTTAACATCAATTACCGATAACCATCTTAGTAAATATATTTATAAAACTATTAATAATTTTCGGCTCGTGATGCTAATTTTGAATACGTTTAGTTCGTAATAAAGATAAAACACACCTATAAAATACAGTAAAACCTCTATACAGTAATATCGTTAGGACCGAGAAAAAATATTATTATACAGAGGTTATTCTTTAGTAGAGGTTGACATATAAATTTTGAATTTTAAAAATTAATTAAAAAATAGTTTTTATATATCTTGAGTATATGAATTTTAAAGATCATAACTTTTAAAAATAAATTATGTAACATAATATCAAATGCATGAATTTTAAACAAATTATTAGAAAGGTGATCAAGCTGATTAGTGATCATGGACCCGCAAACTAAATAATGTAAGGACATTATATATTATTGGATATATATTTATCGCATATACAAATATCTGTGTGTGTATATAAATATGTACATACCTATATATATATAATTTATGCATTTTTATACTTATAAAGAGGAAAATTAATAAAGGATGGACTTGAAAAAAGTGTAGAATATTACAATATGGAGGTTATTCTTAATTATAACTAGCCCGAGTTGGGACCGTAATATTTTATTACAATTGGGAGGTTATTACTATATAGAGTATTCCTATATAGAGGTTAATGGATGATATTTGAATATTGTTTTACTCATCCGAAAAATATTTAGTGTGTTATTCTGAAATTTTATTGTCATTTTAAATGGCACGATATTTTTAGGTTGACTTAAAAGTAAAATAATATAATCAAATAAATTTTGTGAAATCGAAATCAAAACTCGGAAACTCGATTTTAATGTCTATGGGCTCGAAAATTCGGTAAACTCGACAACTCGTTAAAAAACTCGAAAACCAGCGAACAGCTTGAACTCGACTCATTTATTTTACGGGTCAAGTGCAAATATAATTTTTAGGCTCAATTATTTGTGGGTTTGACTCGACTCAACTATGTAAATAAAAATTCAAATTTGAAAAATATAAACTTAATTCGACTAGACTTGAATTACACCCCTTCCCAGAGTCACAAGCTACCTCCACGATAGGATTGACCTCCGCAACTTGTTACAACTTGCGACTTGCGGTTCTTAGTTGTATTTTCTATATCCAATTATATTAGTAATAAGTGCATGTTGCATTCAGCCCTTCAGGGGCCGATCTAGAAACCTTTTTTAGGAGGGTAACTGCTAAATTTTAAAGAAACACCTTTATTTTAAATTTTTGTAAAATCACTTTAATATATTTTTGAAAATTTTATTATTAAAAAATGTTAAATTTGTTCTAATGGAGACATGTGGGCGATATGGCTGAGCATAAATTACCCAAACCGACCGAAACCGCCCAATCCAAACCGACCAAACCGAATTTTAGGGTTTACTAACGGTTTGGTTCGGTTACGGATTGGCATTTTAAAAACCGAATTTTTTCGGTTTGATTTCGGTTTTTACCTCCAAACCGACCGATATAACCGAACCGAACCGAATATTTAAATGTATTAGTAAAGTGCAATTAATAATAAAATTATTATGTACAACATATGTATAAACTAAAACATATAAAAGAACTAATCATAATATATTTTATTCTAAGATATAAATATTAATGTATGTGTTATATTTTCACTATTTTTATTTTTATTCAATAAAAGCATAAGAATTGGTCGCATCTTTTTCATACGTCTTCTTGTCTTTTTTTTTCAAAGTCATTATTTTTATATATATTCTTTTTAAATATGATTATAATAGAATATATAATTCTATAATATGGTACAAAATTTTGATTCTTATTTACAATTTCAAGTTTAATTTAATTTCTAATTTTATTTTATAGGAAAACGGTTTAAACCGAAACCAAACCGAACCGTTTTAAACGGATTGGTTTGGTTTAGTTTTTTCACATAACGATTTGGTTTTGGATTGGATTTTAGGGAAACCGCTAATTTCGGTTTGGTTCGGTTTGGACCCTCCAAACCTTCCAAACCTTCCAAACCGACCGATGCTCACCCCTAGTGGGCGACCATAAGACTTGCTATATTCAATTAAGATTGTCTACGACCTAGTTGTTCGTAAACAAACACGAGCTCGGCTCGTTTTGTTTAAAATTTGAGCTCAAACACATAAAATGTTTGTTAAGAAAACAAGTTTGATCGGAGTTATTAATGTGTGCGGCTCAAATGGCTCGTTAAAATTTGAAAAAAATGTAAAATAACATGATTTTTTTAAAATTTACACTACAAGAAAAACGGGTAAATATGACCGGTTAAAAATCGGTTGTATTTAGTTAAATACGACCGAAAACGGTCATATTTAACTAAATACGACCGGTTTTTGGACCGGTCGCATTCGCTCGAGTCATATTTAGTAAATCGGTCGTATTTAATATAAATGTGGCTAAATTCGACCGATTAAATTCGACCGAAAACAGTCGAATTTATTTTTCACCTAAAATTTGAAAATCCCGCACAAAAAATTGAATTTTTGAAATTTTTTGAAACGTCCGCCTAAAATATAAATTCGACCGTATATGGTTCAAAATATTATTTAAAATTTATATAGATCTTGACATCCTTACGGTTGGATCATTCATAAACATTTTGCAAAAAAATCGAAACATCGGTACGTGACTAAATACTAGTAAGAATAATCGGTCAAACTACTAGTTGACTGTTAAAATAATAAACCGAATACGTTAATTTTTTTCTAAATTTTTTATCTTATCACTAAAATATATAAATCTTAATATTAATTTCGTAAACAGCTCGGTTCGCAAATAACTCATACAAAGTTAATAAGTTAATAAACATTGTTTACTGAATGCATTCATAATAGATAAATACAATTGATTTCTACTAAAATTACAATTTTTAGAAAAGCGGAAAATTTCCCCCACTTTTGCAAACAATGTTTTAAAAGTGCAGGAAATTTCCCGCCATTTCTAAATATCAAATTCGGCTGAAAATGGTTGAATTTAGGAGTGTCAAAAAAATTAGCTGGCGGGAAAATTCCCCCCATTTTTGTGGTAAGGCTAAATTCGACCGAATGCGGTTGAATTAGGAGTAATGCTAAATTCAGCTGCATACGGTCGTACTGCTAAATTCAACTGCATACGGTCATATTTGTTGCTAAATTCGACCGCGTAAATACGATTGTAAATAAATACGACCGCATTCGGTTGAATTTAGCCGTGCCCCTTAAATTCAACCGAAAGTGGTTGAATTTGACCCCGGAATTGTATTTATAAGGTTGTATTTAACCTTGTTTTCTTGTAATGTTAAAAATAAATTTACAATGAATTTACGAATTATTTAAGCTAACATGATTTGAGTTCATATAAAACAAGATTGCGCTAAATTTTTAATTATCAACAATTTACTGACGTTGAACTTAACTCGACTTATTTTTTCGATAAAAAATAATATTCTACCGTAGTTAAAGAGTTCGAGTTTAAATATATATATTTTTTATAATAAAAAAACTCAGCTCAACTCTATTCATAAAAAAATATATAAATCCGACTCATTAATATCTCGCTCGGCTCGTAAACGCCCGTGAATCCACCTAATGCTGCATTAGTCACTCACACCTCTCTTTCTTCACGACATTATCGAAGAATGAGTGACTATTTTGAAATACCACGAAGAAAAGTTATAATAATACAAATTTCGGATATTAATTTATAACGGACATAGCTAAAGTGAACTTGCAAGTAAAATAATAGAAACGACATTGTTGATTTTGAATGTCTATAAATTTCCAATGTTACAAATCTCTCTACTTGACCGCCCATTTTGGTTGTCGGGACGCGAGACAGCGACATGCGTCCCACCTGCCCACTCACCCTACCCCACTTTTACCCCAAAACCCTAATTCTTTATTTCCTATCATCAACTCTTCTTTATAACATTTTATATCAACAAAAAGTTCTAAGAGAAATAAAAATATATGCCTCAGCTCCCCAGCCACTAGTTCAGCTCACCAAAGAGAAGAAAAACACACACATACACACATTTTTGTGCTGAATATAATTTTATTCTAGTACTTTACCTTTCAGCAACAAATCAGGCTATCTACGACAGAGTTTTTTTTACTGAAATTGTCGTAATAAGAATATTTTATTGCAGTCTTTGCCTTGATGTTTTGAATGAATCTTTCTATTCCCCTAAATTAGGTTTGAGTCTGCTTTACACTGCTTCTTTTGCTTGTCAATTGATTCTATCCATTTCATGGTTTTTGCATCTTTTCTTTAATTGTTCTTACATATTGCCACTCCAATGATCACTTGATCTACATTTTTAATATTGTAAACTTAATAAAATTGCATCTAATTCTCTCTCTCTTTTTTTGTCAAGATCCTGATTGTCACCATCACTTGTTCTTTCTCTAAACAAGAGAATTCCACTCCAAGAAACCCTATAAAAAATTGTGCTGATTTTAATCAGTTTCGGAGAAATTAATCGAATTTTAAGGCTGGCAAATCCTTGGTGGGGAGAACAGGGTGGTTTGTTGCCGGGAATTGATCCTGCAGCAGCTGCTAGAGCTCAAACAGTAATGATGAACAACAAACGACAACGCGAATTATCGGTTAATGAAGATGAAGATCATCGGAGTCAGGATAATGAAGACGAGTTCAATGAAGGAGCGGTTGTAGTTGGCTCCAGAAGACCTAAAGGCCGTCCTCCAGGTTCGAAAAACAGGCCAAAACCACCTATTGTTGTGACACGCGATAGCCCTAATTCTCTTCGAAGTCATGTAATGGAAATTGCAAGCGGCGCTGATGTAGCACAAAGTATAGCTCAATTTGCACGTCGTCGGCAACGAGGCGTTTGTTTGCTAAGTGGAAGTGGTTCGGTTGTTAATGTTACCTTAAGGCAACCAGCTGGTCCTGGTGCTGTTGTTGCACTTCATGGAACTTTCGAGATTTTATCGTTGACCGGTGCTTTTTTGCCTGGTCCAGCTCCGCCAGGCTCGACCGGGTTGACGGTTTATCTGGCAGGCGGGCAAGGACAAGTTGTAGGAGGTTGTGTGGTTGGTTCACTTGTGGCAGCCGGGCCGGTTATGGTCATTGCTGCCACATTTGCTAATGCTACTTACGAGAGGTTGCCTCTAGAGGATGATGAAGAGTCGGGGCAGACTATGAGTCTGCCCCCAAACAACGCAGGAGGTTCCCCTCCCGCAGTTGGAATCAGTTGCACGGGAGGCCAACAACATCAAGGCCTCCCAGATCCGTCTTCTCTTTTAATGTACAATATGAATCCTAATTCACTGCCTAATGTTGGGCAATTGAGTCGTGATCCATATGCTTGGTGTAGTACTGTTAGGCCTCCTCCATATTGAAGAGAAAAAGGAGAGAACTTAATAAAAAAAAAGGTAATAAATCAATTCGAGTATGAAAATTTCTGTTTGTATTGACAAAAATAGACTAGCTAGACTCATCAAGTTTTGGAGAATGAGAACTTACATGGTTCTCTAGGCTCTAGCTATATCAAACTTCTTTGTTTTGGCTTCTTTTGAGATTGGAGTAAATAAATAAATGTTTCTTTTGCTAGATTTGTATATCTTGCAGTTAAATTATTAATATTCATATAAAGTGGAAATAAATTAATAATAAGTGCAAAAGTTCTCTTACATGTTCTTTGTTTATACTCCTAATGGCTTTCAAAATGTAGTATATTTAATTATAATCATACAATCATATTCTTGCAAGGTTATTATACTGAAATCTCTTTCCAAACAATGAAGTACTCCCTTGTGCTATTTAATTAATACTGTATTCTGTATGTAATATTCAGAGACTACATGTGATTTTATTGGGTTCTGAATCTTCTGATCAACGGCAAACATATATCACTGCAAGAAATAAAGAAATAGGGACTTTTCCGACCGTCATAAATTTAACCGACAAAAATCTGAGCCTAAAATTGACCGTTCCATGTGACAGTCGCATTTAACCTGAAATCGATCAAAAAAAACCGACCGGAGCTTCCTACAACAAATATATTATACTGTGATTTTTTTCCCTGAAATATAAAAAATAGAGTCGCTAGTGTGAATAAAAGGGAAGCTACATGTATATATATCACTACAACAAATCTGGCCATTTACGACGGTTTTTTTAACTGAAATCGTCTTAACTGAGCCATTTACGACGGAAAAAATTTGTCGTTTTTGATCAAGTAGCAAGTTCGTTTTTTCGTCACAAGATAAAATTGCGTCGTAAGTGAGGAAGTAGGGATCCACATTACTGCGATATGATATGTTACAGACTTAAAAGAAATTGTTTGTCTTGGATATTATTTGATAATATTAAATAATATTATTGTATTGTTATTAATTTAAAATGGTTAAATATCAAAGTAGTCAATCAACTAAAGGTCATATATCAGTTTAATCATCAAACTTATCTGGGTATCGTTTGAATCACTCAAGTCATTATAAATATCGAAAATATAACTCAAAATATGTGTTTGAGAATTAAAAATTATTTTATGGAGTTCAATATATTTTTCTTGAATCCTATTACAACCAAATGAAAATGTATGAATTCTAATATTTTATATAATATAGTAAGATTTTTAAAAATTTATCTACTATTTATTTTTAATTTTGTAGTCATTTTCTTTATTTAAATAAAAATAATTAGTAGATATAATTTTAAAAATCTCACAAAATCATCTAAAATACTATGAATTTATAACTTTTCATTCCGTTGTAATAAGATTAAAGAAAAAATGTTTAAAACTCCATAAAATAAATTTTAATTCTCGAGCACATATTTTGAGGTATCTATTTAATATTTATTATGATTTTAGTGATCCAAATGATATCCTGTTAAGTTTAATAATTAAACTGATATATGACATTCAGTTGAGTGATCACTTTAATATTTAATCCTAATTTAAAATTAAAGATTATGAATAACAGTTAGTTTCTGCAGCACCTAGTGTCACACACTGACTAAGATGGATTCGTTTTACATGCTTGGAAATTGTGTTGTTGAGCAGCTTTTGAGAAAGTCCCTACATATTTTACGTTTACAGGGAAGACACGTCAGCATATTTTTTTACTCATTGTTCCTAACGAGAACTGATAGTGTAGTGGAGTTGTTAGCAGATTGCGGGCTGCTGACAAAATCTTTATCCTCCCTCCGTTTATTTTAATAGTCGCTTAATTTTTGTGCACTCATTTCTAGGTGTTTTGACCGCGTAGTTAAAATAATAATTTTTAAAATTTTCTTTTCCTAAATAAAAATATCTAACTTAAACTTTTATATACAAAAAAAAAAATAATAATTTTTACTATGCGGTCAAAACATCATGAGATGTGTACAGAAAAATCAAGAGACAAATAAAATGAAACAGAAGGAGTAGCTTGAATTCGTTGTCCCAAAATACAAGTACTTTTGATTTTTTATCCGATTTTTCAAATCATTATTCTATAAATTATTTTTTAAATTTTCTTATTTTAATTCAAGAATTTTTCTTTAGGAAGAGAATGCAAACCTATGATTTTTAGACTGCTTAAAGTACGGGTAAAAAGTAAAATGGACTTATATTTTTGGGACAGAGGGAGTATTAACTAGCAATATTATCAAAACGTTTTAAAAAATATTCTTAAATGTTAAATGTAACATTTTAATTCGTATTATTAATTTACATATATATGTATATTAATTTCTCGAGCACAATTAATAAAAAATTAATTTTTAAAATTTACATTTAATTAAATATCCTCAATTTTACACTTAATTTAAAATGATTTTGATAACTCACACTTTCAACTATAAATCTAGTCTATATATTATATTAAGTAATTGCAATCTTACTAATTACTATATGTTTTAATTATTTTCGGTATAAGTGAAAATTTTATGTCACAAAAAAGAATGTTCCATTCTTTTCTTTTTTGCGAGAGATGGAGAGCCTGATTTTCCTCTCCAACAATAAAATATTGAGAGAAAGTTGCGATCCCTTTATTTTCGGGTTGTTAATTTATCTTAGATTTTTATCGAGTCAATGTTGCATGTGTTCAATCCCAAAAGTTGATCATAACATTTGTTCAATGATGCAAGAGTCTATTTCTAATTCGTATAGTTCGTGTTCAATCCCTTTAAATGTTGATAGTTTTATATTAGTCTTGTTAGGCACGGATTTAGGTCATCCCACCCTCCCCAAATACTGTCATACACGGTATTATTGAATACAATGATGATGAATGTAAAATCGGTGTGATTTTGTTCCGCCTTAACAGTCGTATAAACTTAACAAACTTCTTGTTATCTTGTTTTAACTTCAAAATTATACTTGATCCAAAGAAAATCGTTACAAGTTGATAAATTAACTTATGTAAACATTGTTACAGATTTCGGAAACCGGAACTATTCGGTTGAGGTACCGATTTACGATTTATCGGACGATTTATTTATCGGCGATTTATCGGAAATCGGTCAAATCGGATCCATATTTTTGACCGATTTTTAGCGATTTATCGGCGATTTTTGGAAAATCGGCCGATTTCTATACAGAGTATGTAAACTATATATATACATATTTTGTTACACTAGTTATCGTTCAAAAAGTTGAATAAGGTATACTAACATCATTAGCATCGTTGAAATTGAGCTACTAACTATTAACTACTTTATAAAATGTTAATTATGCATATAACATTATAGTGGGGGCATCTGATTTTATGTGAAGCGGGTCCTCTGTGTTTGCCACTTCCAATTTTAGAGTGTTTCTAGTTCATTTATTAGAATTGAAGATTTTCTATTTAAAGAATTTCCTAATATTTTGTGTATCGGTAAAAAAATTAGTTTTTAAGCCGATAAATAATTAGTATATATATATTAGTTGAGTTCTTGTCCCATTCACGAGATATCAAAAATTTAATTTTTGCTGTGTATTTATGTAATTAATTAGTAAAAGAAAAATCTTTATCGATGATTTTACAATCGATAAAAATGGTTAGATGCAAAATAATTGTGACTTAATTATCAATTGATACTGATCGTTTATCGGTGGAAAAAAAGATATTGATCGTTTTAAATGTAGTCGTTTTGTGTTTTCCTCGTTTGTGCAATTCAATGATTGTTATTTCCTCACAATCGTATGCTAATTAATATTATAGCGCTTGTCTCATCCGATCGTTTATCAGTTCTTTATAAGAGAAAATAAAGAGGGATCTTCCTCTCAACGGTATTTCTAAACCTTTTTACCGAGACACTATTCACCAAGTAAAATTACACACCGATAGAGGGGGTCGGATTTATATTTCAAAGACTCACATTCAAAATCTTATTTTTCCTTTCCACAGATAGAGTTTTTTTCTCTTTCCGCAAAACAAAAGAAAAATTCCTAGGCCCTTAAAATATAAATTTGAGGGTGCTTTTGTCATGGGATAGTTAAGGCTTATCTAAGCCCCGGTTATCAGGGATTAAGACCCTTTATACAAAAGCATAGTTGATAAACAACAAGGGTTGAGCTGAAAATAGTATAGTTGTTAAAGAACAAAGACTCCTAAAACCAGGAAACAGTAGTACTAGAGGTGGAGACAAAATAAACAAGCGGACAAGGGTTAGGTTTTCAAGATTATAAGGACCCAGCTCTTTAATCTAACTATGCAGATTGAGTCACCGTACACGTCTCACTATGAGCTACCAGCCATCTTTTACAACTTGCAGATTCGTCGAGGTGCTCTGCAGTTGTGTTACAGCTGAGAAAATATGTTTGTAGGGTTCCCTTGTTTTCACATTTCAATAGTTTTCTGTTTTAACTTTCAGTGCGGGCATTAATCATCGATGGCTGATGGGATTTGCATATTTGTTTCATGTCAACATTCGGGAGGCAAATTACAAATAAAAATTTAAGATATTTATTTTCTGTTATACCAGCTCGTCCAAAAATACAAGTTCAGTTGACTTTTTACGCGTACTTTAAGGTGTATAAAAGTCACGGTTCCGTGTATTTTTTTAAAATTTCTTTTCTAGATTTAAAATTTAATATGTATACTTTAATTGAGGAAAAAGAAATTTTGAAAAATGATTTGTAAAGCTATCATTTTTATTCACCTTAAAATACGCGTAAAAATCAAAGAGGCCTGTATTTTTCGGACGGAAGAAGTAATTGAATACATTCAAACACACACATACACCATATCTGAGAAAATTCAAACTGTCGACATAGTATATCGACGAAACGATGAAGATACTAATAGATCGACGAGTAGTATGTTACGTAGCTCAAATATTTTCTCAAAATTATTTCCATATAACGCGTTGTCGTATTTGTCATATTTTAATTTATGAGAAAAAGTTTCTGAGACGGGGACTGTTTTAAGAATTCTAGCATTTCATATTTTAAAAATACTTTTTCACGTATTTAATATAATCACGTAACCTAAAAATGTCATGTTTAAAATAATTATTTTTCTCAATTTTAGCTAAAAATATTAATTTTGATAATATTTTCCCTGATTTTTGACGAAGTAATAAATTTTAAATTTTAAACTAATTCAGATATACAACTTTGTTTGTAAATATATCTGGACTGGATCAATTTAAGACCCATTTGGCGACTCGACTTCCGAAATTCAAATCATAGCTTAAAGATAATTGGGCCAATATGTAAATAGTGCCCATGGTGTTCGAATAATTGGAAGGCCAATATTTTGTTGTCTCTTATATCAACTAGACCATATCCATACGGAGTGCACTTACTTTCTGACCCAAAACAATGACGAAAAACCAAATAATTAAGAAGGCCGCTGGGCCACGCAAATGATCATAGTTCACGCATTTAAATTTAACAAATAAAAAGACAATAGTTAACTAAAAGTTTAAACATTGTACAGTTAAAATTGTCTTGTCATTTGACATGGTCTGTTAAGTATTATTATTTCATCGTCTGATTATCATATTGTGTCTTTGTCTTTTACCATGGTGCTACCTGATAAGCTTTTGTAAGCTATGAATACGATTACTTTGGAAGACGAGGAGGAAGGTGGGTTTGAAATAGAGGAGGCGATATCAAGCGACAATGGGCTGCAGTGTAAAGATTAAATTAACGTTCAAAGAATTAAGCTGATAGTTATCTGTATGAAAATACAACTGGGATTCTTATTTTTTATTATTCAGAATTATACAGGACTTATAGATATGATAACTGACACTCACAAAACACCTAAAGACCAGGGATGTTCACCTGGTTTTTCTCCACGCACACAAAACTGGACTCCTACTAAATAGCAACTACATCAGACCAAGTCTGATACTACAACGACTACTTTGTTTATTCATATTCAAAACAAAACTAAGTAAAACAAAACAGGAAATAAGACATGTTTAGATTAAGACCCAACATACTCCCCCTTAATCTAAACGCGTTCCAGGTTCTTAACTCCGAGCAAACTTCTCATCTTTTCAAACTTAGCTGCAGACAGAGCTTTAGTCAGTATATCAGCACGTTGTTCACTTGTACTGACATGTTTGATCACGATTAACCCCTGCTCAACACAATCTCGAATGAAGTGGTAGCGCACATCAATGTGCTTGCTTCTTCCATGGAATACCGGGTTCTTTGCTAAATCGATAGCCGACCTATTATCAATGTACAAGACAACTGGACCTGGTTTAATGTCAGTGATATAACTAAGAACCCTTTGAAGCCATATGCCTTGACAAGCTGCAGTCGTAGCCGCCATAAACTCAGCTTCACATGACGAGAGTGCAACACATCGCTGCTTCTGTGAAATCCAGGAAATCAAACTTTCATCGAGATAAAAAACCACCCCACCCGTACTCTTTCTGTCTTCGATACTCCCAGCCAAGTCACTGTCAGAAAACCCAGATAAAAGATAATTGCCACGCCCTTTGGTATATGTCAAACCATAATGTAATGTACCTTTCGCATAACGACATATCCTCTTTATCGCATTTAAATGCAGCACAGTAGGATTCTGCATATACCGGCTAACTATTCCCACCGCATATGCCAAGTCAGGACGTGTATAAACCAGATATCGTAAACCTCCAACAAGACTCTTGTAATAAGTCGAGTTAACTGGCTCACCAGTTGTGTCTGCATCAATATGTAGCTTTGGCTCCATAGGATATTTCACTGCATTACACTCACTCATTCCTGCCTTCTGGAGCACCTTCTTCGCATACGTGGTTTGTTTTATACTGATAAAACCATTCCCTTGATCAACCTCCAAACCCAAATAATATGATAATTTTCCAAGATCAGTCATGTCAAATTCACTACTCATCTCCCCTTTGAATTTGACAATACTTGTAAGACTAGTTCCAGTGATTATCAAATCATCAACATAAACGCCCACAAGTAATGACTCATGACCAATTCTTCGAATGTAGACAGCATGCTCAAAAGGACACTTAACAAAACCCAAGTTTATTAAGCACTTGTTCAACTGAGAGTACCATGCACGAGGTGCTTGACGCAGCCCATATAAGGCCTTTAACAATTTATAAACTTTATGTTCTTGACCCTTGCGTACGTAGCCCTTGGGTTGTGATACATAAACTTCTTCTTGGAGAACACCATTCAAAAAAGCAGACTTAACATCAAGATTATGGACCTCCCATTCATTTTTGGCAGCGAGTGCTAATAACAGGCGAACCGTCTCCAACCTGGTTACAGGTGCAAAGACCTCGTCGTAATCTATACCATGTTTTTGTACGTAGCCCTTTGCCACCAGACGTGCTTTATGTTTGATCACCTCCCCGTTTGTGTCCCTTTTTAGTTTAAACACCCATTTTAGATCAATTGCTTTTTGTCCTTTTGGTAAATCAGTGAGCTGCCATGTGTTGTTTTTCTCAATAGTGTCAATTTCCATATTCATTGCAACTCTCCAGGCTTCTTCTTTGACAGCTTGCTCAAAATTTACTGGCTCATCTACTCCTGACAAGAGTAGTTCGTCTTCGATCTCTACTTCTTCAGTGGTATTGTAAATATCTGTAAGAAGTCTGTAGCGTTGTGGCTCACTGTCACTACTGGAAACACCACTACTGAAAGCACTGGAGTTGTCACTCGCTTGAGCTTCAGGTCTAGAGCTGGTACTGTCTTCGGTTTCAGGTGTCTGTGAAGATGACACAGCTGTGATTGGTGTCATTGGAGACGACTCGTTGTCGAACACATGATCCTCTTGTGTGTCTGGTGCATTATTTTCGAGCGTGAACTGTCCCGTTGCTTGTGTACCACTACTATCATCTAATTTCTGCCAAGTCCAGCCTTTCGATTCATTAAAAACGACATCCCTGCTTATATGTATACGTCCTGTGTCTGGATCGAATAAACGGTATGCCTTGGTTCCCGGTTCTCTACCAAAATGAACCAACAATTTACTCCGATCATCGAGCTTGTGCGTGAAATTAGTAGGGATTTTCATGTAAGAAATGCAACCAAACACTTTCAAATGGCTAACATTTGGTTTTTGTCCATACCAAGCCTCATGTGGAGTGATGTTTGAAAGTGTTCGAGTAGGAAGTTTATTCAAGATGTGAAGTGCGTGCCTGACAGCTTCTCCCCAGAACTTTGCAGGTACTTCCCTTTCTTTTAAAAGACTTCTAGCCATGGCCATCACTGTTCGATTACGGCGCTCTACAACACCGTTTTGCTGTGGTGTGTAGGGCGCGGTATAATTTCTTGATATGCCTGTCTCTTCACAGAAGGATTCAAAGTCTCTGGAACAAAATTCTCCTCCACGGTCAGTGCGAAACACCTGGATTTTCTGGTTTCTGTTTTCAACTTGTAATTTAAACTTCTTAAAAGAAGTCAGTGCCTCATCTTTTATTTTAAGCATAAAAACCCACATCTTACGACTGTAGTCATCAACTAGTAACATGAAATATCTATTACCAGCTGGAGTAGGTGGTGAAATAGGCCCACAAAGATCCCCATGTATAAGTTGTAATGCATGCTTAGCAATAAAAATTGAGTGAGAAGGAAAAGGCTTACGAGATTGTTTAGACATAAGGCACCCACTGCAGATTTCTCTCGGCTGATTGATTGAGGGAAGTCCACACACCATTTGTTTTTTCGACATCAGATGAATTGCTTTGAAATTAACATGCCCAAGGCGTGAATGCCATAGCCATGCTTCTTCCTCCGCCTTTGTCAGTAGACAAGCTTCTTTTGTTTCTTCAATCTGAACTTTGTAGAGACGATTGACAGAACGTTTTACATGCATAAGAAGGCGCCCACAACTGTCATAAACCCACAAACTATCCCCGTTAAGTACCACACGATTCCCTTCTTCAGAAAGCTGGCCTAAGCTGATAATATTACTTCGCAATGTAGAAATGTAGTACACTCCATGTAATACTCTGATTTCACCATTTTTACAAGCAATCCTGATCGAACCTTTCCCTTCAATTTTGACTAGAGAACCGTCACCAAATTTTACGTGTCCTCTCACCGATTTGTCCAATTTTTCAAATTTATCATGGCGCCCCGTCATGTGGTTACTAGCCCCATTGTCTAGATACCAAGTATTTTCCTCTATCTCCTTTGTGTTAGTGTTCGCACCTTCAGTCAAAAGAATTACTTCATCTGCACAAATTTCATCCATCACCATCAGAAGTGCAGGTTCATCGTCATTTGTTTGTGTGAGACTAGCTTCTCCTCGTTGCAGTCTGTTCCTTCTTGGTTTTCTGCATTCGGCCGCAAAATGTCCATAAGCTCCACAATTGAAGCATTTAATTTTGCTCCTGTCAACTCTGTCACGTCCACCTTGATTATCTCTTCTCTGATGATAATCATTTCCAAACTGTGACCCTCCTCGATTTGATTTCTTCAGCCACTCTTCGCGTGTAAGCAAGAGTTTTCCACTATTATTTTCACGTTTTGACCATTCCTCCTCCGTCAATAAGAGTTGTTGTTCGTTTCTGCTACTTCCCTGTCCAGATAATCGTTCCTCATGTGCCTTTAGAGAGCCAATTACTTCCTCAACAGACATCGTTCCTAGATCTCCAAATTGCTCAATGGTTGAAGCAATTTGTAGAAATTTGGTTGGAACCGCCCTGAGCAGTTTTTTCACAACATACTCCTCTCCAATTGTCTCTTCAAGTGCCCTGATGTTTGCAACCAGGCCATTTAATTTCATGCAGAAATCGTCTAAATTCTCTGAATCCGTCATGCTTAAGGACTCAAACTCAGCTTTAAGTGTTTGAGCCTTAGCCATCTTAACCTTCTCCGCACCCAATGACAGTGTTTTAATCGCTCCCCAAGCATCTTTAGCTGTTCTTCGCTCTGCAAGTGTCAACAGTAGATCTTCTGGGATACCTTGATAGATTATGGCCAAAGCTCGTTTATCCATCTTATCATCCACGTCGGCCTTTGGATCTTTGGGCTCTATTGCATCCCACACGCCGTATGCTTGCATAAAAACTCTCATTTTCATAGCCCATGCAGTGTAGTTAGTCTTCGTCAGCATAGGATAGCTTAAGCCGATTTGTCCTTCCTTGCTCTTACTTGATTCTGTTGCCATGCTTGTCGATAGAGTGCTCACCAGGTGGAAGAAAGCTCTGATACCAGATGTAAAGATTAAATTAACGTTCAAAGAATTAAGCTGATAGTTATCTGTATGAAAATACAACTGGGATTCTTATTTTTTATTATTCAGAATTATACAGGACTTATAGATATGATAACTGACACTCACAAAACACCTAAAGACCAGGGATGTTCACCTGGTTTTTCTCCACGCACACAAAACTGGACTCCTACTAAATAGCAACTACATCAGACCAAGTCTGATACTACAACGACTACTTTGTTTATTCATATTCAAAACAAAACTAAGTAAAACAAAACAGGAAATAAGACATGTTTAGATTAAGACCCAACATGCAGGTGCAAGGTTTCAATCCCAAATTATGTGTGGTGGGTAGATTTCTCTCGGAAGGGAGGGTAGATTTCATGGCGTTGCAACACACAATGGCGGCATTATGGAGGCCTGGAAAAGGTGTTTATATGAAAGAACTGGATACAAACCTTTATTTGTTTCAGTTTTACCACGAAGTAGATGCAAAAAGAGTGATGGAAGGATGCCCATGGTCGTTTAATAGGCGTGCGTTGATCATGGCTAGACTAAAGGAAGGGGAAAATCCGAGATGTGTAGAGCCTAATACCATTGATCTATGGGTACAAGTTTACGATTTGAAGATTGGTGTTATGCCAGAGAGAATATTAAAAGGCATTGGTGATTACGTTGGTCGATTTGTTGATAGCTGCCCAAGCAATTTTAAAGGAGTGTTGAGGGAGTACATGGGGATTTGAGTATCTGTAAATCTGGATGCTCCTTTAAAACGTCGTATGACGTTAAAGATGCCTGGTGATGAGTGGTTCTGGGTGAACTTTAAATATGAGAATGTTCCATTGTTCTGCTTCATTTGTGGTATCTTTGGACATTCAGAAAATTTTGCAATAAATTATTTGAAGTTCCAGAAGGTGAAATTATTAAGCCGTATGGTCCTTGGATGTGTGCTCCATTCAAGAGTCATGTAAAGCCAATTGGAACACAATGGTTGCGTACTGAGTTTGGAAATGGAGGAACTAGTTCAGAGATGGAAAACCGTAAGGGGAGCACGGGAGAAGATGTTGATAATCAAGATCCAGAAATTACTCCTAAAAGCATGCAAGTTGTTAAGCACAGAGGGAATGTAGGGATTATAAACCTTTAAAATGCAAAACCATGAGCGGGAAAAATAATAGGCAATATCTCAACAGCTGCTCCTTTAATTTCGGGACACTTAAATGACAAAGATACAATAGTGATTGAGTCAAAAAAATGGAGAACAGACGATGGGTTGGGCTATAAAAATAATATGGGCTTGAACAGAGATGTGCTAATGGGCTCAGATGAAGATTCTTTGACTGGGGAGCAACATGAAAATTTAGAATATATCGACGTCTCAAAAAAGGATATATGGCGAGTACTCATGGGGGTGCTCGCCTATTATTATGAGTCTAATAAGCTGGAACTGCCAAGGTTTGGGGTCTCCTTGGAAGCTGTAGTTCTTTCAAGACGTTATACGTCAACAACGACCTGCATTTGTGTTTCTCTGTGAGACGTTGAGTAACAAGAAAAAGATGGAATGGGTACGTACTCGTATTGGTTTTCATGGAATGATAGTAGTGGAAGTGAAAGGGAGAAGTGGGGGTCTAACTTTGTTGTGGAAAGATCAAGATCAAGTTCAGCTCCTAAGTGTATCAGATAATCATATTGATGTAGTTGTCTCAGTAGATGGGGTGCAAACATGGCGAGTAACAGGGTTCTACGGTGAGCCTGACAGAAGTAAGAGGAGACGGACTTAGGAGCTTCTGAAAAATTTATCTAGAGATTCTAATTTATCGTGGTGCACTATCGGAGACATGAATAACATTTTGGCCCAATCTGATAAGAAAGGGGGTGCTCATTATCCTCAATGGCTAATATAGGGATTTAATGAAACGTTGGCGGAAGCTGGGCTAAAAGATATTGATTTGTATGGTCATGCGTTTACTTGGGAAAGAGGTAGAGGTACGGACTCCTGGTTAGAAATTCGGCTGGATCGAGCAGTGGCAACAGATACGTGGTTTTCTCTATTTCCTCATGCCAAATTATACAATTTGGAAGGCTCGTCCTCAGATCATAGTGTTATCTTTGTTGACTTAGTTCGTAGAAGCTCGAGAAAAAAGAAGGAATTATTTCATTTTGAAAACGCGTGGCTGACAGAGCCACTTTGCAGTACTATTATCCGGGATAACTGGGAGGCCAATGCACACTCAAGCATTCAACATAAAATACAACTTTGTGCAGAAAATCTAAGTGTCCGGGGGAAGGAAATAACGGGTTGTTTTAATAAAAGAATTCGGGAGTGCCATGAGAAGTTGAAGTCCCTTCGTAAAAAAAGAGATGCTCAGTCATTGCAAGACTATAGAGATATAAAATATCAACTCTATTTGATTCTGGATCAAAAAGAAATTTTATGGCGCCAACAGTCTAAACAACTTTGGCTCAAGGCTGGTGATAAAAACATGAAGTATTTTCATGCAGCGTGTAATAAAAGACGGAGGACAAATAAAATTGTTAAGCTCAAAGATGATTCAGGTGAGTGGATTGACTGGAAAAATGGGTTAGCAAATCTAATTCAGTCCTTTTATACAAATCTTTTCACTGCTGCACAAGTAGAGTACGAAGAGGTAATAGACTGTGAGCCTCATTTATTATCCCATGACTAGAACAGTGAGTTGAGCAATGAGGTGACTCGAGAAGAAGTGAGGTTTGCAATTTTTCAGATGCATCCCGACAAAAGCCCAGGTCCTGATGGGATGACCCCGACATTTTTCCAAAAACATTGGCATATAGTTGGGGAGGATGTATATGAGCTGGTAAAACACTTCTTTGCTACAGGAGAGGTAATGGATGGACTGAATTGTAATATCCGGGAAAATTATGTGAATATTATATGTTAAATAAATAAATATTATGTGTTTTATAAATTAAAGTAATTATTGCCATGATATTAGATGTTGTAGTTGTTATATGTGTTTCGTGCGGGCCAGAAAATTTTTCGATTGATTAATATATGTTTAAACTGCAATGATATGATTTTATCAGCAATCGGGACGCGTATTTATTAGCGTCTTTATTAAGATACCTGTTTTATTTGATTTTATGCACGTTTAAATGTATTTTATGTGTTTTCTGGTAATTTAGGGATCGTTCCTGTTTTTCAAAAATCAACGGACCGGGACCCCTCCGGGACGTCAAACCCCACAAAATCTGTGTTTTCATTTTTATAAAATTATTCGTATTTCAAATACCCATTATTTTTGTATTTTCGAATTATTCGTAATTTTCGGGGAATTTTGAAATTAATTTTGTATTTTATCGTTTTTAAAATTATTCCCCGTAATTATTATTTTGGGGCCCTAATTATTATAATTAAGGGATAAAAACACCCTTAATTTATTTTGGGGATATAATTTCAGATTTAATATAAATAGCTGGACTGTTAATTTTTTTTTTATATAAAAAAAGTCAGAAAATTCATACAAAACAAGAACATTCTTGGGGGTATAATCTTGTTCATCACAAAGAATTGATGTTTCTGAGCTAACCAGGAAACCAAATCGGACGTTCTACATATCAAATTGATCCCCGTAACGAGCACGTTCTGTTGATACTAAAATCACGAATAGAGGGTGAGTATTTTATAAAATCGATTCTGAGTTCATGTTCTAGAATTTCGTTTTTGAGTTGTGTTGATTGTTGGTTGATTCTGATATTGCAGATAGCTTCAACATGATTAGGAGAGTTGATTTATGGGTTTGGTTGATTTGTTTTAGTCCTGAAATGAGTTAACCAAGTTCTTGGTTTTATACGTTTTTAGTTTCAATTTTTCTCAGGTTATTGTGATTGATTGCTGTTTATGATCTTAGAAATTGATTATTTGTGTTACTAGCTTCGATTTGCCCTATAAATCTTTGAGTTTTGTCCAGAAATGGCGATACTGAGTTTTGGGTCGGAGTTTTTGTTTGAACTCACTGGAAATTGGCAAGAACTCGACAAACATCGTCGAGTTGTAATTGTTTGGGGCATTTTCCGTTTGCCTGGAGGGTGGGGATTGTTTTGGGATCAAAATACGGATAAAACCGTATCGATTGTGTTGATTTTGGGGCTGCCAGGCCTGGTTTCCGGTGACCGGAACCGGCACCGTATTCTGGGTTTTCCAGAATCCGGTGACCGTGTTCTTGGTCCACCGGTCACCGGCCCCTTCCTTTGCCGCCTTTGATCTGTTTTCCGGCTATATCCTTTCTGATTTTATGTTTCTGTTTTTTTTTTGTTTTAAATTTAAATCAAAATTCAATTCTAAATTCTAAAAATCAAATATTTTAACTTCAAAATTCTAAATTCTTAATTATTTTAAATTCCTAAAATTATTTTCTTTAATTATTTTCAAAAATACAATTTGATTTAATTATTTATAATTTATTTTAGTTAATTATTTATGAATTTAATTAATTGATTAAAAATCAATTAATCAATTAATTTTATTAATAAATAGTTAAATAAATGTAAATTATTTATAATTAATTCAAATAATTTCTAAAAATTATTTTTAAGGTTTTAAAAATTATATTTTGGTATTTAAAAATCAATTAATATTATTATTAATTGATTTAAATCTATTTGATTCTTATTTTATTCATAATAATTAAACCGTTCGTCCGTTTAATACGAAACGAACGCGTACAGACTCAGAAAAATATTACGCTTTCAATAAAAATACTTTTGAGTCCTAATTTCTTTTGTATTGCAATAATATTTGATTTGTGTATCAGTTTGAGTCGGTATTTGATCGGTAAATGTTATTATTGACTTGATTTTAATTCTGAACGCACTAAGACATATGTTTTAATGATCTGACTTATGTGTTACATGAGATATATGATTACGTGTTATATGAATACCATGATTACATGCTATGTGATATGTATGCTATCTGTTTACAGTTTTAAAATGCCATGAATAATTATAAACGATCGGGTAGATGTTAAGACGTATAGTTACGTCGATTGAGTTTGGTTCTGTCAATTAAGATAGTCCTTTTGTTTATAGAATCAAGTAGCAAGGAGTGCAGTCAAGTGTTAGACGGAGATAGTAGCTAGCAGTTATAAGCAGAATTATAGTAAGAAGTTGTCGAGCATACCAGGCAAGTACCCCTAACTTCACTTATTGTTCAAGTGACGTTTAGTTTGAATCATATTATGCAAATATTATATCTTCATTTATCATTCAATTGATATTGACTCTGAATTATATTCTTTCAATTTCCATACTATTCTAAGTTTAGAATAGTTAAACGTTTTATATTTCGCTATAAATTACTCTATACAGTGGAACATTGAATTGAGATTAGCGAATAACTAATTGTTCTAGTTATTTCGCCATCGATTGTTGAGATAACTCTGGACCATGAGGAATGAAGGGTTATATGGTTAAGGATGTCCTTTGATTCGGATCCTTTGATCAAAATGTTTTATGGATTGGATGAATGCGTAAGTGACCGGGACGGACGGTCCAGCGGAGGGCTATTTCTATGTGTTGTATAAAATATTATGACACCATTTTTGCCACAGGCAGGTATATTGCCTTTTTATTTGAGTACTCGTATTTTGGGGACATGTTTCTATGAATCATGACCTTGTGGTATCACACGGGCTGATCAGCATGTGATAGTACATCCATCGGAGTTAGATTCCAATCTAAAAAATTATTGTTTATTGTTGATAGCTTATGAAGCTTTCATTATTGATCAAATATTACTGATTTTATCCTGTTGTTCAGTTATTATCAGAATGTGGTTTATCATTTCAAGCACATTTTATATTGCTTGCTGAGCATTTCTTTCGCTCATACTTGTTTATCAATCTAATCTTTCAGCTAAGCCAGGGCAGGCTTGAGATCCAGGTTTGATCAGAAGTCGAGTGCTTGTAAATAGTTGGTGTGTATTCCAGGTAGACTATTTTGGGACGCCTGAATAAGTCTAGAGGTTTGTAATAAAATTTGAATAATTTGTAAAACTAAATAGACTTATGGTTTGTAATAACATTTGGTTTGTATTAGTGCCTGTTCCATACTATAATCTGTGATCGATCCAGTTGCATGCAAGAGGTCATATTTATTATATTATTCCGCTGTAATTATTTTATTTTGGTTTATTGGCTAGTGACCCCCAAATCTAGACCCCGGGTTTGGAGGGCGTCACAGGTTGGCATCAGAGCTACAGGTTATGGTCACTGAAACAGGCTTAGGATTGTCATAGGTGAGTCATAGGAAGATAACATAAGATAAGCGCGTGTAGTTTAGCTCTTATAAGGTTAAATTTAGGTTATTGGGTTGGGTTATAGTTAAGTTGTTTAGGTTTCCTGTTTTGCGTTTAGCCTTAGGCCTTTGTCTTATTGCCCTGCTATTTTGTTGGTTTTGAGAATGGTTAGAAGTGATGAAAAGAGGTTGGAAGGTTGTGTTGCAACCCTATCCATTGTTTGTCGGTTTATTTGAGATTTTGAGGAAGGGTTTCAAAGGTTTGGATAATTCTTAGTAAATTTTCTTTGTGTTGTTATTCTCATGATAATAAGCAGGATTATGTGATAATCATGTCGCTTGTGTTAATATGGTAGCAAGTTTATGATATTTTGGGAAAGAAATAATGCTTGAGAATTTTGATATGCTAAGGAATTGCTACATAGTTGACACAATGCTTGATATATTATTATATATGTTGCTTGTTTCTTACCAGAATAATGGCACCAAAGAGAAGGAATAATTCCGGAGAGGATCATACCGAGAGTTGTACAGATCCAGTGATTATCCAGATGTTGGGACTGATGCAGCAGCAGATGTTACATCTTACACAGCAGCAACAACAGCAGCAGCATCAGCAAGCAGCAACACCACCTGCAGTGACTTTTAAGCAGTTTCAAGCTGTGAAGCCACCTGAGTTTAAGGGAAGTGCTGATCCCATGGAAGCCAATGCATGGCTCAAGGAGATGGAAAAAGCTTTTGAATTAGTCGGAGCAGGAACTGAACAGAAGACCAAGTTTGCAAGCTACTTTATGAAGGGCGAGGTGAACTATTGGTGGGAATCCACACGAACATTGGAAGGAGGTGAGTTTATAACTTGGGAGAGGTTTACTGAGCTATTTTTGGAGAAGTATTTCCCGAGGTATATGAAAAATAAAATGGAGATCAAGTTCTTGAACTTAACCCAGGGAGATCTTACTGTTGCTGAGTACGAGGCTAAGTTTACTGTATTAGCAAGGTTCGTGCCAGACCAGGTTGATACAGATGAGAAGAAAGTAAGAAGGTTTGAACAGGGATTGAAATTTTGGATTCAGAACATAGTGGCCATGTTTGAGTTGACTTCATATGTGGCAGTGGTTCAGAAAGCAATGGTGATCGAAAGTAAGAGTGACATGTCTCAGAAAGGAAATGATGGGAAGAAAAGGAAGATAGAAACCTCAGAAGGAGGTCAGCAGCTAAGTAATTTCCAGAGTCGGTTCAACAAAAGGCCAGAGTTTCAGGGTAATAGGAATATGGGATTCAGAAGACCACAATCAGGAAATGGAGGACAAGGCTACCGTTTTCAGAATTCAAATCAGCAGAGGCCTAATTGTCCATCAGTACCAGATTGCCAGTTTTGTGGTAGAAAGCATTTTGGAAATTGTAATGCCAATGTGACGTGTTTCAAGTGCGGCAGGAAGGGACACTTTGCTAATATATGTCAGAATCCGACTCAAGGTCAGAATTTGGGAACTGGTTGTTATAAGTGTGGGAAGCCAGGGCATATTTCCAGAAATTGTCCAACACAAGGTATAACAAGTAACATACCAAGGCTTACAGGTGCTCCATCTCAGAGTGTGCCAAGGATTAAAGGACCACCAGCTCAACCCAAAGCCAGAACATTCAACATGTCTATGAAGGATGTTATTCAGAGTTCAGATGTGGTTGCAGGTACGCTTCCAGTCAACCCCGTAGATGCTAAAGTTTTACTTGATTCTGGAGCTACAAGGTCATTTATTTCTCAAAGTTTTGTCGATAAACTGCATTACGAAGTTAAGTTATTAGAACAAGCATTAATGATAGAATTAGCTAATAAGGATCAAGTTTCCGTCGACCGAGTGTGCCCGAGATGTGATATTGAGATAGGAGGACATCATTTCCATGCCAACTTGATACCTTTTAAGTTGGGAGAATTTGATGTTATTTTAGGAATGGTTTGGTTGTCAGAAAATAACGCTCAGATTGATTGTAAGAATAGAAAAGTAAGACTTCAGACCTTGGATAGTAAGAAGAAGGTGATATTCCGAGGAAATAAGCAAGAGAAGAAGTTCTTAACGATAGCTCAAGTGAAGCTATTGCGTCAGAATTTCGAGGCATATTTGGCTCATATGATAGACACCAGCAAAGAAGTTCCAACACTAGAAGCAATTCCAGTTGTCAACAAATTCCCAGATGTCTTTCCAGAAGATCTACCAGGATTACCTCCCGATAGAGAAATTGAATTTGCGATTGATCTAGCACCCGGAACAGAACCAGTTTCTAAAGCTCCGTACCGAATGACACTCGTGGAGATGACGGAATTGGCAACTCAGCTACAATATCTTTTGGAGAAAGGAGTTATAAGACCCAGTGTATCCCCATGGGGCGCACCAGTACTGTTTGTCAGAAAAAGGACGGGAGTATATGACTGTGTATCGACTATCGAGAACTAAATAAGCCAACTATTAAGAACAAGTACCCGTTGCCGAGGATCGATGATTTGTTTGACCAATTGCGAGGCGCTGTATGGTTTTCTAAAATAGATTTAAGATCCGGATATCATCAACTGAAGATCAAGCCTGAAGACATTCCGAAGACCGCATTCAGAAACAGATATGGGCATTATGAGTTTCTAGTAATGGCATCTGGATTAACCAACGCATCAGCAGCTTTCATGGATCTGATGAATCGAGTATTCAAGAAATATTTGGATAAATTCATGATCGTGTTCATAGACGACATCTTGATCTATTCTAAAACAGAAGAGGAGCATGCAGAGCACTTGAGGATAGTTCTGGAGATACTGCGACAGGAGAAGTTATACGTAAAATTTTCCAAGTGTGAATTTTGGTTAAAAGAAGTACAATTTCTTGGGCGCGTGATTAGCAATAAAGGAGTGAAAGTGGATCCAGCGAAGATTGAAGCCATAATCAACTGGGAGAGGCCCAAGACACCAACAGAAGTACGAAGTTTCATGGGATTAGCAGGTTACTATAGAAGATTTGTGCAAGATTTTGCGAAGATTGCTACGCCATTGACAAAGCTCACCAGGAAGAATAAGAAATTTGAATGGGATGAGAAGTGTGAAGAAAGTTTCCAAGAATTAAAGAATAGATTAGTATCTTCTCCAGTACTAGTCTTGCCAGATGAACAAGGAAATTTTGTGATTTACAGTGACGCGTCATACAAAGGATTGGGATGTGTTTTGATGCAGCATGACAAGGTGATAGCCTACGCTTCAAGACAGTTAAAACCACATAAAGAGAAGTATCCAACCCATGATCTGGAATTGGCAGCTATAGTGTTTGCATTGAAGATTTGGAGGCATTATCTTTATGGAGAAAAGTACGAGATCTACACGGACCACAAGAGTTTGAAATATATCTTCACCCAGAAGGAGTTGAACATGAGGCAGAAAAGATGGCTAGAACTAATCAAGGACTATGACTGTACTATTAACTATCATCCAGGCAAAGCAAATATGGTGGCTGACGCTCTGAGCAGAAAAGAAAGGTTAAACATGATAATTTCATCCGAGGAATTGATTAAGGATTTTGAGAAGCTTGAAATAGAGGTCAGTACCCCAAGTATGTCTACAGAGGTATTGTGTGTAATGTCTTTTCAACCAAAACTATTAGAGAAAATAAGAAGATGTCAGGAAGAAGTAATGCGCCATGAACGAGACAGTTTGACAGGAGAAGAGTTAGGGAGTCAAAAGGATGATAAAGGAATATTAAGATTTTCTTCCAGAATATGGATACCCAACGTAGCCGAGTTGAAAGATGAAATTCTTCGAGACGCTCACAATTCTAGATATTCAATTCATCCCCGGAGTACGAAGATGTACAGAGACTTAAGAGAAAACTTTTGGTGGCCAAGCATGAAGAAAGAAATTGCAAAATGGGTAAGTAAGTGTTACACTTGCCAGCGAGTCAAAGCGGAACATCAAAGGCCCAGTGGATAGATACAACCATTGGACATTCCAGAATGGAAGTGGGAGCATATCGCGATGGATTTCGTAGTTGGATTACCAAGGACCAGGGCAAATCATGATGCTATTTGGGTTATTATCGACAGATTGACGAAGTCAGCGCATTTTCTTCCTATCAACGAAAGATTCTCAATGGATAAATTGGTTCGGTTATATCTTAAGGAAATTGTGACACGATATGGAGTTCCAGTATCCATAGTTTCAGGTAGAGATCCTCGATTTAATTCAAGATTTTGGAGAAGTTTTCAAGATTGTCTCAGAACGAAGCTGAATATGAGTACCGCGTATCATCCGCAGACAGACGGTCAAAGTGAAAGGACGATTCAGACTATTGAAGATATGCTAAGGGTATGTGCACTAGATTTTGAATGGAGTTGGGATGAGCATTTGCCATTAGTTGAATTTTCCTACAACAACAGCTATCATGCCAGCATTGGAATGCCGCCTTATGAAGCTTTGTACGGGAGAAGATGCAGATCTCCAATTTGTTGGGAAGAAGTTGGTGAGAGAAAGATTTTGGGTCCAGAATTGATCCAGCAGACGAAAGAGAAAATAGAACTCATTCGGAAAAGATTAACAACAGCTCAAGATCGTCAACGCAAATATGTTGATCCTGCCAGAAAGGATATGGAATTTGAAGTTGGTGAAGCAGTGCTATTAAAGGTTTCGCCTTGGAAAGGTTTATCAAGATTTGAAAAAAAAGGAAAGCTGAGTCCGCGTTATGTTGGCCCTTTTGAGATTTTGAAGCGTGTGGGAAAGGTTGTTTACGAGTTGGCGTTACCATCTCACAAGCAGCATATGCACAACATGTTCTATGTGTCGATGTTGAAGCGTTATTTGCCTGATTCGAACCATGTGATAGAATACGAGCCAATCGAGATTCAGCCAGATTTATCTTTTATAGAGCAACCAGTGCAGATTTTAGATAAGAAAGATAGAGTGTTTAGGAATAAGTCTGTATCTTTAGTGCGAGTCTTGTGGAGGAATCCCAAGGTTGAAGAGTCGACTTGGGAATTGGAAAGCGAAATGCGATCCAAGTATCCTCATTTGTTTTCCTAGGTTGATTCTGAGGACAGAATCCTGTTAAAGGGGGAAGGATATAATATCCGGGAAAATTATGCGAATCTTATATGTTAAATAAATAAATATTATGTGTTTTATAAATTAAAATAATTATTGCCATGATATTAGATGTTGTAGCTGTTATATGTGTTTCGTGCGGGCCAGAAAATTTTTCGATTGATTAATATATGTTTAAACTGCAATGATATGATTTTATCTGCAATCGGGACGCGTATTTATTAGCGTCTTTATTAAGATACCTGTTTTATTTGATTTTATGCACGTTTGAATGTATTTTATGTGTTTTCTGGTAATTTAGGGATCATTCCTGTTTTTCAAAAATCAACGGACCGGGACCCCTCCGGGACGTCAAACCCCACAAAATCCGTGTTTTCATTTTTATAAAATTATTCGTATTTCAAATACCCATTATTTTTGTATTTTCGAATTATTCGCAATTTTCAGGGAATTTTGACATTAATTTTGTATTTTATCGTTTTTAAAATTATTCCCTGTAATTATTATTTTGGGGCCCTAATTATTATAATTAAGGGATAAAAACACCCTTAATTTATTTTGGGGATTTAATTTCAGACTTAATATAAATAGCTGGAATATTTATTTTTTTTATTTTATATAAAAAAAAATCAGAAAATTCATACAAAACAAGAACATTCTTGGGGGTATAATCTTGTTCATCACAAAGAATTGATGATTCTGAGCTAACCAGGAAACCAAATCGGACGTTCTACATATCAAATTGATCCCCGTAACGAGCCCATTCTGTTGATACTAAAATCACGAATCGAGGGTGAGTATTTTATAAAATCGATTCTGGGTTCATGTTCTAGAATTTCATTTTTGAGTTGTGTTGATTGTTGGTTGATTCTGATGTTGCAGATAGCTTCAACATGATTAGGAGAGTTGATTTATGGGTTTGGTTGATTTGTTTTAGTCCTGAAACGAGTTAACCAAGTTCTTGGTTTTATACGTTTTTAGTTTCGATTTTTCTCAGGTTATTGTGATTGATTGCTGTTTATGATCTTAGAAATTGATTATTGGTGTTACTAGCTCGATTTGCCCTATAAATCTTTGAGTTTTGTCCAGAAATGGCGATACTGAGTTTTGGGTCGGAGTTTTTGTTTGAACTCACTCGAAGTTGGCAAGAACTCGACAAACATCGTCAAGTTGTAATTGTTTGGGGCATTTTCCGTTCGCCTGGAGGGTGGGGATTGTTTTGGGATCAAAATACGGGTAAAACCGTATCGATTGTGTTGATTTTGGGGCTGCCAGGCCTGGTTTCCGGTGACCGGAACCGGCACCGTATTCTGGGTTTTCCAGAATCCGGTGACCGTGTTCTTGGTCCACCGGTCACCGGCCCCTTCCTTTGCCGCCTTTGATCTGTTTTCCGGCTATATCCTTTCTGATTTTATGCTTCTGATTTTTTTTGTTTTAAATTTAAATCAAAATTCAATTCTAAATTCTAAAAATCAAATATTTTAACTTCAAAATTCTAAATTCTTAAATATTTTAACTTCAAAATTCATTTAATAATTATTTTAAAGTCCAAAAATTATTTTCTTAATTATTTTAAATTCCTAAAATTATTTTCTTTAATTATTTTCAAAAATACAATTTGATTTAATTATTTATAATTTATTTTAGTTAATTATTTATGAATTTAATTAATTGATTAAAAATCAATTAATTTTATTTATAAATAGTTAAATAAATGTAAATTATTTATAATTAATTCAAATAATTTCTAAAAATTATTTTTAAGGTTTTAAAAATTATATTTTGGTATTTAAAAATCAATTAATATTATTATTAATTGATTTAAATCTATTTAATTCTTATTTTATTCATAATAATTAAACCGTTCGTCCGTTTAATACGAAACGAACGCGTAAAGACTCAGAAAAATATTACGCTTTCAATAAAAATACTTTTGAATCCTAATTTCTTTTGTATTGCAATAGCATTTGATTTATATATCAGTTTGAGTCGGTATTTGATCGGTAAATGTTATTATTGACTTGATTTTAATTCTGAACGCACTAAGACATATGTTTTAATGATCTGACTTATGTGTTACATGAGATATGTGATTACGTGTTATATGAATACCATGATTACATGCTATGTGATATGTATGCTATCTATTTACAGTTTTAAAATGCCATGAATAATTATAAACGATCGGGTAGATGTTAAGACGTATAGTTACGTCGATTGAGTTTGGTTCTGTCAATTAAGATAGTCATTTTGTTTATAGAATCAAGTAGTAAGGAGTGCAGTCAAGTGTTAGACGGAGATAGTAGCCAGCAGTTATAAGCAGAATTATAGTAAGAAGTTGTCGAGCATACCAGGCAAGTACCCCTAACTTCACTTATTGTTCAAGTGAAATTTAGTTTGAATCATATTATGCAAATATTATATCTTCATTTATCATTCAATTGATATTGACTCTGAATTATATTCTTCAATTTCCATACTATTCTAAGTTTAGAATAGTTAAACATTTTATATTTCGCTAAAAATTACTCTATACAGTGGAACATTGAATTGAGATTAGCGAATAACTAATTGTTCTAGTTATTTCGTCATCGATTGTTGAGATAACTCTGGACCATGAGGAATGGAGGGTTATATGGTTAAGGATGTCCTTTGATTCGGATCCTTTGATCAAAATGTTTTATGGATTGTATGAATGCGTAAGTGACCGGGACGGACGGTCCAGCGGAGGGCTATTTCTATGTGTTGTATAAAATATTATGACACCATTTTTGCCACAGGCAGGTATATTGCCTTTTTATTTGAGTACTCGTATTTTGGAGACATGTTTCTATGAATCATGACCTTGTGCTATCACACGGGTTGATCATCATGTGATAGTACGTCCATCGGAGTTAGATTCCAATCTAAAAAATTATTGTTAATTGTTGATAGCTTATGAAGCTTTCATTATTGATCAAATATTACTGATTTTATCCTATTGTTCAGTTATTATCAGAATGTGGTTTATCATTTCAAGCACATTTTATATTGCTTGCTGAGCATTTCTTTCGCTCATACTTGTTTATCAATCTAATCTTTCAGCAAAGCCAGAGCAGGCTTGAGATCCAGGTTTGATCAGAAGTCGATTGCTTGTAAATAGTTGGTGTGTATTCCAGGTAGACTATTTTGGGACGCTTGAATAAGTTTAGAGGTTTGTAATAAAATTTGAATAATTTGTAAAACTAAATAGACTTATGGTTTGTAATAACATTTGGTTTGTATTAGTGCATGTTCCATACTATAACCTGTGATCGATCCAGTTGCATGCAAGGGGTCATATTTATTATATTATTCCGCTGTGATTATTTTATTTTGGTTTATTGGCTAGTGACCCCCAAATCTAGACTCCGGGTTTGGAGGGCGTCACATGAATGATACTAACATTATCCTAATTCCGAAAAAGAAAAACATTACAGTTGTTGGTGATTTGAGGCCAATAGCTCTCTATAATGTCCTCATGAAAATCATTACCAAGGTAATGGCAAATATGATGAAAATTATAATCAATAGTGTGGTGTCAGACACACAAAGCGCCTTTATTCCTGGTTATCTGACAATGTCATGATAGTATATGAAATCATCCATTATTTAAAAGGGAAGAGAACTGGTAAAGATGGGTATATGGCCTTAAAACTTGATATGAGTAAGGCATATGATCGCATAGAGTGGGATTTTTTAAAAGCTTTTTTAATCAAAATGGGATTTTCTCAGTGGTGGGTTCTTCTAGTTCTCAAGTGTGTTACTACGGTTATTTACTCGATCAACCATGGAGAGTATGAAATGGGGCCGATTTATCCATCTCAAGGGCTTAGACAGGGCGACCCGTTGTCCCTCTATCTTTTCATCATATGCGCTGAAGGATTATCCTCGCTGTTGAGAAAATATGAAGCTAAGAAATGGGTTATTGGGGTCATAATATGCATAAAGGTGCCTATTGTCAACCATATGTTTTTTGCTGATGATTCATATTTATTCTGTAAGGCTAAACCAGAGGAAGCTTTGAAAATTCGGGAGCTATTAGGAATTTATGAAAGGGCTTCATGTCAGCAGGTGAATCAAGGAAAATCCTCAGTTTTCTATAGTACAAACGTAATGCAGTATAACAGGCATTCAGTGTGTCATATTCTGCAAATGACTGAAGCAAATGAGTATTCAACTTATCTCGGGTTACCAAACATTATTGGCAGAAACAAAGCAGCTATCTTGGGTTATTTAAAAAACAAGGTTGACATGAAAATCAGAAGTTGGGATGGTAATTTTATTTCACGCTTTGGTAAAGAAATTCTGGTGAAACAAGTGGCACAAACTATGCCAACCTATGCCATGAATGTTTTTCTTTTGCCTTTGGAGATCACACGGAGTATTGAAAAATGTTTAATGAAGTTTTGGTGGAGTTCATCACAAACAAATAGATCGAAGATAAGTTGGATGAGTTGGGACAGACTGGCTAAACACAAAAATACATGAGGTATGGGGTTTAGGCATTTTTGTGATTTTAATATCGCAATGTTGGGTAAACAATTATGGAGATTAATCACGAACCCTCAAAGTTTGGTATCAAGACTTTATAAAGCCAAATACTTTGCTAATTCTGATGTGCTTCAAGCTGATTTAGGCCACAATCCCAGTTTCATTTGGAGGAGCTTATTGGAAGCCAAACAGCTTCTTATTGATGGTACTAGATGGCGAGTTGGGGATGGAAGACATATTTGGATTCTTGGACAACCTTGGCTATTAACAGAGGACAACCCGTGTATTACTTCTAACCCTGAACCCCTGCAGAATCAAATGGTGGTTTCTCTCATGTGTACTGATAAGAAGGAATGAGACTTATAGGTGGTGAGAGATGTGCTTAATGAGAGGGATCAGATTTGTGTACTGTTGTTCTCATCTCTAACTCGAATCAGGAGGATAAGCTATATTGGAGGCTAGAAAAGACGGGCATTTACTCAGTAAAATCGGCATATAGATATCTTCAACTACAAAAGAACACTGAGACTGTTGAGGAGAATGATAAAATTTGGCAGCTTCTTTAGAGCATCAGAGCCCCGCCAAGAGCTCTAAATCTGGTATAGAGAGCACTGTCAAACTGTTTACCGACTCTATCTCAACTAAACTTGAAGCGTGTTCCAGTATAGGTTACATGCCCAGTTTGTCAAATGGAGGTTGAATATATTATGCATTGTTTAGTGACTTATCAATATACAAGACAGTGTCGGTCTATATTGTTACCAGGTATTCAAATTTAAAAGGTTGCTTGCTTCAAGTCTTGGTTGACATTCATCCTTAGCTTAGTTGATGGTAGCAAGCATGGAAAAGTTGTATCACTGTGTTGGTCACTGTGGAGATCAAGGATTGACCTCGTCTGGAACCAAAAATCTATGAAGACTAATAGAACTGTTGCAGCAGCAAAATAGTATTTTGCACAATGGAAAGTAACCCAATGCAGGTCTTTTACTACTCCTCTCCAGCCTCAGGTTGAGGGAGATGGAGCTACAATTTGGGTCAAGCCCCATCCAAACAAAGTCAAAATATCAGTTGATGCAATAGTGCTAGAAGATATGAATGGAATCGGTTTCGGATTAGTGGCCAGAGATTCGAATGGTGAGTTGGTTGAAGTTACAACAAAGTTTCAAATGTGTATGGTTTCTCCGATTGTAGCTGAAGCCATGGCATTTAAAGAGGCCCTAAGTTGGATGGATGAAAAGGGATGGCATGATGCTGTAGTGGAATCAGATTGCTTGAATGTGGTGCAGGCAGTTAGAAGTAAAATCCCCATGAGATCTTATTTTGGCTTGATAATCGAAGAATGTCGTTGCATTTTACAACGATTGAACAACATTGATGTGTTTTTTATCAAACAGTCTGCTAATATGGTTGCTCATCAGATGGCAAGAGAATCATATTATCTGTCAGGTCATAGTTTGATAGGAGGTCTGTTCCTATCTCGATTCAAAATTGTATTTCTATGGATTTGAACGCGTAATAAATTCCCATCTTTTCGTCAAAATAAAAAAAAATAAAAAAAATGAAAAGACAATAGTTTCTAAATTTTTAAAAATAAATTTAAAATATTTGTACACAGCCTTTCTAAAGAAAAATGCTTGGTGTACAGAATGATGTACAAAACTTTGTTATAATGACATGTGGTGTGTTTTAATTTAAATAGGCCCCCTGTATTTACATCAACAAAACCAATTAAAACACCCCACATCAAATGTCATGTCATTATGTACAAATATTTTGAACAAAATTATGTACACCTAGCACTACTCCTAACAAAATAGGTTCATTTTTATCTATGCAGCAAACCACTTAAATGATATTGATTGGCGCATAGCGATTTAGTCAATAAAAATTAAAATTATACTTTCTCAGTCCCTAATAGGTCAATTTTGACTTTTGACCAATGAACTTAACCAAACTTTGACTAAAATTTTCATATACTGTAAAATTGAAAAATTAAAAATAAAAATATATATCATTGAAAAGCACATTTAGTCTATTTTAAAATGTAACGTTCATTTTTTAAAAATAATTAATCGATAATTTTAAAATTGGTCAATTTAACTCCTAAAAAATTAATATGTACGTGTAATTAGGAACGGGAAGGAGTAACATGCATTCGTTTAGAATCTGTTCATCCCATCCTGAAAATATGAATTTACTTTTCATTCGTTATTGAATCACAATGATTCTATTACTACACTTGCATTTTAAAATCCCAGTTATTAGTCTTAATTCAATATTTTGATCATCACATTCTTAACATTTTAGGATATGTTCATTTCCTTCCTTTTTTACCATCCGGAAGGACCCAGCCGAGATTATCAACATTCTTAACCTGCAAGGCACCTCAGAATTCAGATTATCGATCCCAGCCGAGATTAATGAAGATAAATCTAGCTTCAACACATAAAATAATAATGAATTCGAATCTGAATTGTGAGGAGACTCTCAACAACACAACAAAGTGCATGGCTTACGCATGATGCATGTTAGGGCTGTAATTCGGACCAAGCGAGCTGAGTTTCGAGCCACCGGCTCATTTAACTAGATTAGCCTATTTTAACGAGTCGGGCGAGTTGCTCGTATAATTTTAAACATATAATCGACCAAAATTCCTACCCGAACTCGATTCGTTCACTACAAGAATGTCCAAAAATGCCAACAGAAATTAACGACGAAAATTAGTCTATTGTAACTTACTAACATATTGCCAACAGAACCCAAACTAATTAAAAGTCAAAAAAATAGTGACCAATACCTAACGGAATGCTAACAGAACATTTACCAACGGAACATTTTATTGGCAAAATAGGCGCCAAAAGAGCCCGCGCAAACCCACCAACGGAACTGGCAACAGATTCCCATCATAAAGTTTCTAACGGAGTAGTAACAGATTAGTAATGAATTGGAACTCTGCTCCGTTAGTAATCCATTGGTAATTCGTAATAAAAATAAATCGGTTAAAATGATAACAGTTGTTGTTGTCTTAGTAAATGTAAAGTGTTAATATCAACCTACCCGGCAGTAAATGCAGTTCTCGCCTACTTTCCAGATCTTTTATTCAAAATACATTCCACATTCATTTTCTATTTTTCTTCTTCAGCTTTGTTTACTTGGACATTCTCACAAAACTCATAAATCAAGAAATAAGATTTATTTGTGATATATCAAGGTTAGTTTTTCTTCAATTATTTTCATAATTATAACCTGTGTTTTGGGCCATATTTAAGTATGTAGTTAACTTTATCTTGCAAAATATGTTTATATTAATGTTGTTATTTTGCATATTACTTTTAGCTTAATTAATTTTTTGATGATATTCTTGAGTTTAGAAGCTTCTTAGTTAATTAGTAAATTGGGTGAATGTCTCTCATCAGCTATTATTTTTTGCTTAGCAAAAAAGAAAATTAGTGTCTTTTTATGTCTCCAAGAGTTGTGTAATTTTGTTGGTTTTAGTGGTCAATTGGGTCTCATTTGCTTTTTGAAAAGCCGGTCTTATATAACTCTCGATTAATACGTTTACCGCTTCTTTTGGCCTTGATGGCCTCCACAATCTGTTCCAGTTTTTTAAAAGAATTACAGTTTTCATGGCCTGCTAAACCAATTTTGGAATGGATATATGGGTTGTGATTGGTGTACGCCCAATTATGTTTAGTTGGATAGATTGGTTATATCTCTGTAAGCCCAATCATATAATTTGTAAAGGCCTTTTGTATATATACTAACTTCTAGTTATGAAAATTTTAAATTACGATTTTTTTTGTAGGTTACAGAAAAGTTATTAAATATGGATATGGATCGAGGTTGGATGTATCAAAGGATCGACAGTGGAGGTTACCTAACTCCGGCTTTTGTAAGTGGGTTGGAAAACTTTATGCAATATGTGATATCTCGATAAGAGTCTATGAATGGGACAAATATTCAGTGTCCATGTTTTAAATGTGAGAATCGTAAATTTTGGAATGCGGAGACAGTAAAATTGCACTTATTGAAAAAAAGGTTTGTATGAGATTATTACGTGTGGGATCGACACGGAGAGCCATATGTTGCTATACAAAGTGGAGAAGAATCATCCACACATTACTCCAATTCTTGAGTTATGGTGTATGTATACTTATAGTTCTTTTAATCAATTCATTATTTCACTTTCTTTATCGAGGGGTTTTGATTATGAATTTTGATAGAATTTTCCTAGGGTTTGAATTTGGGAATGGATTGGTTTTGGTATATAATGGTGGTGGTGGTGTGTGTATATTTTTATTATTTTCCTTATATATATAATTATAACTCTCTAACACTGAATCATTGAAATTGCAGCTGTTGACTACTGAAAGATGTCATGATGATAAGGGTGTAGGTGATAAAGCTGTTGGTGATAAAGTTGTTGGCTTTTCTCAGTTCACAAGTCCAAAAAAACGCAGCGGGGCTACAAGTGATGGTGATGATGGTTTTGCTAAGGTTAACTTTGGATTTTATTTTGAGATTTTTTTCATGCATGGTCACAGATTACCTAGTGAACTGTATTACTTTATTAATGTGATGATGGTATTTCTTTATTGCAGATTGTGAATAAAAGAAAATGTGTTCTGAGTACAGGTTTTGGCAAGGAGGATGGTATTAATCGTAATAGTCAGGGGACTAAGACAGCCATTGGAAAAGCCGGTTACACCGACCAAGTAAGTCAAAAGATTCCATTATCACATTTTTTGTATGAAATCTGCATTTATTTCACTATGCAAGTCATTTTCTATATTTGTAACAAATATTCTAAAATCTGTCTTTTATTGTTTCGCGTTGAGTTAATTTGGGTGCATCTGTTATCTCTATTTAATAGTTAATTTGGGTGCATTCTAAAATCTGTCTTTTATTGTTTCATATATAACTAGCATAATAACCCGTGCGAGACACGGGTCATTTTCTAAAGTTTTTTTATGCATGCAATTATAATGTTTTTAGTTATATTCTTATTTGTAAATGTTGTATAATTTCTAAAGTATTTATCTCTGTATCATTTTCATACAAGACATTACTAAATTACACAACGTTTCCAATATATCTTATTAAGAAAAATATATGTATTCTTGTTTGTGTTGTATAATTGTATTTAATGAATGAATATAAAAAGGGTAGCTAGTGTACGTTTAAAATGAAATAAATAAACTTAATATGTAGAATGTCGTTGGTATGTTTACAAAAAAAAAGTTAAAAACTAACATATATGTTGAATACAGAGTTGACCAAAAATTTTGAATTTCATTTATATAAACTATATAACTGCTCTATATTATTACTGAGTTCTCTACTAACTTACTGTTAACTTACTCAATTTAAAAAGATAAAAAATGAATAACTGAATTCAGAATTACTTGCAATCATAATATAAAATAATATAAAATTTACACTACTGTTAATATAAAAGTCAATTTTAATGAAAAATGTTAGTTTTTGAAAATTTAACGTATGTATGTTTGGAAAAATGTTAGTTTTTTCACACTACTCTTAACAAAATAAGATTAAGTTATATGTGTCTATATTAGCATATGAATTATCGTATGTTACATTTCTTAGAAAATTACGATGGTTTCAATTATTTATATGCTAAAAATCTGATTTATGTACATGTATAATCATTATTAATATCTAGTGAGATAATTGATTACTTAAATAACATGTATTTATAATTATTCAAAAATTAAAATTATGTAATAAATAAATTGCAATAATTTATATATGGTATTCACATTATCACCGACAAACAATCCATATTTGTTTTTTACGCGACCGAGTATCAATCATGTAACATAAAAATAAATTATATATTGTAAGACTTATTATTGATGTTCATGATTTTTTTCAAGAATTTGAAGGAAAAATTGTAATTATATTGTTATTTTAACTATTTTTAAGTTTCTTTCATTACAAATCTAATATTTCTTCATATAATAATTTGATAATATTGTATACTATTTTCCTAAAATCAAAAATATTTTTCAATTCGATAAAGTTTTATAAATATTAGTTGAATTGGTTAATTTCTTCAAATTATTGATCAATATATATATTTTTAAATAGTATAAAATGTATTGAATCAAATGCTACAATATAGTATAGATATAACTTTTATTTGAATAATTCAAAATATTAAAATAATTCAAAATATTTGTACAATATTATCTTGATCAATAAATATTGTTTATCTAAAAGATTTTTTTTAAAAAAATGCTAGTTTTTTTAAAGTGAAAAATGAAAAATAAATCGATTTAATATATCGTAGTTTTAACAAATCTCGTGAGATCTCATATCAAATTTCAAATATTTTTAAAATCGGGACAAGTCATAAAACACTATTGCGCTATCAGTGAAGTTAGTAATTTTAATACAAATAATCAATTAACTTAATCCTATAAATACCTCAAACACATTAATTTATATTAATATAAGATATTAAAAAAAATCACATTATTGGTAAGATATTCTTGTCGAACTTGTAATTTAAATTTACTAAACGTATAATGTGACAATATTTTTCGGCTAGTCATGTAGTCAAATTTCGAGTATTTTTTGAATAATGGGCCAAATTCTGATTTCAAATTCAAAATAAACTAAAATTCATTGACTTATTATAATTCGAACTTATCTAAATATATAATACCAATCTAGATTATTTATATATAGGCGATTCTATTTTCAATATTTTCTTTAAAAATTATACATATACATTTTAATTACTTTTTATAATAAAAATTGTTAAAAATATATGAGATATATTTTCAAACTAAAAAATAATAATCCATTTATATATTATGCCTAACTTTATATCTGGAATTCAGTTCTTTAAAATTAATTGTACAAATATTCAAGTAACTATCATTTTTTTGCGGAATTCAAGTAGCTATCTTTAAAGTTAAATAAAATATTACTTTAGCACAGTTACATATTATGTGTATGATAAAAAACACATTTGACAATATGGTGTGGTGGTACGAGGTTGTATAGAAGAATGAAGCAATCCGAGTTCGATTCATACAAAACACAACTTTTATATAAATATTAAAAACATAGGTAGTTTAATCTTTTCAATGAGACTTTTTAATCTCAAAATATTATCCTCTTGTTGTGCTATTATATATAGAAGAGATTGGTATCCTCAAATTAATTATATTACTTGATTTGCTTGATTTGCTTATAACTTATATTACTTGGTTTGCTTATCTCTATTTAATGGTTTGCTTCTCTGTGAAATTAAAACTTGCTATAAAAAAATTAACATATAATGAGCGAGGCATTATAGATATACACATAACTGCACAAGTACCAACAGTAACACGTATAATAGAAGTGCGTGTTGTAAATTAAGGGAGGATTGTTAGATTTAGTTTATTGAATCAAATTCATCAGGTAATTAATGAACATGCTTAATAATAATATTTGGTTCAATGGAAGAATTTAGAAAATCAATTAGAGATTATGGTATTTAGTAGTTTCTTTTAGCAGAATTTTTATTTTATTTTTAATTTATATTATCTTATATATTACAGGCCCGAATGAGGAGGTTTGGAAACCATGTTGACAATGTACCGACTCAAATTGGAAAGGGCATGCCGGCTCATACTGGAAAGAGCATAGAAGTTCAATCTGGACAATGCGTCCCCACTAAATCTGGACAGCAAATTTCATCGCAATCTGCACGGTGCGTTCCCACTAAAACTGGACATCTATCTGGACATCGAGTTTCATCTCAATCCAAAGAGCGTGTTCACTCTCAGTCTGGACAACGAGTTTCCCCTAAATCTGGAGAGCGTGTTCCTGGTCAATCTCGACAGCACGTTCCTTCTCAGTCTGAACAGATGGTTCCCTCTCAATCAAGAAAGCGTGTTCTTACTCAATCTGGACCGGATGTACCTGCTCATTCTGTACAGGTTATTGGACAACTCGTTCAAGCTCAAACCGGACAGAGCTTTCATGCTCAATCTAAGTCAAGGTTAGATCAAATGCGAAAGCAAGGCACATCTCAGCCGGTACTTAACTCACCGACACACTCAAGATAACGCAGATCACAATCTGGTCAAACCACACATAATGAATCGCTAAAACTGACTGCTCAATCACGCCAACACACCTGAACCTCAATCAGAACCACGCACAGGTGGTGCTCAATCAGAACCAGTTGAACAAACACCAAGTCCATCACATCCAAGCACACTTAATGTTTTCTCTACAACTGCTAATTATAATTTATACTCTAATATTGGCTCTCAATATAAGTATGGAAGGATACGAGTAGCAGTTATCCAGGGAACGTGTTGACGGAGGAATTTGGTATCAACAAAGTTTGAGGTTCGTCGCCGGAATCAAGATCTACGATGGTGGTTCTTCGCCGGAAAAGTGAGCAGAGTGTGGTGGTTGTGATAAATTGGGGGCTGAGATTGATTAGGGCAAGTGGTGGATCCTTTTTAGCTCTCAACTTCTGACCCCTCTCAATGTGCCTACGTACCCTTTATATAGGGATCAAGCCTGACGTAGTTCTTGGGGAACAAGAAATCTAATGGGCTTAGACTTCTCATTCCTAGGCCCGGTAGATGCCCTTCCAGAATCCATCTTCCGCTAGCTTTAGGAATGTCTAACTATGAGGCCCAACCGCGAAGGCCCAAGGCTCGTCCGTAATCGCAGGACTTCACGGATAGTGCATCTCCCTGCGCAAGGATAACACTCCGCTACAGCCATCTCCCTTGATTTACGGACACAGGTATAGCCACGGTTCACCCAAAATGCCGAACGCGTCCTTGTCCCCCGAATGAGGATAACCCACCAGATAGCAGGACAGGTGATCCTAAGCTCTTGGGTGCAAAGTGCAGGATGACTCCAAAGTTCTCCAAAGAGGACACCCGTTGAATACAAGAACAGAGTTCCCAGAGCACACACCAGAGTTAACCCCGCATCCCCAACGAGGACACCCGTTGAATACAGGAGGAGGCCTTCAGTCATCAGGCATACCCCTGGAGGCCTTCAAGCTTTTCATGGACATCCCCCTCCTTGACCGTCTCAAGGAGGGAATTCTTCAAAGAGTACCTGCAACAAATACGTTAGTGCTAATAATCATCCATTGCTCCTTCCATCATTGCCTTGTCCTGAGGTTGTTCTTGTTTTCCTTGTCCCAGGTGAGGACAAGCTCATTGCGTCGTCCTGAGCAAGGACAATCCCGGAGCGAGGACAACCCATTTGCCTTGTTCTGAGCGATGACAAGCCCGGAACGAGGACAAGCCCGGAGCGACGACAAGCCCGGAGCGAGGACAAGCCCAGAGCAAGGACAAGCCCGTTGCCTTGTCCTGAGTGAGGAAAAGCCCGGAGTGAGGTCAAGCCCGGAGCGACGACAAGCCCAGAGCGAGGACAAGCCCAGAGCGAGGACAAGTCTGTTGCCTTGTCCTGAGTGAGGACAAGCCCGGAGTGAGGACAAGCCCAGAGCGAGGACAAGCCCGTTTCCTTATCCTGAGTGAGGACAAGCCCGGAGTGAGGACAAGCCCGAAGCGAGGACAAGCCCTTTGCCTTGTCCTGAGCGAGGACAAGTCCGGAGTGAGGACAAGCCCGAAACGAGGACAAGCCCGGAGCGAGGACAAGCTCGGAGCGAGGACAAGCCCGAATCGAGGACATGCCCGGAGCGAGGACAAGCCCAGAGCGAGGACAAGCCCGGAGCGAGAACAAGCCCTTTGCCTTGTCCTAAGCGAGGACAAATCCGTTCATCCAAACAAGGCCACGTAGTGCATTCCTCTTGACTAGGGCGCACCCTGCCCCTAGGACGCGTCCATTTATGTTATATTGTAGATTAAACCCAAACATAGTCCATATCTTGCATTTCATTAAATGTGGGCGCGTCATCCCCTAATGTTTTGTGGCCTAAAACCTAATCATTCATCCTTTTGCCCCAATTTGATTCCAATTGACCCGTTCTTGACCTGAAATGATCCATATCCAAATTTTGGCTATAACAACTACCCCCCGAATTCTATATAAAGTTGAAAACAAAATTGGAATTCTAATATCTAAATCCAAGCAAAAATTTGTGTCATCCTTCAATCTCATGAGTGTACGTCCTCTGCATCTTCCTCTATGAAGGCGCGTTCTCAACCAAGAGAGGTTTACCACTTATGCACCACATCTCTAAGCTTACATGAGTTAACTCGGCATAAGAAATAAGAGATATTATACAAAAGTGTGCACCTCTCACAAGGCATTTTATACTTCAAAGTGTAATCTGACGACAATATTGTGGGGACTACCCTCAAGTATTTCATCCCATAATAGCCTTTCTTTGCAAGAGGCACATCTATATTGACAAGGGCATTCATTCTTGGAGGGAGCGTCCTCTAAACAACGAGAAGCGTCTTCCTCGACAAGGTCTCTATCCTTGTAGGGCACGTCCTCACAACGAGGAGCGTCTACCTCGACAAGGTCTCCATCCTTGGAGGGCGCGTCCTCATAACGAGGAATGTCCTTCTCGACAAGGTCTCCATCTTTGGAGGGTGCGCCCTCAGAACGAGGACCGTCTACCTCGACAAGGTCTCCATCCTTGTAGGGCGCGTCCTCACAACGAGGAGTGTCCTCCTCGACAAGGTCTTTATCCTTGGAGGGTGCGTCATCGCAACGAGGAACGTCTTCCTCGATAAGGTTTTCATCCTTGGAGGGCGCATCCTCACAACGAGGAGCGTCTACCTCGACAAGGTCTCCATCCTTGGAGGGCGCGTCCTCACAATGAGGAGCGTCTTTCTCGACAAGGTCTCCATCCTTGGAGGGCGCGTCCTCACAACGGGGAGCGTCTTCCTCGACAAGGTTTCCATCTTTGGAGGGCGTGTCCTCGCTAAGAGGAGCTTCTACCTCGACAAGGATCTTCATCCTTGTAGGGCGCGTCTTCTATAAGAGGAGCGTATGCCTCGACAAGGTCTCCATCCTTGGAGGGCGCGTCCTCTCCAAGAGGAGCTTCTACCTCGACAAGGATCTTCATCCTTGCAGGGTGCGTCCTCTCTAAGAGGAGCATCTGCCTCAACAAGGTCTCCATCCTTGGAGGGCGCATCCTCTCTAAGAGGAGCATCTACCTCGACAAGGATCTTCATCCTTGCAGGGCGCGTCCTCTCTAAGAGGAGCGTCTGCCTCGACAAGGTCTCCATCCTTCTAGGGCGCGTCCTCTTTAAGAGGAGCTTCCACCTCGACAATGATCTTCATCTTTGCAGGGCACGTCCTCTCTAAGAGGAGCGTCTCCCTCGACAAGGTCTCCATCCTTTGAGGGCGCGTCCTCTTTAAGAGGAGCTTCCACCTCGACAAGGATCTTCATCTTTGCAGGGCGCGTCCTCTCTAAGAGGAGCGTCTCCCTCGACAAGGTCTCCATCCTTTGAGGGTGCGTCCTCACAACGAGGAGCGTCTTCCTCGACAAGGTCTCCATCCTTGGAGGGCACGTCCTCACAACGAAGAGCGTCTACCTCGACAAGGTCTCCATCCTTGGAGGGCGCGTCCTCACAACGAGGAGCGTCCTCCTCAACAAGGTCTTCATCCTTGGAGGGCGCGTCCTCACAACGAGGAGAATCTACCTCGACAAGGTCTTCATCCTTGGAGGGCACGTCCTCACAATGAGGAGTGTCTACCTCGACAAGGTCTTCATCCTTGGAGGGCGCGTCTTCATAACGATGAGCGTCTACCTCAGGACAAGGCAACACTTCAGCCATTATGAGGGCGTGTCCTCCCTTGGAGGAGCATCAACCTTAGGACAAGGCAAGGCTTCTAGCATTGCACATCATGAGGGCGCGTCCTCCCTTGGGGGAGCGTCAACCTCAGGAGGATTTTTCAAATTTTAAAAGAATTCAGTCCTTCCTTCCAACCTTTCTCTATTCACTTCTCGTTGTACCACGTCTCCTTCACGCTCCATCATAGCCTCCTCAACAATATTGATCCTTGAAATATTTTCCAATATTAAAAGTTCAATTGTGGGCTCCATTCTCTTCGCGAGTTGGTAGCATTTACTTTATTAGGACTCCGAGTATTCCGCTGATAATCTGGACTCGCAGACCTGTCTCTTCTCTTAATTCGCCCCTTTGACTTGTTGGTATTATCATTCTTTCTTGTTTCGACAAGCAACTGCTCAATTTATTTGAAGGACTCAGCCTGCGCAAGTACATCAGCTAACAACACAGGGTCTTTTCCTTGCAAATGTTTCCAGAAATCTGTTCCCACGCGCAGACCAGCTATAACAAGTATTTTCAGTGTTTCGTCGGTTGCGCCTCTCACCGAGGTAGACTCCGCATTGAACCTTTTGAAGTATGAGGTCAAGCTTTCCCCTTCCTTCTGTTTCACATTGGCCAGTGTGGTAACAGGGGGCGTATACTTCACCGCAGTTTGAAACTGAGTCAAAAACAAGGTTTTCATTTGTTGCCAAGATGTGATAACTCCTGGGCCAAGTTTTTGGAACCACTGTTGAGCACTTTCTCTAAAGGTAGCCGCCAAAAGACGACACTGTGCTAAGTCGGGTACCTGATATACATCCATCTCAATGTTAAAACGTCCCAAGAATTCCACGGGGTCGGAGTTTCCATGAAAGCACAAGTCATTGGTCATGTTCTTGTATCCCACAGGTAGCTGCGCTTCCCTTACAACAGCAGAGAAAGGGGATGGAGCTTGCGTAGTTGTTGTTACCCTACCTCCTTCAAGATGGTAGAGCAACCTCTTAAGATCATTCACATTATATTTTCCTACTCCAGTAATGGTTTGAACGTTGAGTTGTTGAGGTTGCTCCACAACTTGTTGTTGTTCCCCTTGGTTACCCCCCGGGTGTACCGGTGGATCTCGCCGCCTCTCGCCCTGAGGCTCTGGCTGTGGTATATTGCCATCTTAATTTTGAACATTCCCTTGGCGCACGAGGTTCCTCCTGGCCGTGTCTCGGTATTTCATTGTTGTTTTGCAACCTTTCTTGAATTCGGACATCGTCCCGGTAATGAGGACGTGTCTCGCATCCATTGCCTGTAGCACTGTGAGAAGCCACATGAACAATGAAAGACGCTTCATCAGTGGAGGGCGCGCCCTTTCGTCTCCCATTATATGGCGCCCTTCCATGTTGGTATCTCATCCTTCCCCGTTCATTCCTCTGATAGCCACAGTCGTAATTTTCGAACCTTCCTCGTGGAGGGGCACGTTCATGTTCACGGTGCCACACCCTATCATCCCTTGGATATGTAGGGGCCACACGAGTTGTATCAGAGGGCCTCGCTTTTCCACCATTTCCTTCCTTTTTCCATTCTAACAGCAACATTCTCAAATCGTCGTCTTCCTACCTTATGCCCAGCCTCCTCTTTAGAGTTGAAAAATCTCTTCGTTCCTCATCTTGGTTTTGAATATTTTCCGCACGACGACGCTCATCCATCGTATGCCCAGACCTATGCGGGTGTGGAACAACCTGATTGCCAATACCAGGCCTTTCTCTTCCATCAGTATCCTCATCGATAAGCTCCACAATAGGCTCCACATCATCAGAGTATTCCAAGCGTCGCGGAGTGATTCGTAGGTTTCCTTCGTTGGCCTGGCCACGGGCATCCTGGGCATCTTCCTCAACCACTGGTGCTTTCCCCACGGCGTGGCCACGACGGGGCAAACGACGACCCCTCCTTGTTTTGCGACGCTCCACCGTGCTCAGCCTCGAGTGAAAGTTGTTCAGAGTGTCCCCCATGCAATACAAATGCTCTAAGATATCAGCGTTGCTGATGAGAACTGGAGGCGTTCCTCCCACATCTGGAGCTCTCAGAGGATCTACTATGTTTCTGGGCACGTAGGGTTCATGGCGAGTGTAGCCTCCCTCGCCCTCTCCTTCAGATCTGCCATCACTTCCATCATAAGAACTTCCATCATGATTGTAAGACATCTTTTCCTCCCAAGACTATGATCTTAATCAGCACCCCTCCTTCTAGCGCCAATTTGTTGACGGAGGAATTTGGTATCAACAAAGTTTGAGGTTCGTCGCCGGAATCAAGATCTACGATGGTGGTTCTTCACCGGAAAAGTGAGCAGAGTGTGGTGGTTGTGATAAATTGGGGGCTGAGATTGATTAGGGCAAGTGGTGGCTCCTTTTTAGCTCTCAACTTCTAACCCCTCTCAATATGCCTACGTACCCTTTATATAGGGATCAAGCCTGACGTAGTTCTTGGGGAACAAGAAATCTAATGGGCTTAGACTTCTCATTCCTGGGCCCGGTAGAAGCCCTTCCAGAATCCATCTTCCGCTAGCTTTAGGAATATCCAACTATGAGGCCCAATCGCGAAGGCCCGAGGCTCATCCGTAATCGCAGGATTTCACGGATAGTGCATCTCCATGCGCAAGGATAACACTCCGCTACAGCTATCTCCCTTGATTTACGGACGCAGGTTTAGCCACGGTTCACCCCAAATGCCGGACGCGTCCCTGTCCCCCGAATGAGGATAACCCACCAGATTGCAGGACAGGTGATCCCAAGCTCTTGGGTGCAAAGTGCAGGATGACTCCAAAGTTCTCCAAAGAGGACACCCGTTGAATACAAGAACAGAGTTCCCAGAGCACACACCAGAGTTAACCCCGCATCCCCAACGAGGACACCCGTTGAATACAGGAGGAGGCCTTCAGTCATCAGGCATACCCCTGGAGGCCTGAGCCCGGAGCGAGGACAAGCACAGAGCGAGGACAAACCCGTTTCCTTGTCCTGAGTGAGGACAAGCCTGGAGTGAGGACAAGCCCGGAGCGAGGACAAGCCCGGAGTGAGGACAAGCTTGTTGCCTTGTCCTGAGTGAGGACAAGCCCGGAGCGAGGACAAGCCCTTTGCCTTGTCCTGAGGGAGGACAAACCCGGAGTGAGGACAAGCCCGAAGCGAGGACAAGCCCGGAACGAGGACAAGCCCGAAGCTAGGACAAGCACGAAGCGATGACAAGCCCGGAGCAAGAACAAGCCCGAAGCGAGGATAATCTCTTTGCCTTGTCCCGAGCGAGGACAAATCCGTTCATCCAAACAAGCCACGTAGTGCATTCCTCTTGACTAGGGCGCGCCCTACCCCTAGGATGCATCCACTTATGTTGTGTTATAGATTAAACCCAAATATAGTCCATATCTTGCATTTCATTAAATGTAGGCACGTCATCCCCTCATGTGTTGCGGCCTAAAACCTAATCCTTCATCCTTTTGCCCCAATTTGATTCCAATTGACCCGTTCTTGACCCGAAATGATCCATATCCAAATTTTGGCTATAACAGAACGTAAGTTTCTTGTTCTTAAACATATCTATTTTCTTAATTTTTTTCCTATTTTCTATATCATGCAGTGACACTAAATTCTCATTTATTTTTTTAAAGATTGAAACCTTCAAATAAGTGCTCTACAAAGATTCGACAAATCATGTATGAGCGAGTTGAACGTAAGGGATACAATTGGAAGTCAGTTTCAATGGAAACTCAAAACTTTTATTTTAAAGAATTTAAGGTAACTATATCCCCTGTATATTGAATCTTGTAAATGAAAAAAACTAGTCAGGACATCTTGTTTTTTTAATTATCAATAAGAATTTTATCTTAAATAATAATGCTAGTTGGTTTATCTTTTTTTAATTATAGAAATACTTTGTGTGGAGCCAATCAGATGATATCATTTATGGTGGCTGGATAACAAATGTGAAGAGGAAGTATTCTGAACTTGTTTGTGTAGCTCGGTCTAATTGGGAACGGTACAACAGAAGGGATAATAGGATTAACAAGAACGTCTATATGAGTCGGGCTAATTTTTGGAACACCCCAAAATTTCAAACAAAGTCTTTGATTCAGAAAAAAATAGGCATAGTGGCGGGGTTGATAACTGGCCTTCAACACATACAAGCGGTTCCGCTTCTCATGGGACATTTGCAGCTCGTTTGGTATGCTTTACAATGTATCATGTGTCTTATCTCTTTTTGTGGTCTGAATTTTTGTAATTTTTTTTTTTACAGAAGATTCAGTTTGGTCGAGACCCCATTGCCAATGAATTGTTCTACCATACACATACTGGACGTGTGAATAAACAGAGGAATCCAATTGATGTTTTAGAAGAAAATGGCATGGATGACTAGGATGCTGATGAAGAAGAAGTTATATGGATTGACAAGAAAAGCCAAAAAATATATGTGAGTTTCTCGTTTTATTTTTTATGTAAAAGGCAGATATTTAAATCCCAATCCAAAATCAAAACAAAGTACTGGAGTTATTGTGTAGATACTTTAGCAGTCCAATTCAAATGTAGCTGAGCGTATAACTAATAAATATTGTCGTACTAGAGTTATTGTATAGATACTTTAGCAGAACTAAAAAAAATTGGTGTTTTACTTTAAATTTATATTCTGCATTATTCTTGTTGTTGTAATAATAAGGTGGTGTTAGAATAAATTTTGTTATGCTTTTTCAGAAAAAAAAATTATGATCCGTCATATTTTTGATATAAACAGGAAATATTTTTAGAACTTTGTGAGCAACAAAAAAACTTTGCAGAGGGATTAATAAATTTGTAGAACAGGATCAGTGCAACACATGCAATTATGTTATAAGTCTAGTTGTTTGGTTGTCATGCTTAATTGGTGCTTGACTGTTTGGTATGTTAGGAATTTATTTTGCAAATTAGGCTCACAGTTCTCTGAAAGATATCTTTATCTTTGTAGTTCATAGATATGCAAGTCCAGATTATAGAAGCTATATTATATTATTTGATCTACTGTGCTTTTATTTGTTTCCATATTACTTTGTCTATGGTGGACTAGCTTTTAGTTACATGGTTAGAGTTTGATGATAATTTTAGTGCTTCAAGATTGTGGTGGATTTAAATTAGGACCAGAGATAATGAGTCTGGGTGAATGACAGTAGATATAGTAACATGTTCTCATATGAATTCGAATAAAACATACCCGTGAGGTACCTTATTCTCGTATGATTTTATGCAAGTGAACCTTTTTATCGCTAATTGCACATAAGTGAAGATTTAGGGAGAAGCTTGACATATATGCACAATTGCTTATATGTCTGGTGGAAGGCAAGAATTTACATACACTTCCAACTACAACGAAAATGCATTTTCACTGGATATAGTAAACCTGACAAAGCCGCATTTGCTGTTATGGTAGTAAACTTTGATAAGATAAAGGTACAGTATTCTTGCAATATGTATAGGAAGCATAATTATTGTATGAAGATATAGACATTTACTGTATGATTATTTGTTTACACACAATTTAGATCAATTCTTTATATATACTTCTACCACAGGATAGCAAGTATGGTATGTATAAGTATTCTCTTTCCACTAATATATACCTTATCTGGCAATACATCTAAAGTTATTTTTTATGCTCATTTTTTTCCCTGCTTGGAATATGTTTTACTTTAAATTTATATTATGCATTCTTCTTGTTGTTGTAATAATAAGGTAGTGTTAAAATAAATTTTGTTATGCTTTTTCAGAATTTTTTTTTAAGATCCGTCATATTTTTGATATACACAGGAAACATTTTTAGAACTTTGTGAGCAACAAAAGAACTCTGGTTGCCAACCAGTAGATAAAAATGCCCTATTTCTCCGAGCACTTGGGGGGCCTGACAAGAAGAATAGGGTCTACGGGCTTGGTTCATCACAAAACATCTTTTATCAGCCTAATACTCCTTGCGCTACATCCTTTGCGACTGAAGAAGAAAATCAGAAGTTGAAGTAGCTGATTGAGATGAATGATCGGATGAAGGCGGTTGAAAATCAGTTAGCCATGATCATTGAGGCTAATTCAGTCCGCCGTCCGCAGTCCCCTACTGATTGGATGATTTAAATGACGACGATTAGTATTTAATTTAGTATGTTAACTACGGTGCACTTTGACCTAAGATCTATATATTTTGGATATAATAACTGATTCGGCTAGTCTTGTTATGATGTTGTTCTAGTTCACAGCCATTATATTTGACAAGTTTGAACTTGATATGGCATGTGATTCTAGTATTTTGGTATGGTTTAGGCTGGAACTTTGGAGGATATTTTCATATTTTTTCCTCCTGTAGTCTCATTTTGCCATCTTGTGTAATGATGGTTACTATTGAAACTTTGAAGGATATTTCCACGTTTTTTCCTCCTGTAGTCTTCTTTTGCCATCTTGTGTAATGATGGTTACTTTTGTTAATGAGAAGCTACTCTTAGTATTATTTGGAATTTGAATTATCTATGCAATGAGTTGCTGTTTTGTGTGAAATTTGTCAAAATGTACAGATTTTGAAAAAACATAAAAAGGTTTGCATGTCGTTAAAAATATCAGTTACTAGAGTGTTAATAAAAAGTGCAGGTAATTTTTTAGACCGGAATTTTGTTGGCATATCCTTGCTAAGAATACTAACGGAATACCTGTTATTATGTTAGTTGTAGATTTGTTATTTCAAAAGTAAGATTCCGTTGTTAGTCAGTTCTTGTTCTGTTGGTAAGTTTTCTAACGAAAGAAATTCTGTTGGTAGCGACTTCCCGACGAAGATTATTCCAACCAATGAATCATGTAATAATTCCATTGGCAAGCTACAATACCAACATATTAGCTTAATATTCCAACGGATTTTCTATTATCAGTACTGGTTTTTCTTGTAGTGGTTTAATTTTACGAGCCGAGTTGATGCGGCTCATTCTCGACTCGTTTAATTAAATGTGCCGAAACTTATGCCCGAACCGGACTCGTTTAACTAAACAAGTCGAATCAAGTCTACTTAAAAAGTTCAAGTCAGGTGAGCTCGCGAGCCGTCGGCTCGAATTATAGCCCTAGCATGCCTAATAAAATAAGCAAGAGTGTACAGTTAAACCTCTTTAAAGTAATACCCTTGGGACCGGGAAAAAATATTACTTTACCGAATTTATTACTTTATCGATATAATAATATTTTATTACTTTATCGATAAAGTAATATTTTATTACTTTACCGAATTTTTATGTTTACGTGGTACAGTATAATATATAATGTACGTATAAAAACTAGAATTAATCACATGCAATGTATTTGATCTAAAATTACTTTTATTATGATTACTTATATCCAAAAAGTTAATATCTTGAATGCTATTAGTTTTGCTAACATGGCTTGGAATATTGATGTGAAAACAACCACAATTGCAAATTGTTTTCGGCATTGCAAGATTCGTTCAGAAGAAAATGATGAACAAGAACTTGGAGAAATAAATGAAGTTGTCGAAGGATTAAATGAAGTTATCTCTAATTTACGATATAGGAATGTGATGGATGTCGAGCATCTCTTAAACTATCCAAACGAGAATGATGCGGTTATGGAATCACCTACGGATGAAGAAATCATTGAGTCGGCAATGAGCACTGATGAAGGGACCGATCCTGAACCCGACGATAGCAATGTCATCCCAAGCGTGTCATCAAAGGAAGCATTTCAAGCACTCACCACTTTGAACAATTACTTGTTACAACACGAGCAAAACATACCAGGATTTATTTTTGCTTTACATAAAGTCAAGGACGAGATTAATTTTGGCTTTGGTGGAAAGAAGAAACAAGCTACAATAGATTCATATTTTAATAAGAATTAAATTTTGTAATCATATACATTATACAGTATATATATATATATATATATAATTATGGAATTATTACTTTACATATTACTTGGGCCCTTAATGACTTTCGAATTTTTTATTATCTTATGCTTTTAGCGAGAATATTACTTTACAACATTGGCCCAAGTTGGGACCGATGAAAATTATTACTTAAGCGAGGTTATTACTTTATCGGATATTACTTAATCGAGGTTTAACTGTATTTTCCCTCATCAGCACCCTGTACCTGTCACAATAATAAGAATAATTACAACAGTTTATTCGAACAAATTAACTGCTAACTTGGAATGCTTAACTTTCTCTATATGGCCGACTGGCGGCCATTAATCTCAAGAGAACAGCTAATGTAGTGCATTGGTAATTTAGTGGAACATCTCCTTTATTATACATGTGAAAATGACAAGTCCTTGCACTAGGTCTTCAAGTTTAAACAAATATCTCCACAATATATATGAAGTTATTTGTCTTTCTTCTGCTGTCTTTTTCTAGCCAGTCTCATGTACTAAAACCCAGCCCTGCTCGTATATTTTGCTTTTTGCCGTCCGGTAATAAATTAATGTTATGTGATGTATTCCATGACGTAATGTAGTATTTTATCTGAAGCATATATGAAGGCAGGTCCTTGTATTTAAACAGTTGTACAGAGGTGGTTCAGGGTTGTAGCCTTGACACTCAGAGAGAGAGCGGGGGGAGAGAGAGGGAGGGAGAGAGAGGGAAGAGAGAGAGGGAGAGAGAGAGAGAGAGAGAGAGAGAGAGAGAGAGAGAGAGAGAGAGAGAGAGAGAGAGCATGGAGAGTAAAGACAGAGGCATGACTGTCCTGATGCTACCATGGTTAGGCCATAGCCATGTATCATCTTACCTACAGCTTGGCAAAAGACTTGCAAGAAGAGGAGTTTCAGTATATCTATGTTCAACCCCAGTGAATCTAACCTCAGTCAAAAAAACCCTTGTCAACAATCCTTCAATAAAAACAATAGAGCTCCATCTTACCAACTTTCAAGAACTTCCTCCTCATCACCACACAGTAAATGGCCTTCCACCAAATCTCTTGCCCACTCTCAAGAAAGGTTTTGATATGGCAGCCCCTGAATTTTCCGATATCCTTAAGACCGTAAAACCAGATTTACTAATATCTGATATTTTCCAATACTGGGCGCCAGAGGTAGCTCTTTCCCATAATGTTCCATCAGTCATTTACATCACATCAGGTGCCGTAACATGCTGTTACTTCTTTCATCAATATATCAACCCTCACTCTCCTTTTCCCTTTCCTGAAATATATGTTACAGACTATGAGAAATCAAAGCATGAGAATGCTGTACAAGTAAATGCTCATGGCATGACAACTTTGGAACGTGTCCTCTCTTGCTTTAGGCAATCGCAAGTGGTCTTAGTCAAGAGCTGTAACGAGATAGAAGAAAAGTACATCAACTATCTTTCTACTCTGTGTGAGAAAACAGTTCTACCAGCTGGTCTGATTGTTTCTGAATCTGTTGATTGGAAAGACGAAGAAGACCATACCGAGATTTTTGAGTGGCTTAACAAGAAAGATAAGGCATCTACGGTGTTTGTCTCAACCGGGACCGAGTGTCACTTGTCAAATGATGATATTGAGGATATTGCTTCTGGACTAGAGCTAAGTTGTGTAAATTTTATATGGTTTGTTAAGTTTCCGGATGGAGATTTCATGGGGGAGTTTCTCAAAAAATTTCGCCAAAGGATCGGAGAAAAGGGAATGATTTTAGAGACATGGGCACCGCAGGCCAGGATATTGACGCATTCAAGCATTGGTGGATTTGTGAGTCATTGTGGACGGGGTTCAGTGACTGAAGCACTGGCATATGGCGTTCCAATAATCGCGATACCGATGCAATATGATCAGCCATTGAATGCTAGAGTAGTGCATGAAGCTGGGTTGGGTGAGGAGGTCAAGAGAGATGAAGATGGGAGGCTCCAAGGTGACAATATTGCAAATGTTATAAAGAAAATTGTCTCAGACAAAGATGGGGATGAAATAAGGAGGAAGACACAAAATTTGAGCAAGAGCCAGAAGGAGAGTGGAGACAAATATTTAGATATAGTTGTGGAGGAGTTGCATAAACTTTGTAATATCTAGAATCTAGTACCAGGAGTTAAAATGGCCTGGTTAAAGAGCATCGTAAGAATCGGAAATCGGACCTATGTCGTGGAAGTGCCGATTCTGGATTAATCGGAAATTGAGGATTAGTCGGAATAAAAGTCGGACATATTTTAATGTAATTTAATACTCCTTCTATTTTTTATTATATGACGTTTGATTTTTTGGCACACATATTTAAAAGAGTGACCACAGCTAGAATTATTATTTTTAAGAAAAAAAATTTTTGAATAAAAATATGAGATCAAAACTTTTATTCACAAAAAAAAAGTTTCGAAAAAAAATATTTTAAATATATGGTCAAAACTCCTAAACATGTGTGTCAGAAAGTCAAACGTTATATATTAAAAAACAGAAAGAGTGTATTATTTAAATCCTTTTTTTTTAAATGGGTTTAAATTCTATTAAATAGTTATTTTTAACTATATAATATATTGTTAAGGTCAGGTCCACATCATCATGATCAGCTAATATGACCTAAAAGCCCCCTAAAAAAATATAAACAATACCTAGACTGTTTCAAGGATACTAATACATAAATCACATACATTCAACAGTCAACACATCTTAAATTCAAGGGGAGGCTACAAAATTGTAAAATTTCCACATATCATGCTAAATCAAAATAGACTACTTTACACCAGATTGTTAATTGAATTTTCAAACAAATTTAAATTTACATATGATCTTGAATTGTCAATTTTCACCCAAAGTCATCAGTGTATGGAGATTTAAATTTCTAATATGATACTTACATTTAGTATATATAGTATACCATTGCTAATAGTATTAGGTGAAACTGAGTACATAAGTAGGGATCTATTACGAGTACAATTGTGATTATCAAGAAAAAAATTCTTAATATAAGACTAATTTCAGAAGAAATTCTAAGACGGTGAGCAAGATAGTCTTTCCCTCGTCAGCTGTCACAATAAGAGAAACTTCAATTGAGATGTTAAAAAAAGTGTCAAAGTGTCGTATGACATGCTTGTTAATTCTCCATTGGAGTGATGGGAGTGATAGGAGTGTCAACCGAAGTTATCATATTTTGGCACCCTTTCAAAATGAAAAAAAAAAGTATTACATCTAGTTACAGACCTAAATCATTATATCTAGTTTTAATTAGACACGTATTGAGAGAGTGGCAATGCATTGGAGCAAACTTTGGAAATAAACTCTACAATGGGACAGGAAGATGAATACAATTCCTAGCAATCTACAACTACTTAGAAACGGATTTATATGATATATGTATGGAATATACATATATTTGATGGATAAACACAATAATATAAGAATAAATATGGATTAGTGGCATATTAGGAGTAGAACTCTCTTGATTTAGCCTAAAACTAGTTTGATAAGGCTTGGGACTTGGTAAAAATGTGGTCAGCCCTATTTGGCGGAGTCATAAAGCTATAGAACTACATATGTACTTTATTTCTATAAATATAGGATATTTAGGCCATTTGCAAAGGTTAAACTCTCGTTTTCTCTACCAAAACACACGGTGGAGCTCTCGCGAGACAAATTTCGGGCACCCCCCACGGTTGAGTAGGAAATACTCCACCACCACGCTCGGAATCCTTGCAAATTCAGGCCAAACACAGCCACAAACACCTCCCACTTCCGGCATATCAGGCGTATACATCTTTTCACAATACGCCCGATTTTCGGACCAAATCTCCGCGATTCTTCCGTCATTTCAGCAACCACCTCCCCGAATGTTGTACCAAATTCCTCTCACAACAGTAACTACTTAACATTCTATTACTTGAAATCTATGTTTCTACAATTAGACAATTCATTCCAGTAGTATTATCGAAGACACAATCAAACACGAAACTAAAAAGCAACTATAATTTCAGCTAAAACTCAATTCATAAATGTCGCATAATCGGATACATCTCGAAAACATGAATTAATCCTTCGTCGAAACACTGTACTTCTCCTGTAACTAATTATTTTCTCCTCCTTTTTTCGTATAATCAAACTTCTTACACATCTTCGCTTGTTGATAATACAACACAATCAATTACCTATTTACCACAATAAACCTCAGTTTAATGTCTTTGTAAACGATGAAAGCAGTGCCACGTGATTCGAGAACAATTCAAAGTCTCTCCGCATTAAATCTTCCCGCCGAAACTTATAACTGATCTTTTCATATTTATATTTGGGTTAATGTCAAAAGACACACTCTTCCGGTCCAGTAGTATCAGTTTGGTCACTCGTTATAAATTTGACTCGATTCAGTCAATAATTTAAAATTTTATAGCAACTTAATCACTGAAAAATTAGAATTTTGTATCAACTAGATCATTAAAATGTTATCTCATTGATACGATTTTTTTCAATAAATGTTCAAATTGAGTCAAATTAGTAATGAGTGATTCAATTGAAGATTTGTACCCAATGAGCAGTGTTGTAAAAATCGGTAATATGACAATATCGGTACAATTACGGATTTAGGATTAATAGAAAATCGGAGATTAATCGGAAGAATTAATCGGAGTAAAAATCGGATGTATTATAATATTAAATTATATTATTATGATTGTATTAGTTATTTATTAACTAATATAAATTTATTATATTATAATTTTTATAAGGGATTGATGTGCATGAGGATGATTGCCCCGAGGTTAAAAGAAAACTAGCATGATAGCCCGTGCAAAGCACGGGCCTATTCAATTTTATTTTTTACTTTTTTACAAATGTTATAATAGGAACGATTCATTTTCCATATTAATCAACTTCATGTTTCACGATTTAATTAAAGGTCGGTTGTTAGCAGTAGTTCAATCGAAATTTCCGACCCAAAAACATGAATTAGTTTACCAAGCAATGTATATATATTTCCAAATACGTACATTCTTCATTTTCATGTTTGGTGGGATGACGGATATAATAGCGACATATGAGACGATTTACTCTTAAATTTATAATATCTCTACCAATTTCGATTAATATTTTTGAATCCCGGATTTTTTTTTTTTGAATTTGTGTTATTTTTTTATAAATTGTATTAAAAAATTATTGGTCATGATGGATGCATTTTAGTCATTCTGTAATAAGTGGTAATATTTGGTTATAAATAATCATATTTCTGATATATGTAACACTGACCCTTACACTTTTAACTACACATAATTTCGGTAAATGTGACTGTTGGCAGCTCATCAAGTGATAGCCCGTGCAAAGCACGGGCCCATTCAATTTATTTTTTACTTTTTTGCAAATGTTATAATGGGACCGATTCATTTTCCATATTAATCAACTTCATGTTTCACGATTTAATTAAAGGTCGGTTGCTAGTAGTAGTTCAATCGAAATTTCCGACCCAAAAACATGAATTAGTTTACTAAGTAATGTATATTGATATTTCCAAATACGTACATTCTTCATTTTCATGTTTGGTGGGATAACGGATATAATAGCGATATATGAGATGATTTACTCTTAAATTTATGATATCTCTACAAATTTCGATTAATATTTTTGAATCCTGGGATTTTAAATTTTTTGAATTTGTGTTAATTTTTTATAAATTGTATCAAAAAAATTATTGGTCACGATGGATGCATTTTAATCATTCCGTAATAAGTGGTAATACTTGGTTAGAAATAATCATATTTAACACTGACACTTACACTTTTAACTACACATAATGTCGGTAAATGTGACTATTGACAGTTCATCAAGTGAAACAATCGCTCTATTTATATAATAAAGCAATATTTATATAATAAAGCATGGCTAGTGCCATTGTACAACAATTAAAATAGAAGATATGATGCATGTGTATATTATATAAAATTTAATATGTGATTCTCGTAAGTTATTCTTCGACTAACTTGAATTTTAATTATTACATATTCACATCATTTATATAATATATTCAAATTTAAATATTAAAAAAGAGTTTTAAAATTAACACATTAAGTGGACTACCTAGAAATGTAGTAATGATTTTAAGAAATTCATTAATTGTTATGTTGGTACATGGTTGTAGATGTGATGTTAAGTCTCTTTAAGTGCTTTAGATCTTGAGTTCAATTCCATTCAAAAGCTTTATTTTTTCATTCAGTGCTTGAGATCTTGGGTTCAATTCCATTCAAAAACTTTAATTTTTCATTCTAATTTTAATAAAATTAAAGGGGCATATAAGTAATTTACTAAATAAGGTAAAACCCCATGTTCACATACTAATAGATATCATAGATTAGTGTAGTTTCCGGGTATTTTTGTAAATAAAAGGGGTTGTGTTTGCATTTACAAACTTGCCATTAAAATTTTATATGGAGTAGTGACTTAATCTCAACTTGCTGGATAACTTGCAGGCATCCTCAGACCTAGTTTTCTTTTTTTATAATATTCATAACTAAATGAATATAGTATTTTAATTTTAATAATAGCTATATATACCCTGATAAAGAAAAACTTGTAAAGATTAATTGGATTTTTTTTGAATGGAAGATTAAGTGGATTTTAAAAATCAGATCAATTGAGTACCTCGCTGAAAATTAATAGGAGATCAATGATTAAATCGGGTGAGTTGTGCCTCATGATTAACCCATTTATATTTCATAGTAGTGTTTTCTTTATTTCTTAATGGTTTTGGACTGTAAATTGGTAAGAGAATTACTAATGTTGCAATCTGCATGAGCCATGGCGTAGAGACTATTGGGCCGAACAAACGGCCCAGTACAGATCCTGGTGGGATAGATATCCCAAGTTCAGTAAACAATAATTTAAGCCCATGAGGATTACAAATTTCAAGTTACTACTAGTTACAATAATTCAGTGTTAAAAGTTGGTAAATGTATTTTTTAAAAAAATATATTATTTGACACGGAGGTTAAAAAAAAGTAATTTAGTGAAAAAAAGTAAAAAAAGGGGTTGAGTGACGAGACTAATTAATATTTAATGTATAAAATGGGTGTAGTGGAATAATCTATTCTATATTATAATAGACGAAACATTAAAAGTTTGGTAGTCGGTCGGTCATACTCGCTGAAATTACTTATATACCCTTATTTAATTGATATTGTTTCTTTTACTTAATTATCCTTATTTTAATTTGAATCAAAAAATATTATATTTGACCGAAATTTCAGCAAGTAATTAGAGAAAATTTTATGCTAGCACGAGAGAGAGCCCTCTTACTCTAGAGCTTCAGAGCCTAACCTATAATTCATGTTAAACATATTTGCCAATTGTCATGACAAACTAATGAAGTTCGTAATTTACTTGAAAGGAGAGTAAAATTAAATATATCTTTTTCTGTTAAATTGATATGTAATTATTTTATACTATTTTTATAATATTATAATAATCAAAATAATTACTCTTACTTAATAAATTATCTACTTCAACTTAAACACATTACTTTTTTTTCAATCCTAAAACAAACATTTAAATAATAATCTAATATATCTATCGATTTATTATCTATCTATATATACTAAATTATCTATTTATATTTATACTATATTATAATAGACAAAATTTTAAAAATTTGGTAGTCGGTCGATCGATACTTGATGAAATTACTTAATTATGCTTGCTTAATTATTTATGTATTTTTTACTTAATTTATATTAAAATATATTCTAATCGGTGTTAAAATTTATTATGACAAAATCACTATCTTTTATTTTCAAACGTACATGGGAAAGACTGATAAGTCCTCTGATATAGGTTAAATGGTATTCACAAGGTTCATATTAAAGAGCAAACGGCTAGCTATTACGGGGACGATGAATGATGATTATTTATATATACTATATACTATTATATGACAGAGAAATACTTTCGGTATCGATTTTTTGACTTACACTGATTTTACGAAATAATCCTTCAAATTTTATAAAATTTATTCAAAAAATAATAATAAATTAAAATCAATAGTCTTATAATTTATAAGCACGGACCTGTCTCTCAGCTATATATATGGGTTCTCTATCAAATTAGACAACTATTTTTGTTCAACAAGTGCATCAATTCAAAGTTTTATGGTTTTGGGACAAACTTTTATCAGTTGATAAGATTTAGTAGTCGATCGGTCTATACTATATTATAATAGAAAAAATATTAAAAATTTGATAGTCGGTATTTGATAAAATTACATAATTGCCCTCATTTAATTACTTTATTATTTTTACATAACTCTCTTATATAATATTATCGTTAAAAATTATAAAACCCTGAAACAAAGTTATATATAACCAGATACAGTAGGTAAGTAGAAGACAATGTTTGAGTAGATATATACAATGTTCAAACTAAAATAAAATAATAAATACTACTGACGATATCAAAATAGTTATACTATTGAACCGGGATAAAAAAATTACTAAAAAATAATTCGTTGGTCGATATAATAATATTGGGTTAAAAAAAATTTTACTTAACCTTTTAACAACTATAATTAATACGATTTAAAATAAAAATAATAAATATTTAAAACAACCGTAGCATGGCTTCTAGGCTATGGGTGTAGTGGAATAATAATATAAAATACTGAAAAGGCTCATTATCTAAAACATTGAGATTTTAGAGTAACTGATTCCTTGACAAACTAGTGGTTATAAGTGAATATAGTTTATTTTTATGTTATAAATTTTTCCTATTTTTGGAATGTTTACGATTGAATGACACGTCTCAAAAAGAAAACTATATGGAAATGAATAGAACGGAGGGGAACAGAGAGTGAAGATGTACTGTGTATATAGGTGAGAATATCCATCGCATTTGGTGTTCAGAAGGACTCACCAACCTCAGTTACTCTACCAAACATTGGCATCAATGTCACATTCATCTAATACTAGTACATTCATAAATATTTATTTGACAAGGATGTTAGAATAATAATATAAGATCCCGGTAAATATCAATGTTCATGGACACGTTGTCAAGCGACATGCAGGAGAAGAATGTTTCGTCTAGAACCATCACTTGACCTGCCTAGATATCGTCTATATCTAAAACTACAAGAAACATGGGGTTCTAGACGAAACATTTCTCTACTGCATAGCATATGATGATTCAATTACATAATAAACTTTCTAAAGCTTTAAGATATTAAATTTACTAATAGCTTCAATTATGCATTCACTAATAAGATATCAAGTCTACAACTTGTCTCAGATGCATATCTTGATGCTCTCTGGATATCATACAACATTACTTGCTTCAAACATAACTCTACTCATCTCATCAGCTATGCCTCCTAGCAGAACTGGTTTTTGAACAAGTCCATTAAATCCTACCTGCAAACATTTTTCCCACACATCTTCAGTATCACTCACTGACATTGCTATAATGAGTGGCCAATTAGTATTCCTAGACCTCCGAATTCTCATAGCAATCTCATATCCGTCCAGATCAGACATGTGTAGATCTAAAAGAATGATATGGAAAGTTGAGGTAGATGGAGCCAATGAACCAAGGCATTCATAACCAGATGAAGCAATAGAAACTACACATCCCAGCTTCTCAAGTAGCTTCCTTGTTACAGCCAGGTTCACATCATCATGATCCGCTAATAGGACCTGCAGCCCCCTAAATAGAGAACTCGAATCTGGGTGCTCAGACGTCTCACCAGTTTCTGCAGTACCGACTGCAATTGAGGGCCTTAGGTGAAGAGGAAGAAAAAAGGCCATGCTTTGATCAAAACCTACTGGATTCGGATTTACCCAAATATTACCTTGCATCATCTGATAATGAAATGTAAGAAGAAACTAAACATTAAAACAACCAAAACTTAAAATGAAAAATATATACTAGAACTTCCTAAAACTAAAACTAAAATACATTTAGTAGCTAAATCTTTTGTCATTTCGAAAGTCATCAAAAAAATTTTACTCAAAATGGCCGGTTAAATTTTAAAATATAACTTTTGAGTTATGTCACTTGATTATTCTAAAAACAGAAAGCAGAACAAACCTGAACTAGATTCTTGCATACATTAAAGCTTAGGCCTTCTTCAATTCCCATGTCCCGATATCTTTCATCACTAGAACTCTCAATTTTTGCACCATTATTATTTATTCCAATCTCAAATTTGACATAAACATGGCCATCAAATGAATCTGTTCTCCAGTTTCCCCATTGTTGATCATTCCGTCCCAAACTTCCACCGCTCTCTGGAAATACCCTTATGCTTAAACACCCCCATGTGTTGCTACCTTTTAAGAGATTCCCAACCATATGTAAAATTACCTGGAAAACTCTTCTCTCATCACCCATAACATAATCCGGAAGCGATTTCTCAACTTCAATAGCAAACAGATAATTTTTTTTCCCACACAAACACTTAGCAAGGCAGGCTGCTTCTTTTACCATTGAATGGAGACTGAAATTCCTCATCTCAAATGGAAATATAGAACTTTCCATTGGTGAAGTATCCATCAAATCGTTTATCAAGACCGAGAGGACATCACTAGTCGTAGCCATTGTGTGAATCAAAGTATGTTGCTCATTGCTTAAATTTTCATCTTGCATAACAGAAAGCAAACCCATAATTGAGTGCATAGGTCTTCTCAACCCATTACTCATTACAGTCTGGAAAGAATTCCTCGCGTGGGTAGCCATCATTGCGTCTTGTTTTGCCTGCTGCAAAGCTCGATTTTGCTCTGCTAATTTTTCTCTAATCAGCTGTGACTCTTCTAGCACCGCAGCATGGGAAAGTGCTACAGCTACTTGATCAGCAACTGCAATTAATATCTCTATTTCCTGATTTCCCCAACACCTAAATTGTCCACTGGGAAGAACCAAAACAAGTATAGCATAACAAGCCTGAATTATTTCCGGGGTTCCTGCTTTGAAATCACAAACTCTCAACATTGGTATCCTAATAGCAGCAACAGTTCCCGGATCAGCAGTACCTCGGCTACTTCTAACTGCAAGTAATGATTGAGGATCAAGTATATTCACTCCATCATTTCCCTTAATATGTCTAACATCAAAATCAGTAGTTGGGATGGAAAGGTTATATAATGCAGAAATATGACCCCCTTTTACTTCATGTGTAAGGTTCATCTCAGTTTTACTTTCATTAGGCATCCAAATCACACAATTCTGCAAATCTAGTGTCTCTGACAACTTATCTAAAGTTGTGTACAATATAGTGTGCCTATCAAGTGACTTTCGTATCTCTTGGGTGAGCATACGAACATGCCAACCAGCTTCTTTTTGTTTCTTAATAATTCCAACTTCACGGCCAAGATCCCAAGTTTTCTTTATCAACATTGACTCCCTAAATTTCACTTTCAGCAACATAGGAATAAGGGTGATGAGGGTTATGGCAGTCGCAAAAGAGACTAATGCAGTGAGAAACTTGAAAACCGTTAGAGCAAACATTAGTCGAAACTTCTGCTGGCTATAAGTACAGCCATTAAGCAAATGTGTCATCCCACATAACACAATGAAGAGGATGAATTCCACAATTACCCATTTGAACGGAACACTCGAACAACTAATAAAGTAAAGCAGCTCAACAGGAATCGAAAAATATGCAGCTGCAATCAAGAAATCACTCACTTTCTGAAATTCCATTATACTTTCTACACTCCACCATCCCTCTTCCTCGTCGCAATTACAATCAGTCAAGTCATTCCCAGCAGCCGTAACAGAGAAAAGAAACCACAAAATTAACAACTTAGTTACAATTCTTTTCGACATTGTGAAACCCCCCAACACTACAGGAAAAGGGTCAATAAACATCAGTTCTTCACCGGTATCTAAAATTTTCAAAACCGATGTCTAGGTGCAACCCTGTTTTTATTTTATTTTTAATAACATGACTTCTCTTTTTCTCTTTTTATACCAAGATGCATTGAACACAATAATCCTAAAAACTGCATATACATTCACTTGCTTTTGGCATTCATTGCCTGCCAAAAGAAATTCAAAGTGGTCACAACTCACAAACCAACCACTTTACATAACCATTTTAATTCTATCCAAATTCCAAAAACAAGTAAAAAACATGTTAAACATTGATGGATCATTAGCACAAGTATCATGCAAAATATCAAAGGCAAGTCAATAAATCATCAACAATCAAAAGGTATCAATCTCAACAAAAACTAATCAAGCTTAATAACTAGCTTAATAACATAACATACCAAGAAATCAACTAAAAAAACTAATTAACATTTATGTAAAACAAAGAGATAATTTACCTGCTTTCACTGTGCTGGTGAGTAGCAAAGAACATGAAGCGCCTAGGTAAAGATTGTAACAGGGGTGTTGTTTAGGAAAGGGAGAATATTTCAAAGCAGCTGTTTTATAGTAAATGGTATAACTATTGCAAGAAGAAAAGTTATATAGTGTGTTTGTACGAGGGATGATGATGTGGAACCCACAATCTTACATGCAGAGAACTTAGACGGACTTGTGTTATGTCTTTTTATTATTATGTTTATTTTGTGTCTAATTCATACTCCCTCGCTCCGTCCCACAAGATTGTTTACGTTATTTTTCGGCACATTTTTCAATGCTCGTCGTTTAAAATATAGTTTTATAATATTTTTTTTTTAAAAAAAATTTGGATAAAAGTTTTATGTTTAAACTTTTATTCAAAAAAAATAAATTTGAAAAAACATTATGAAACTATACTTTATAAAAGCCTCAAAATACGTGTCGAATAATAACTTAAACATCCCAGTAGGACGGATGAAGTACCATTTTGACTTTTAACCGGTTAAGTTGATCAAATTTTGACCGAAACAATAAAAATAATAAAAAATATATCATTGAAAAGTATATTTAATCTATTTTAAAACATAACTTTTATATTTGAAAAATAATTAATCAATAATTTTTAATGTTAAATAAAAAATTGGTCAATTTGACTACTAACAAATAAAATGGACATGTAAATAGAGACGGAGGGAGTACTTTTTAATTTTAGTTGGCGTCTTTAGTAAAATGCAAAAGTGAAAAAAGACCTTGGAAAAGATTAATTAAAATCATCTAATTGATTTTTAATAAGCTAAAGTCATCCATGTAACATATTGTTTAAGAATTGAAATTTAAGACTCGGGTAAGATTATTTTTTTTTTTTTAAACTTATTTCATTTTTTCGAATTGTTAAGAATTGAAATGTAAGACTTGGTATAATATTTGCAAAAGTCCACTGTACCATTATTTTGTGAAAACCAGGACTTGAAATTTTGAAATAAAATATCTAGATGGTCAATTTATTGTACGAACTGTATACTTCTGGTGATACGGTGCCATATTGTTTTTCAATATTCTTTGAATCGAATAAGCGGCACGTGCTTTTTCTCCCTACCTTCTTGAAAGATGATAACGGGTTAGTGTATTTCGAATCGAGCCGCCTCGAACTCGATTCGATAAAATCGATTTGACTCGACTTCAATTTGTTATTGAGCTTTCGTTTAGACATATTTTCGGACTCGATTAAAAACTTGAGTCGAGCTGAGTATTTTTGAGTTCGACTCGAGTTCGACTTCATAAACTCGAACTCCGAACTTGTTCATATTTTCCAAATATTTATATATATGTGATTGCTAGTTCATGTCTTCCAATAATCTAGTAAAAATAATTTTATAAAATAATTTTCTAATTGTTCATATATCATACTTTTAGTAAATTTGGTAACTTTTTAAAATTAAATTATTTAATATCTTTATTTATCCCAACCCCTAATATTAACTTCCGTTATTAAACTTTTATTTCTTTACATAATAATTACACTTCTCAAATATTTGTTTTATACTTAATCATCAAATTATATTAACTTCTTTAAGCTAATTATGTATTGAATATAATAGTTACATAGTTATATTTATACGTACATATGGATCAATAACTCAAATAAAATATTTTTACATACTTAAATTTAAATATTAAAATTATAATATAACTTATAATGAAAATATATTTTTTTAATAATTAAAATCGGTATCCGATATCTCAGTTATTACTTTGGTTAATCTTTTTTGACCGGTCGATTCAGCAATCACTCGAATTTGCTATTAAGTCGTAACCCCTGGTTGAACTTACCAACAAATTATCATAGTATTCATACTATATTATAACTAAAACACTCTATATTTGGTAGTTGTTGGTCGGCTGTTCGGTACAGTTGTTTGGTACGACAAATAACAACTGTCGGATCTAAAGTAAGATAGATGGAAAGCGTTGGATGCAATAATAAAATAATATGATATTAATATTTAAATAGCTATCATGAATTCAGGGTTCGAACCCATCAATAACTTATTATAATTAAACTTTTATATTCTTTATTTTAACAATTTCTATAGATTTAGGGTCGAGTCCCGTGAACAATATATTACATTATATTATTTATTTTCAGTCAAATCTCAAATTATCACAAAACATTTATTATTATAACTTATTATATTTTTCAATTTATTTTTCAACTATTAAAACTATATATCAAAATATAAATATTTTTAAGATAAATTATATTATTAAAAATCATTTAAGTGTTAAACACAATTTGTGCATGTCACGGGCCATAGGCTAGTATATATAATT